>NC_134480.1:8133056-8233881 GCF_964194025.1 Convolutriloba macropyga | reverse complement strand
AGATTATGCTTATTAAATTTATGATCATTTTGTGATTTCTATGGCGTGTGATTAATTTCTTGAATTAAAAACATCCACCGACTAACGTTGGGTCAAATTGCTCTAAAGTGACAGGTGCGTCAGTTGGATGGGGAGGGGGTAGCGCATAGGTTACACAGGTTACCCTTAATGGGTACAAAAATACCGATGCGGAAAGAGTTCACACCCACGTTCTCCCACTGGATAGACTGAGACATCAACCAATAAACTATACCTATACCGGCTTTGCTATATGCCCGCTTACAACCAATTATGTGTCAGCAACAGACCTAGTTGCGGAATAAGAGCATTTAAGATTACGCAAAATTCAAAATGTCAAATGTGAAACATTCATTTGAGAGCAAAAGAATGTTCTAGATTCAAAGTTCAGAGTGCAAACGATCGCGCAAAAATCATGCAGCAAAGAGACACACAAACGTTTGCAACAATTGCTTTAAATTTCTGTCCAGAGAAATTACTCTATTGAAAATTGGATTACTGAGAAAGAAGCAATAATTGATTAAAACTAGCTTGAGTGCTAAAACCAGCATCGGTGCTCGTGTATTAAAACCAGCCTGGTATGCTGACCAGTATCCCAACTGGTCTAAGCTCCCGAACTTGGTCATCTCTTATACCACGTTCTTTTGTTCTTTCGTATTCTTCACCGCTTCATCTCTCTAGTGAAGTATATATTGAAGAAAATAGAGCTCCTGTCAAGTGATGTCTCGCTGATATGGATCACAGTTTACGTTAGGTTGTTTCGCTCTTAACCTTCTAACATTCTAACATATTTTTTGTTGAAATGACCTCTGTGATAACTTTTGTCTGCTGTGAAAAAAAAAATCATTTTCTAGTTTATTCAGTGGTATATAACACAACCATCAATAAATTTTTTTTACAATAGCATGCTAGTATAAGATGGTCCGGACCTGACGCCAAGTCAACTTAAGTCTAATTACCTGTCAAATTAAAAATTTTATATCATGATTGCTTCAGAGCTATTATCATGTGACTTAGTACATATAGCAGTCGAAATGCAAGTCTCGTAGAGTTCACACCCACGCTCTCCCGCTCGATAGATTTGGAAATCAACCAATAATCTATACCGGCTTTGCTATATGCCCGCTTACAACCAACTTTGCGTCAGCAACATACCTATTTTCGGAATAAATGCATTTTAGATCACGGAAAATTCAAAATGTCAAATGTTAACTCATTTGAGAGCAAAAGAAAGTTGGAACAGTTGAGCTGGAAATCTGTCATTATCATTAAAAAATTGCAACTTTCCTGTCTGACACTGAACGATAGGAAGTACCCTTTGCACAGGTACCCTGGTGTCATCATTTCGTGATTGTATTCTGCATCTTCGAATGAAACACTGCCGCTGTCTGAATCATTACCGTCATATTCACCGTATTTGCCACCTGTTTCTTCATTTTCGTCCTCATCATCTGATGAGTGGTCGCTGTTGTCACTGCTGCTATTGCTGCTGCTACTGCTGTCGCTATTGTATAAATAAATACAGGGCGGATCTTTCATTGAAAAAAAATTACGAAATTCTCTGTTCTAGAAAACTCTTTTGTAGTTCAGGGTCAGGGAAATGGAAAAAAGCTTCTAAGGAATACCGCCTCTACCGCAGTGCCAGTTCATCGGCGGCACTTTTTTACGGAAGAGTGTTCACAGGTGCTGAAATCGCGAAATAGTCATTTTGTTCAACGCGGATGTGCAAATTCAAGTTTGTTTTGTTTTCCCTAATGCGTTAACAAATAAAAGTTTCTGGAACAAAAAAAACATAGTTGGACAGTCACAGAATGGGCCGCTGAAAATTTTGTCCAAATAATGTTTTTTGACTTTCAAATTTTCAACCACGAAAAAACACTGGATACTAAAGTTTTGACAACTGCTAAGCTATCAGCATCCATGTCCAAGATGCATCGGGTATTGATTTTAAAAATACATATATTTTCCTTTTTCACGTGGGAAAAGACAGTAATCAAATGTTGATCAATGAGTTGAACCAGATTCGAAAAAAAAACGGAATGAGAAAACTGCTGTCTTGAATGGGGAAAGATATAAAAAATGTAAACATTTCAGCAACATTTTGTTTATTTTCGCTTTTTTGAATTCTGGTGTATCCGCAGTAAAATTTAATATCTGAATATTCAGTCATAACGATGACCTCTGATCATCTTAACGATAATAGCCAAGACATCTATTCGAGCAATTCTTTGCTCGTTGTTTTTATTCTATGTCAACACCATTCTAGTTAAAGTAAAATTTGTGACCTTTGTGGGTTGCGATCACACTATCTCTTAATTGAATGCAATCCTGTGCTCTCCACTGAGCCAATTGATCAGCAATGCGATAGTCTTACTATGCTCTCGTTCATTAAGCTATCATTTCAAGCTCCATTTTTTAATCATTACTTACTAAAGTGTACACTCTACCACAATCCATGACAAGCACCAGAATTGTTGATATTTTATCACCGAACTATATTTTACCTCAGGAGTGATGACAAATTTTTGAAAAAAGTTTATTTGCGCAGTAAAAATAACATTTTTTGAAGTTACGTTGACCGCATGACACAAATAGTTAATATCTTTTGTAGTAAGCAAAAAGATAACAATGGTACAAATTCAAATAAAATTAAAGCTTTTATGTTTTACTTTTAGAATGGAGCAGTTTGAATCAATTTTTGAACAGAGAAAACTTCAATTACATGTCAAAATTATACGAAAAGAAAAGCACATTTCACAATTTTCTGTGAATTGAATTGCATTGTGAAAAAAAAATCTGTCGTAGGTTTTTTGGAAGAATGAGGCAAAAGCTCATTTTTTTTCGTTTAATTTGCTCCGGCATGCTTTGAAAACATTGAGCAGGATTTGGTGCGTTACTTAAGTAACATATAATCCCCCTGGCAATAGTTATGGAAAAAAAATTTCTGGTTTTTATCATCTGGACTAATTCGACGACCCAATCTTTTGCTCTGTGGGTATAGTTTTGAACAACGATTTTAATGATGAAACAAGTGTGCACCAAACCGCTGTGTTTTGGAATATCCTTATATACCTGTCCAATAAACGGCTAGGCGTGAAATTTCTAGAATTGGCAAAAAGTTGAAACCTTGGCTGACAATGCCTTGGAAAAAAACCTACAGCTTGCATTCTTTCGGGGCGCCGAACTTTTGATTCAGCTTTTCAGTTCTCTGGGTTCTTCTCTTAAACGGGTATTGAATCTTGTCGCCAAAAAGGGTTGCGCTTCACGTTCCTTGAATATTTTAAGCGTCGGTTAGAACAAAAAACATATATTTGATGGAAAACTCACGATGTATTCATGTTTTGAACATAAAAATAAACCTATTTTTGTGTTTCAAAAACCTATAGATTGAAAATCCCAACAGCTCAATCCCGGCAAAGATAAAAAATTAATTTGTGTCTGTATTACCCAGTTTGAGGTCCAGACCTACATTTACTTCGAACTTTGCTCAGACCGAACTCGAGCACACACAGGGTCATGACCAGAGGAAAATGACAGGATCTGATCTGACCTTCTTAAATCTGGTAAATGGTGTGATTTGGGTCTGATCAGAGGTCAATTCGGTCTAGGGTAATATAAGATCCGACCTGTCATGATCCGAGCCATTGTCGTGTCCATTTGTCACCCGAAGTCGACTCTCATTGTCAGAATTACTCTCTTCATGTTGGTTTGAACTACTTTCGTTTTCATCTTCTGTTTCCTGTTCCAGACTTTTCGCCACCACCGTCTCTGGTGACGTCACGATCTCACCCGCCGACGCCATTTTCCGGCTAGCTTCCAGACTTATGTGGCGAAACAATTCCTCGGCTTCCGATTTCTCGGCTGAAATTACGCCGGTCTTTAAATCACAGTTCATAATTAATGTAATTAATGGTTCGATTAGTTATAATTAGATGTCGTTGTTATAATAATAAATTGTTTAAGCTTATAATTAAATTATTGTTTAAATTGCAAAGAAAAAAAATAAGGACTTGCTTCAAATTGATTTAGTTATATGTAATTAACAAAAAAACTTGTAAATTAACTGAAAATGCTGCAGTAAAAACAATGATCAGATTAAAATTAGTTATAAAGTGGGTTTAAACGGTTTATCTAGCAGCAATTAAATTGAGTTTAAGTTAACCGCAAACAAAATTGTAAAAATGAAGATATTTGATGTAAAATTAGATATCTATACCCAATAAAAGTTTAAATTAACAGAATATTTAACTTCAGCAAACTTTGTCAAAATGTTCGAAAATTTTGATCGATAATTTAGCATATACGTGCATATATAGAACAAGCATGTATAAATAAATGGTCGATAAATAAAGGTAGATATATACGACTTAGCTCTCGTACGTGTAAGTTTATTTATCGTAGGTTATCATGAACTAAGTTTGGTTTATTTGATAATCAATTAATCGCGAGAAGTAGTTGAAATTGGAGTCATACGGATGAGGAAATTCAAGAAACTGGTTTTCGTAAATATTTGACAATTTTGAGCTATACACCTTTCAAATGTACAGAGAGAGTCCAATCAGGTGAAAGCGTATTTAGCATAATTGAATTAGCTCGTTCGCTAAGTATTGCGGCGAATGCGGTGAAAAATTTTAAGAACTGCAATTTTTAGACCTAGATCCCGAATTGAGATCCTGTATATGGAAATTTTTTATGCAGCTTCTCCAGAATAAAGTTAGATTTTGATCTGTTTATAGTTGTATATACGCAAATATTTTTTTCAAAAAATAGCGGATTTTAATCGGAACAAAGGGTTATTAAAATCAATTCAAACTTGTAGTAGTCAGAGATTCCCTCTGCATGCAATTTCTAAAACGTCGAGAATTTTGGTGTAGATTCTCCAGGAAAAACTTTTATTTTCAAGGCTGAAAGGTACTCCTAAAAGCCGCGCATCTTACGTAAAAATCACAAATTTTTTAGGTGAATTTTCCTAAGATTTGCGGTTTTTAGCGGAGAAATTTTTATCTTGACATCTTCGTGTTGTTAGCGGTGAAATAATTTTTTCGTAGCTTAAGCAAAGATTTCACCACTAAAACCGCAAATCTTTCAAAATTTCAACGCGTTTGTTTTTTTCATAACAATTATTGAATCTGAAATAAGTTAACAGGCAATATCGTAGAAACAAAAGACAGATGGCGCACTGGATTAAGAAGTTGATGTCCTTCAGGAGGTGAGAGGTCCGAACCCTTGTACGGCAGTTTTTTGTAAGAATTCCGTTGAATGCGGTGAAAATATCATCGCTAAAAACCTTTTACCTCACTCAAAGTTCAACGCTAAAGACCGCTAATCTTTTCAAAAATTCACCACTTTCACCGACTTCATCACTAAAACATGTCCGCGTTTTGCGGTAATTTTTTTCACCGCTAATCACAGCGAATCTTTATTCTATAAAATCTCCACCCGAGAGTTGTTCGGCCCTCTGGGGAAATCGGCATGACTTTTTTAAAGTAAATCGTACAAAACCAAACTGTTATATGACCTCGGGATATTGATTTTTTTCGCAACCCATTTTACTCTACCCCTATTTAACTCTGTCTAATATATACCCCATTCGAATTGATTCTCTAAATAGCTTGACCATTCAAAAAACTGTGTACTAATTTTAAAAAACAAAAGAATTTTTAGCAGATGAAAAACTGAATTCTACTGTTAGTGTTATTTCAAATCCAACAGATCTGGCATGATTGTTCCTGATTTCAACAGAAACATGCAAAATTCTTGCATTGCAAAATCTTGAAGATCTCCGGTTTTTTGCAACAAGGTTGACGTAGAATATTCCATAAAATTTGAGGTATTCTTAGGTTTTTGGTTATAATTTATAATAAAGCCAGAGCCTAAAACATTGGAAACCATAGCTGCTAAACTTTTCAAGAACGCAAAGATATTATTTGCTCATTGACAAAACCCGTAGCTTCAAAAAAGCAATTGCAATTCTTCTGTTACCGTTTACTAATTCAACGCCTCTGAAAATGGTCGGCCATAAACTAAGTTTAAACCATCATCTCTTACCTGTAAATCTCGTTTGCTTTTAAATAATAAATTCAGATGCTATTATTTACAGTTGGAAATTACGAAGAAGTTAAAATAATTCAGTAGGTTCCATTGATGAATTTTTTACAGTCGGTATTTACTAAGAATTTAAACTAATTCAGCAGGTTTCATAGGTTACACTGACGAAGCTTTGCTAATAATTACAAGATTAGAGTCAAACACAACAATGGGGCTTTATACAACAATTAGGTTTTTAATAAATTCAAAAGGAGGTATTTACAAATGCTAACTGTATATTTTGAAAGTAGCTTAATCGAAACAGCATTACAGATTGAATAAAAATTTTAAATAGTTTTTAGTTTGCTCAGGAGCTTCTTGCCATGATCCGTTTGAAACACTTGCAGTAAATCGTAGAGCTTCGACTCTCATATGGACAAATATCTCACGCCAGTTTGTCAATTGTAATAAAGTTCTTGCTGCATTTAATTTTTCGCATTCAAAAATCAGGTGTTCAGATGTTTCAAATTTTTTTTCACAGAAACTGCAAATCGGCGAGTCAGAGAAATTTTTCAGCCATCTTACTTGTTTGTCAACAAGACAGTTGAATGCTAGTCATTACAACAAATTTTGCTGTTGAGGTAAGAGCTTGTTTGTTTTCCAAATATCTCCACAAAAGCGGGTTAATTCTTTGGTTGAACAATTGTATTTAATGACAGCTTTGCGTAAACGATTTTCAATGAAACTGAAGGGGAAAATTTCATTGATTATGTACCAGTAGATTTCTTTTGTCTTCATGTGATTATGCAACCTGAGCGAGGCTTCTCTGTTGTTTTTGATTAGAAGTAGAACATTCATGTTCTGTACAACTTTAAGCATTAAACAGTTTATTAAAATGGATAAATCTTTCGAAAAGGTGATCGAGTTCTCGTCAGATGAATTAAATTGGTCAAAAAGATTTGCAGAAACAATTTTTGAAATAATGTGTGGATTGGAGATCCCGCCTCTAGCTGATGACCGGTATACTACTTCGCTTCTAATTTCCATTTTCTGTCCCGCTTTCAAAAGGCTGTTAACGAGGTTCTGCATAATTCTCAAGCTTTTTATGGTCGTGTCTGTGTGTCGAGCATAGTAAAGGAATTTTGGAAGAATGAATGTTTCGATAATATTTTTCTTGGCTTTCAGTGTTTTCGCTCGAGAAATAAAACGACTGTAGATGGCTATTTGTGTTTTCAGGAGACTAAGAAGATTCGGCTGAGATTTGTCCGCGTGGAATACTATGCCAAGGATTTTTGTTGATCGCACAGTTTTATAAAAGGGAATATTGTTAGTAGATAGGATTTCGCTCTTTTTTACATTATTTCTAGCTGGGTTTGATCACAAAAACCTTTCACAGTATCAAAGAGCACTTCAATCGATGATTTATGAACTAGACATGTAGTGTCATCATCATAAGCAACAGTTTTGGCATTTACGAAACCTTTGATGTGAGTTGAGTTTTCAACGGAACAAGGTAACGGCTCAATAGCAAGAATAAAAAGCAAAGCTGATAGAGGACACCCCTGTCTTACTCCGCGTTCGAGAACAATTGTCTGGGAGAGGTAGCCGTTGATTTCAATAATTGCTTTGGTTTGCTTATATATTGTTCTGATTGCAGATTTTGTAAAATTATCTACACCTATTCTATCGAGAAGAGCGAATATATAATCCCTATCTACTTTGTCGAAAGCTTTTGAGAAGTCTAGATTTACGATGCAATTACTGTTAATCATTTGTTTGTGGGCTTTGCGTACCTTCATCAGTGCTGTATTAGTTTGTCGTTTGTTTAGGTAGGCGTGTTGATGTTGACCAATTACTTCGAGGTTTTTGATTGGCCTGTTAGCCAAAACATGCGACAGAATTTTTAAGTCAGTGTTCAGCAGGCTTATGGGTCTGAACTCGTCTACTGTTCTGGGGTTTTCGGTTTTTGGAAGGAGTTTCAATATTGCAATTTGTTGGTTGTCTGGAAGTTTATTGGTGTTCGCTACATTGAAAACTTTTTTCAATATGGGAGCCATTTCTCGTTTAACTACTTTATAAAAATTAGAAGTAATACCGTCTGATCCTGGTGAACTATCTGCGTTTAGTTTGTCGATTGCTTTCTTCACTTCGTCCAAGGTGATTTCGTTTTCTGTTGTCATTTCAGTTTCTTGCTCCTGCAGTTGATCAAGCAAGCTTTCAAATGACGATTTCTTTTTACTTTTATACAGTTTTGAGAAATGATTTTCAAAAATTTTAATGATCTCTTCTTGATTACTTGTTAAACTGTCACCAACTTTCAATGATGTAATACTATTTGTGCTGTTTTTAGTTTTCGACGATGTTTTGAGATCTCTGGCATTACCAATTTCACAGGATTGCATCAATTTTTTAAAATGTTTAAAGCTCAGTCGTTGTTTGTTGTTCTCGTGCTCGCTGATTTGGGATATTGTCGCATTGTATCGATTTAAAATGGTTTGGTCTGATTTACCTTGCTGAATTTTATCTCTTAGTTCCTTTTCTTCACTTAAGCTGCCTTTCATCTTTGAAGTTATAACTCGGGATTTGTTTATCGCTAATGCTTGGCCTACATCACGTATATGACACATCAACTCTTCATATGTGTCCTCAATCGTATAAAGATCACCGAATTGTTTCGGTTCTTCTCTGATATAGTTTTTATTTTCTACTAGTATAATGTCATTCAATTTCCAAAAGCTCTGACCACGTTTTTTTTTCAATTTTGTTGCTTAGCTCCAAAAGCATGTGATCTGAGAGATTATTTCTATGCATTTTCGTGTTACTGTAATTGAGATGATTAGTAAAGAAATAATCTATGCGCGAGAAAGATGATGTTCCCTTATCATAGTGTGTGAAGTCTTGGACGTCTAGTTCAGTTGCTATATCAAAAAGGAGCGCTTTCCCGACGACCGGCTTCAGCTTAGCGGATCGCTTTATTCTGTCATCTTCACTTCTTAGAGCATTTGAGGTGTTTCTTGGATCATGGTTAAAAGCATTGAAATCTGCTGTTAGAACTACAAATCTTCCAGGTTCAATTTTAGTGAGGCTTGAATTTAATTGTCTGAGCTTTGTTGTGTAATCGTTTGGATTTAAAAACGTATTGATTAAGACAAAGTTTAAATTTGGAAACGTTACTGCTGAATGATCTCTTGATTCAAATCTTTGTTCGTTGGTCTTGATTTCTTCGCTCCAAATTGTTATTAAACCGCCACTGCAGTTTATTGCCGGTACTAGATGGTAGCTCAATTTTTACTGTTCAAGAATTGCTTCATGTGACTGAGGTAGAGCGAGGATTTTCGTTTCTTGAACACATAGAAAAAAATAAGTTCCTCTAGCTAGATAGTAGCACTTTTCAATTATTGAGAAGAACTTTTTCGGGCTCTTAATGCCACAGGAGTTAAAGCTGAAAATTATATGCTCAATCATTTGCTATTGTTGTTCAATTCGTTTTTCTTTCTACGCCATTCAGTGTTTAGAAAATGTCTTGGTATTTCAGAGCTCTGTTGCTTTCGTTGATGGTTCTGTGTTTATTTGTTGACTGTTCTGTATTGTTTTAAAACAACACCTTTGAGAGGCTCAACGTTTGATAAATTAGGCTTTTTTGGAGAGTTTGATTTCATAATGTCGTTGCTTTGTTTTTCAATTGAAATTTGGCTAGACAAAGAATCAATTTGTTCTGTGGTTTTTCTGCCTTCTGTTTCTTTGTTACACATTTCGGGGCTTTCTGTTGATCCGCTACAAATTTCTTCTACAAACGTTTCTTGAATTTCTTCCTCGTCTATAGTTAGATTGCCAAAAGAGTCTTGATCAACCATTTCTTGTTCCTGAGTGTTGTCAGGATTTCTTTCTTGTGTTTTCAGATGGATGTTTTGCTGTTCTGTGCTTACATTTTGACGGTTTTGCATTTTAACATTTCTTTGCATTTCTTTTTGCCATTTCTTTTTGCCATGTCTAATATATTGGCGGTTTTTTTCTTCGCAAAAACTACAGCTATGAAGCGCGGGAACATGGAATTTGATTTCTAGGCCATTCCAGTCTTTGAACTTGGCGATTTTGTTCTCATAGGACCATTTTCTTAGCTTCTCCTCTTCGTTAGCATTGTGGACAGTAACACCTAAAGCTGCATATCCGTCGAAAATAAAGTCCCCATCAATATTGACTTTCATGCGACTGATTGTCGGGGAGTGCTCTATTCCTTCTGGGAGTTCGATCAATTTAAGAGTTTCGGTATCCGAGCAAACGTAAGGAAGATTTACAAATTTAATGTTGTATCTTCTGGGAAATAACCGTCAGTGTGTGCAGTGTTTTGTCTCTTACCTGCGAGAATGTTCTGCTAATGGTTATTTGAGATCGTACTTCTTTAGGGAACTCTTTCAGTATAGATTTCGCACATTGAATGTAAGCATCGTTCAAAGCTCCTGTGTTTGTAAGCATCGATTTAGTGGATGGAGGAATAATTTGCATGATTTGGAAGTCGTTGGAAGCTGTTATTTTTGAGAGGCCGCTTTGGATCGCAGAGGAATACATGTTTCGATTTTCGTTTGCGGTTGGGGCTATTATTGAAGGGGAAGTGTTCTCCCCCATTGGGGAAAACAACTTAGAAACTTGTAAACGAATAAAAGGGAGATGTCTAACTTAAACGAGTTGAAAAGCTAGAGCTGATGAGTCGTGTATTTAAAAAAACTTTTAAAGAGCGAGGACTAAGGGCAAAAAAGTAAGAGAAAAGTCAGGATATTAAATCTTAAGCAACTTTTAGTGAAAAATCTCTTTTGAAAAAAGACTCACTCCCAAAGGACGTTCCTGCACAAAGTGGAGTACTTGCTTGTGGCTTTCCGTTGAAAATTTGAGACCAAATTACCTCAGATACTGTCAAAAATTTGCATGACAACTATATAAAGTGTTTACAGGTTTTGAACTTATGACTTCTTATATAATAAATGAGTAGTAATATAGTGAGCTGCACTCCCCGGGGGGGGGGTGAGGTCCCCCATGTATTAAGATAGGGTATAGCGTATTTTTCGGGATTTGGGTCCTCCCTAACGTATTAAGATAGGGAATGAATGAGCATGTATTAAGATTAGGTATAGCGGCGTTAATGTATTAAGATTGGGTATAGCCGCCATGTATTAAGATTAGTTATAGCCGGCGACATGTATTAAGATTATGCGCCGACATGTATTAAGATTAGTAATAGCCGCCGACATGTATTGAGATTAGTAATAGCCGCCGACATGTATTAAGATTAGTAATAGCCGCCGACATGTATTGAGATTAGTAATAGCCGCCGACATGTATTAAGATTAGTAATAGCCGCTGCCATGTATTAAGAGTAGTATAGTCGGTGCAAATGTGGGGGGTAGGTTCGGAGACGCTCCTGATAGGCTGAAATTTTGAGGGGAAAAAATCAATGTTTGTGTAGTTATTAAGTGTTTACTTGAGAACAATAGAATCGGCGTGGGTAATTAATTGCTGTAATTATGTGAGGGGTAATTATGTGACAGGTTGAATTTTGTTTACAACTTTTATGTTATTAAATTGTGAAATTAATTGGTGGGGGTTTTCAATTACCCTAGTTATCTGAGGGGTAATTATGTGACATGTTGAATTTTTGTTTACGAATTTTAGGTCAATTGCAAAGATTGTTCCCCTAATTGTTTGAATCAATTGTGTAACAAATGTCTTTTGCGCGCTCATTAATTGGAAAAAATTCAATGATAGAAAAAAAATGAATTAAAATTGTATAAAATTACAGACACAGTATAAATGTAATAGAGAATACTAAAGAATTGTGCTATAGTAAAAGCATTTAAGTTATATGTTGAGTGGTGCTGTATGAATACCGTCAGACTGAACAATGCGCTTAGGGTAGAAATAGGACAGTCCCTTCTTTGTCTGCTCATACGTAGCAACACAATGGTTTATTGTTCTGAACCCTCTATTTGTTGAAGTAAGATTGATAATTTCATCCATCACACGTCGATATTTCTCCATCGGTCCATCTCCGTTCTCTTCTAGTGTTCTTTTATTGAGACCTTTACTGCTGAACTTGTATTTGTCAGACTGTGCATCGTAGCAACAATAAGTTTTGCTACAAAGACAAATCATTTCCGTACATCTGAATTCTTCCTTGAAAAGTCCTGGTTCCCGTTTATCATGCTTCTTATGCTTAGAACAACATGTTCTAGGGAAGAAATTTTGAATAGCATCTGCTTGGAAAGAGTCGTTACAGTCCTGCTTTCTCAATGCTTCCCATTCTTGTTTTTTAGCAGCTCGAATACAATCATACAAATTCTCATGAGCTAAGGCTAAATAGAGGGAATCTGTATCCATCTCTAACTCCTCGAATTTATCCACGTCGCAAAATCTGTCAAAGAAGTTATAGTAGAGCTCCAACATACGTAATTTAGCGTACTGAAGTATGAAGAATCCAACTATTATAGGTTCGCGGTGTTCAATTTTTGATTTTGCTAGCTCAACTTCGTAAAGCTCTTTTGAGACATTGTTCAACCGCTTAAACATTTTCCCATTGATTGCTTTGTGCGTCTTCTCATCGTTCAAATATTTGGTTTCTGTATGTTTGCTTCTGTCCATAATCTGATAACCGTAAGAGCTATTACCCAATAATTTCATAGTCTCAGCAACAACGCTGGAATCAGGATTTTCATCTCCACCTCTTCTAGCGTCTACCACTGACTGTACAAAGGTGTTGAAACATTTTCGCGGCGTGTACTGTACAAATCTATAAATTCTTGTACATTTCAGACCGAGGCTGATGTAGAAATTTAGTAGGGGAGTAATAATTGTTCCATTTTCCAGATTGAAACTTGAAATTAGCATTCGCTGAGGTTGCTTCAGTAAGTTGTTTTCGACAGCGTAATCTCTCATATAATCTCCAATATCAGCTCGACTAACGTTGAAATTTTTAAAAATAGGCGGGAAATTCGAAAACTTGTACTTCAAACCTGTGGGAACTTCCAAATCACATTGTACGTATCCAAACATCTCCCCATCTCTTATTTTAGCTAGTAAAGACTCTTGCTTCAAAGGTAATTTGAAAGGAAAGTTCTTTCTCACGTGATTTCTGACATTTTCTTCTTCTTCAACACTTTCCCACCAATTACACTCCCAGATTTCAACAATCTTATATCCTTTACTTTTTAAGTAATCTCTTCTCAATTCATCATGTTCTCTTTTTCTAATCCCTCTCTGTGTTTCCTCTTCTGAGAGACTTGCTTTAGCTTCCTGACAAGGACAGAAATGAAAGTAACAACCCATGGCTTCAAACACCGTATTACAATGTGTGCAAAATCCGTCTACGCTAAAACAATCAATCTTCTTCTGTTTTCCGGTTTTGTAGTAGCTCTCAATTTTACATTCGGAACGTTGTGATTGAAGATATGACATAACCATGTTCTCAAATGTTCGAGATCTGTTTGTTCGAGCACTGAATTTTTGAGAATCTGTATCAAATTCCCATCGAGTGTAAAGTCCAGTGGGCATTTCTTGACACATTGAAAAGGGATAGAGTTGGCTAGCGTCAATACCTACGATAGACTTGCAAAGGTTTTCAGAGTTTCGTATGAAGGTCTGATCAACTACTGCTTTTCTAGTAAAAACAATAGATGGACCACCAGTCATATCCTCACGTATTTTGTCATGTAAATCTTTGTCAGCTTCAACAAATGGAAAAAACTTGTGGTTTGTTGACTTGTGAAGACAGATATTAGCCAAGTTCGGAAGTGTAAATCCGAGTTTTAACATATCGATACCCTTGTTGTGATAAAACTCCATCATTTTTTGCATTGCCTCCAGTGTTGGAACAACATCCTTGTTGTTGTACCACTTGACAAAATCTCTGAATGTAGCCATTTTTTCTTGCTCCCAGACCACTTTCAGGTAATTGTAATTGTCAATTCCAGATGGAGGAACATTTTTCAACCTCAACTTTTTTAATGACTCTTGTTGAGAAAATCCACTGTTAAGCAATTTAGTGAAATCAGTAAATTCCTTCTCCAGTGGATTATAGTTTCTCAGTTTGCTAAAGAAACGGTCGTAAGGAGGGAGAAAAGTTGCATCGAGCTTTTCGGGAGAGTCAAACCACTCATAGGGGAAGAATCCTTTGGTCTCATTTGTCTTGTATGCTTTAAGGAAAGAATCAAGTGATGTAGCTCCACCGAGAAAGTTGAGGATATCGAGAAATTGTACATCACCAAACTTAAGAGAAACAAAGTGATTTGCTTTTTTAATAACAGTAGGTTGAATGTCGCGCTCATGAATAAGATAGGGTAGGAGATAGGACTTAATGAGATTTAAATCACATTTTCCACTATTGAATCCGAACACAGTTAAAGTGTTCACATAACGCTCAAAGTGCTGCTGTAAGTCCAAAAGCTGGTTTTTCTGCATTTGGAGAAATTTCGTAGACATATCAGCTTCATCATCTTCTTCGGTACGTTCACCTTCACACTCAAATGTTGAAGCGTTTTGATCCTTTCTTTTAATTAAATTTTCACCAATTGCGTTAACTCGTGCTCTGATTACTGCTTCAATAGAGGAAAACTTTGTCCACATTTCAGTTTTACTTTTGTTTGCTAAGTCTTCAATAGCTTCAACAAAAGATATAATGAGAGCTTTCGGATCTTTATCGCATAGGAAGACAGGTTCATCAATTAAATTGGAGGAAATAGAGACAGAGATTGGTTCATGCTTTCCAATCCAAGTGGTTGTGTTTGTATCTTTTAATTGGTCAGAGGGTACACATATCGATTCAAAGTCAAAAATAGCCAAGTTCTTGAACAATTTTTGATCTTCGTTGTAGGAAATTCCAAATCCGTCAAGCTTATCAAATAAGGTCTCGCGCAATGTATACACACTCTTTGGGTAAATATGCTGTACTCTATCTTTACACGTTTTAACATGGCGGTTGAAATTTCCCGCTTTCTGAATGAACGTATCGCAACTGGGACAACGGAATCGTTTAAAGAATGTGTTGATATCATCTACATAGCATATGTGGTTGTTGTAACGTAATAAATTAATATTTTTCTCAAACATTTCAATACTTCTCCTCGCAAGTTCACCAACAAAATCTCCATCTACAATGTCAATATCGTAAATAAATATGTTGTGCTTTATCGCATTTTCAACAAATACAAGATGATCGATCGATACCCCTCTGAAATTGATTGCGTCTTGTCCAGATTCGTGGAGGAATGCACTAAACAAATTTTTTGCATTGATCTCAAGCTCCGATGATCCATATAAGTGAACAGCTATAGCTCGGAATAAGCAAAGATAATCTTTGTAAGTCTCACCATAGCCATTCGATACGAGACAATTCACATCTGGTCGTCTGAGTAACTGTTCAGGAAGAACAGCATCGATACATCCCATTGGAATGGATTTTAGGAGAGCGCAAAATATTGTTACATTTGTAGTCAGAGCAAATCGCCATTTTGTATTCTCCCGCTCCTGAGCACACGTCTCCACTAAATCCATCTTTTCAATCCTGTCCTGAAGAGAGACTAAGTCTCCTTTGGAACAGAGTAGATGAGATTTCTCGAAGAAAGTGTTGTTCTCGTGAGCGTAGAAGTATCGATACTCGTCCGTATCTACATTTCTTAATATAAATCCTAGAGCTAAGTTGACTTTGGCTGCACAGTTGAGTTTTCTTGAAGTTGAACACTTGATGTCTTCCATTTTCCATCTCAGTATCGTCAAAAAAGTGCTGGCAAGCACTAAGTTCTTGTTGTAGCTGCTCGTTGTCCTTTTCCAGCTCCTCTGATTCTAGAACTTCTTTAAGCTTTTCACTCGATTTTGTTCCAACTTTTGTTGAAGTTCCATGCTTTCTCCTCTTGTGTTGTTGAAGAGAATAGAAACTCGGAAACTCCTCCAAGCATACAGTACACATAGTGCTTAGCTTTGTATCCTTAGGAGCGTGATGCTTAGCAATGTGGTAATTCATGTCTTCTTTCTTCTTTGTACTGAAATGTGGACATTTGGGACAAAATAGAGTCCCACTATCACAAGACTGCTTGTGTCTTGCCATATTCTTCTTCACCACCATTTTGTTGCACTTTGTACATTTCACTGGGAGATTTCTATCGAGAGAAGGCATTGTTTTGGTACAAGATGAAACAAATGCGGGTATTGTGACGAGCAACTAATTGTGACAATAACAAAGTGAGAATGAAAGAAATTATTTTGGTACATTTAGGGAACGCAGCTATGACGCATCACTCCATATATGGAAATTTATCATTTCCTTTTTAAGAAGCTTGTTGTCATAACCGAACATTCTAGAACATAATGAATAAACCAATCAGATTCTTCCATTTACAAATACCTTTAATAATTAAGAACACTCTTTTTAAATATGTGAATTCATTCCTTGGAGTAAACTCAAAAAAAGCAAATCATTCTTATATATCTTCTTAATCATTTCATTTACATTTTATATAAGTTTTCATATTTCATCCAGCCATAATCCAAAAACAGACTCACAACAAATTCAAACAAATTGTTCCAATCTTAACAAACTCTGTGATTCAAATTTGTGTCTATCCGCAATTGAGAGAATTCGGTGCTTGCAAACAAATCTAGTCCTATTGAAAATTGAAATTAGCACATGAATGTGCTTTTACAACAATGTTAAAGATGTCGAAAACAAATATTCATCCATACTTCACGAACAAATATTTACTTTACAACTTAACGTTATTGTCTTGGAACCTCTCAACCAATCGAAATCCCGTGTTAAAGAAATTATTCTGAAGATTAACGATTTTATTTTGTGTAATTGTTTCTTAATTTTAATTTTCTTTTACATAAACAGAGTATTGCGTGAAATTTTGCTCATTTGCGAAAAATGTTAATCAAAAATCATTTACAGTTGTTGGAAAAAATATATAAGAGGAAAGAAGGAATTGCCGATGCTTACAAAGTTGACGAGATTGATGTTGATTCCTATTTTTTCTACAATTTCTTGGACATTTGCGTTCAGAATGACAGAATAATCCGATTTAGTAAAGGATTCGAATATGCAACATTTTCCATTAAAAAATTCAAATATGATGATTATATAACGAAACAATCATTTGATTTATCGTCAGAGCTACACATTAACAAGTACGAAATTTTATTTATTTTGAATTCTGTTCCCGAAATTTTAGAACAGTACAGAAATCTAGCACAAGCGAACTGTATTCCAATTCCTGACCCCATAGCAATCACTTCATCTGTACAAAGCGCGTTGTTTTTTCATTATTATACAGATTACAATTCTGAAGGAGTAAAAATTCGATTTGGAATTCGGCTCCCAAATATATATATACAAAAGTTCTGTTCCAAAAATGGAATACTTTCCGAGATTGATTTAAAATTTAACGAAGTTGAACAAATTTATCAGAGCTTAACATTTTTGGTAAATTATGTCACTTCGTTCCCAATGAGCTATCCTTATTTAGTAAACAAGTAGTCGTATCATGTGATACATGTATTATTCAAAAACCATATTTGGTTTCTATTCACGCATTGATGTTCCTGCTTCGTATACGAGCATCATTTTATAACAACTTCTTCCATATTTGGATACATTAAATGATTTCCATTTCCTGTTTCGGTTACTAACGTCAGTTTTTCTACAAAATATTTCCTTCTTTGGTTACTTTGTTCTTATTGGACGGAATTCACTATAAATAGGAGCGACAAAGTTAGACTTCATCATTCTCTTTCATTTCCTCAAAATTAATTTCACCTCTGTTCCTCATCGTCCTGCTAACTATTCTTCAAAACTTTATACAATTGAGTTCCTACATTCACATTCTTCTTATCTACAGATCTTACTTCAGTTGTAACGTTTATCTGTTTCTAACTTAGATATTCTTTTTGTCCTACTATAAAGTGAAATTTGTTGTTTTCTAACTTACTCTCTACTTGACAGTTTTCAATACGTTCATTTACAAACTGCTTTTGTTTCTAAAAAATCCACTTCTATCAACTCATCTGAACAAAATGGAGTTTACTGTGCAAAACAACAGTCTTCTGTACTCATTTTCCTTCACTGAGGAGACTGCTCGGATAAGTATTAAAGACTTATCAAACGGATTATATGAGACTGTAATGACTTTACCCATCACTGTGTGGCATATTATTGAACACCAGCGACAACAGTTCGACACCTATCATCAGGGTCAGGTTCCAATTACGGAGAATCAGCTTGGAACTCAAGCGATGGGACACGAGGCTGCTGTTATTAGTGGGCACCACTATCCCCACGTTGCTGGGACAGAATTTCCACCTACCTACGTCGCTGGCAACATTCAATATACTTTCCCTTGGGAAGAAGGGCAAATTCCCAACTCTTGGTTCTCTAGCCCGGATGTAAATCAAGTTTTGAGTTTAGTGGAGGAGTCAGGGAATTTGCTTCAAACTGTGTCAAGCTTTGATGGGAGCGAGCTAAGTGTTGATACTAGCTCTTGGACAGCAAATGAACAGCAGAACTTTGATCCGGCACAGTACTATGGTTCTACTGATATGTCGACTACTCCATCAATGACAACACCTTCCATAGAGGATGGAACGGCGCACAATCCAATTTTGCTGACTGATGAAAATTCAACAACTTCAATCAGCGTTCAACCAACTGATCCTCCAGTAATATTTGAACGTTCTAGACCTTTTGGGAATGAGATTCAAAACTTACCAGAGTATGTTGTGAGAACTCTGTTTGAATAGATTCGAGTTGGTACAATTTTGCAGCTTCATTTGTAATCGTTCTTAACGGAAAAGTTGTATGTTGATTTATACATTTTCCTGGTGATGTATTTAAACATTCTTTATAATATAATTTTTCTCATGTGAGCTTTCTTTTCTAAACCAGTTCACAAGGATATAATCAAACAAAATTTTGAATTTTGAAACTTCGTTACAAAACTTGATATTTAACGGAAATAGCATTATCAAAACTCGACATTTAACAAAAGTTTTTGATCAAAAATTTGATATTTAAGAAAAAAAACTGAGCAGAAATTTGATTTCTATGAAAAAAACCTGTATGAAAACTCGATTTTTAAGTTGTTATAGAAAAAGAAAACTTGTCATTTTACAAATTAAAAATCTCTTCCTTTTTTGCGTTAAATTATACCGTAAACTGGTGAAAATCAGGAAAAAATTTGCGCTTCATTGTATCCAATTGGAAACTGTTTTTTGATATTTAAACAAAAAGATTGAATGAAAACTCGACATTTAACAAAAATTTCGTTGAGAAAACTCGACTTTTATTAAACTAAATTGTTCCAGAACCCAACAGTTAACAAAAATTTTGTGAGAAAACTCGACTTTTAAAAGAATAGTTTGTTACAAAACTTGACATTTAACAGATTAGAGGTATCAATTTAAACATTTAAGAAAAAGATTGTAAAAAAAGAGAAATTGAATTTTCTTGATTTTTAAACCAAACATAAAACTGATACTATGTAAATAATTGTGATGCAATTACAATTTTATTACTTTCTAATTTCAAGATATAACAGAGAATTATCAATTAAGCCATGGCCGTCTAACAAACAGTCAACAATTTTTATCAATTCACCCTCATATTTTGAGTTTTTAAGAGATTGAATTCTGTCCAGAAAAGAAGATCCCATTGTTTGTGTGCTTACATTTCTTTGTTCAGCGCGCAGTAGATGTCTCTTGAACTTCTTTCTACTCAATCTTTTTTTAGACACACTAGGTAACTTCTCAACATATTTGTTCTCATAATTGTGTTGTACTGCTCTGTCTAACTGAGTAAAGACAAGTCCCGATTCTTCCAAAATATTGCCAAAAAATTGATGTTTATATAATGTATATAAACAATCAACTGTCTGATATAAATAGGAGAGATCTTCCAGTTTTTGAAGCAAGTCTCCGATGGAGAAAGAAATGAGAACAATGTGATATCGACAGGTTTTCAGGGGACAGAAACTGTTGTGTGAAGCAACAACATATTCACTTGTAAGAATATATGGTCTATAATCTTTGACAGATACAGATATAAACAACGCCTTTTCACAGAATTTTTTGTAAAAGTGTGGTAAAACCTGACACATAACTGCTGCCATTCTGTAATATTGTTTAGTTCTAAAGAAACTGATTTCCTTATTTGAACTTAAATTCCAAATAAGGAAACTAATTTATTTATTATAAATAAAACCAAATTCCAAATAAGGAAATCAACTTATAAATTATAAAGGAATTCAAATTCCAAATAAGGAAACCAATGAAATTGTTATGTGCAATTTAAAATCTCATTTGAGCTATGAATCAATTCAAGAAACAGCGGATTAATAAATTTCGATGTTTTACTTGTTCAAAATATTTTCGTCACTACTTCTCTCTAATGCAACACAGACGTGCTAAATACAAAGACTCTTTTTCTATAATGATTCAAAAGTTTTCTTTATTGAAAATTTCTGATTAGAAATCCTTTTAAGGAAGAATTCTAAATAGACACATTTTTCTCTTCCTTTTTAGGAAATTGTGCGAAAACAATGATGTCATTAGCATAAAAGGAAATTCTGCGTTGTAGAGGCCCTTAATTATTTAAGCAAATCATTTAATCAACTTCTCGCAGCTTACTCAAGTTACGTAAATGTCGCTCTCCAAAGTATCTCCTTGTTACTCGAGCGCTCCATCAATGTTTACAGATTCACAACCTAAATTGGGTACTGATTCCGTCCCATTTTATATTGACTTTGGTTCTCATCCAAACAGATTTGGGAGATTTACTGTGTCCCAAATATTTAGAAATGGACAAAATTACTCGGAACCAACTTTTCAAGTCTTTAAAAAAGATAAATGTGGAACATTTGAAAAGTACCAACAACTGAGAATTGGAGATTACGAATTCAAGAAATTTTGTCTTCTGAAGAACGATCTGCTGAATGGAGACTGGGAAATTCGAGAAAATCCAGCTCAATTTGAGAAGAACCCAAAAATGGAAGACGTGCTGCAACAATGTCACAAAGCAAGAGAGATCAGCATTGGAAAAAATCGAAGACTCTACGTTACCTTTATACAGCACGTTCAGGACAATCCAGCTTCAGTTTATGTCCAGATCCGACTATTTTGTCGCAAAGAGAGCAATGAGTTCAAGCAAGTGACTTACGTCAGCTATAAAATGGAAGAATTCAAGGAACTCATTGAAAATCTTAAAGACTTCTCTAATATTGAACAATGTACATTTCAATAACTACTGCTGCGCAATATGATGTTTTTATATTGAATGATGAATATTTGGTGATTATATGTATTTGACTTTCAGTAAACATTTTTTCATTTGAAACTTTTTTCTTCTTAGAATGAGTTGGGATATTGGATGCTCTAGAAACATTTTCTTAAGTCTCAGAGATAAATCAAAAGTTTTTCACGTCAGGTTACATCACGAGCTTAAAAGGTATTCATATACAGTTCATGAAGCGCAAAATTTTCCCAATTTGGATAATTTAGACGTAGAGTCCCAAATTTCTGAATTCAAGTGGGTTATTCATAATGGGCTGCGCAGAACAACTCTAACATATCGTTCTGACAAACAAGAAATTTCCATTTCTCAACATCGCTGGAACGGATATCAGTGGAGTTTTCTTACAAAGATTGATTTGAAAAAAGAGGAGTATAAAAATCTAGTAGATCATCTACCAACACTTCTTTCCTATATAGAAAATTACAAAAAGACTTGCATTATTTTGGACGAAACAACTCAGAGTTAATGAATATTGTTACTCTGGTAAACATTTTCAATTGTTACGGAAGCATACTTTCAATGTTCCCTACGAACGAAAAACGTAAAAACTGTTTTCTCGCAGCGTGTAAAATTTGGGACCGAAATGTCGATTTGGACGAAATTGATCAAAAGTTTCCTCACGGAGGAAGAATTGGATATGGAAACTCTCTTTTGGACTTTTTCTTAGCTAGATCAAAAATTTTTCGTCTACATGCAATTTTACATGATTCTGCTGGAGCTGTGAAAACAACAACAGACGAAGGACCAGGTTATTGTTACATGCTGCCGCAATTACCCAGCTCCTGTCTTCTAGGTCATATAACTGGATTATTCTTTTGTCTCTACATCAAAGTTTGTCATCCTCATATTTTTAAAATACTAGATTGTTAATCATTTGTCAATTATCTCAGCTAAAAAGAGGATGACTCTCGTTGTGTTTGATATTGAGTGCTTGGAGGGAACAGTTGTCAAGGAGCTGGGAATTTTCAAGGACGGAATTGTGTTAGGATATACATTCCTCCCACCGAATGACTACAAGCCAACATTTCAAGCAAAGTGGAACACAAAGAATTTACATGGAATAAACTGGAATAATGGAAAAGTTGATTACTCAGATCTTCCAACCATAATTCATCAACATTGTTCTCCTACAACCGAATACTTTGCCAAAGGATTGGAGAAATGTAAAATCCTATACAATTATTTGTGTAAGGATGTGGAAAATTTGGACGATTTTGGATGTCCAAAAGCCTCTAAGTTGATTTCCAACAAGATACAATCTGGGAATGTAGTAACTACCCCTACCGACACAAGAAAACATTGCACTGTGCAGAGAAGAAAGCTTATGCTTATGGAACTTGGGTTCTTAATTTTTGACAAAATTTAATATTTGTAAAAATTTTTATATACTTTGATTGTAATGTATCATATTGTCTTTTAATTAATTTTTAAAATCATTTTTTTCGCCTACAAAACATCGAAAGTTGCTTCAAAAATGAGAAAGTTGAACAAATTTTGTCCTAGCGTTACACAGTTATTCTTCATTTCAATTCTGTCGTTTTTCTTAATTTTGAATTTATTCTCCTTTTTTATGCTTTCTGTTATTAATTCCTGTGAAGAGACAGTGTTTTGGCTGTCGCTGTTGTTTGTTTCTTTTTTATGTTTAGAAGCTTATCTCATTTTTTTTATTTATTTACATCACAATTCAGTTGAAACATTTTCTCTATCGTCTCAATGATTACGTTTAAATGACTGAGCATACAGATAAAGGATGATTTGGGTAATTTTGTCTTTGATGATAATAATCAGGAACGACAATCATGGAAATGTTTTGGACATACTTGTAATAGGTCTCTAGTAGTTTTTCTGTCCCAATTTTTTGTTCTACTCGTAATTCTGGTCTGTTGTATAGTACGAATAACATTGGCTACAACGTGTGAAGAAACAACAGTTTGGATTGCAATCCTTTCTAGTACAGTTGGTTATATTTTACCTTCACCTAAATTATGAACAAGATAATTTCCACAAAAGAACGAATTTTTATTTCATTGGTTGGTCCAAGCGGATCTGGGAAATCTCATCTTATACATGAGTGGTTAACAATTGGAACTTTTCAACCAGAGTTCGACAAAATTTACTACTTCTATCAACATTATCAATCTCTTTATGGTTTAATGTCTAAAGATGTTAAAAATATTGAGTTCATAGAAGGAGTTGACTTTGAGTTTATTCAAAACCTCCCAAATAAAGGAACAAAGTATCTGCTAATTTTTGACGACTCTTGTGAGGAGATTTCCAGCTCTAAAGACTTCGTTAAAATTGCAACAGCTGGAAGACATAAAGGACTCAGCACAATATACATCAAACACAATTTATTTCATCAGAGTAGATTAGGAAGAGATATAGAGTTACAAAATACTCATATCGTCTTGTTCAAATCTCCTAGAGATGTACTGCAAATAAACACTCTGAGCCAACAGTTGGGATTAGGTTCACAATTAAAAGATTGGTATACCAAAGCAACTTCTATTCCTTATGGTCATTTACTTATTGATTTAACTCCCAAAACAGTCGACTCTCTTCGATTTTGTACAAATAGTGGATCGATTCCTTCAATTTTTTTCCTTCCACAACATAAACAGCAGACCACATTTTTGAGTGATGAGCACACAACATCTCTCTACTCTGACAACGTTCCAAAGTTATTCCCGGAACTTCAAAAGAACTTACCTAAAAAATTGTCCGAAAGAATTTATTCAGTTCCTAAACGAGTGCATCGAAAACATGCTCAGAGGAGAACTGCAAGATATTCAAAAACGAGACGTAAAAAAGTATCAAGACGAAATTCATCAGCTTATTCTAAAAAGAACTGGAATAAATAAAAGGAGAGCAATCTTAAGTTCAAGGAAAGGAATAGAACTTATATCAATTCTAACTCCGTCTATCATTAACCGTCTTTCTTGAAATGGAACAGTTTGTTTTGATTCCTCAACAGCTTTACGAACAAAAATTCAAATTACATGTGTATAAATTGGACGAGAGTGAAGAAAAAGTTAACTTCGTTCCACAAAATTTAGATTCTCTTCACAAGGACATCACCACTAACACAAAATCATTCAAAAACGAGTCAGTTGTAGATCAAATACTCAAATGTCCTCGAATCAAGCTGTCCCTCAGTGACTCCATTTTACTGGATGGAAGAGATACAAATGTAGCATTTACCGATTTTATTTACGCATTGAAGAGAAAAAATATTGCATTTCCTGATATATATTACACAATACTTGATGCTACAGGGATAAGTCCGAGCAAAATTGTAAACAAGGATGCCAAAAGCAAAGACAGAGGGAGTTGGATCCCTTTCAAAATCTGAAAAAGCGAAACTTCAACGATTATACAAAGAAGGAAAAGCTGCATTTGGATCGGTTAGAAATCTTCAAAAAGCGAGCGGTTTATCAAGAGGCAAGGTTATTTCCTTTCTCCACACTAAAAATTCCTATACAAAATACCGTCAAGCAAATCGACATTTTAGACGATTACCTGCATTTGCAAAGCGGATAAATGAAATTTGGTGTCTTGATTTAGCTTTTATGGACAAATTGTCAGAGTTTAATAACGGAGTAAAGTATCTATTAATCTGCGTTGATGTATTTTCTCGTTTTGTCCGTGTTCAACCAATGAAATCAAAGTATTCTACAGATGCTGTAGCAGCTTTCAAAAAAATGCTACGAAAAAACAACATCCCACAAAAAGTATGGGTTGATCAAGGAACAGAGTTTGGTGGCGAATTTCGGAAATTTTGTGGAGAAAAGAAAATTAAAATTTATTCAACGAGAAGTGAAACAAAAGCTGCCGTAGCTGAGAGAGCTATCAGATCTTTGAAAAACATTATTTATCGCTTCATGGAAGAAAACGGGCATAAGTACCTTGTAAAAATGGGATCTTTCCTAAATACAATGAATAGTAGAGTAAATAGATCTACAGGTAAAGCTCCAAAAGAGGTAAAAAACAAAGACTTTTTATCAATTTTTTACAAAAATCCGATCAGACAATACAAAAAACCTCGGTTTAAAGTAGGGGATAAAGTACGAATTTCGAAATACGATATTCCTTTTAGAAAAGGATACAAGTCACAGTTCACGAGTGAAATCTTTGAAATTGTTAAGATTGCTACGTACAAACCTCCAACATACAACCTCAAGGGAGAGCAGGGTGATGAAATACTAGGAAAATTTTATGAACAAGAGCTCTCAAAGTGTATCATTTAGTGATGAACTCTTTTACGGTAGAGCTGGTTTCCAACGCATCCTTTGATTGTTATCCAAATAATACATTGAGTTCTTTTACCAATTTCCTTCCCGAACAGATTAACCTTGAAGGAGAATGGGAGGTGGCAATAACCGAACTATCATATCCATCTTTGTACCAGAATATTACAGATGGAAAATTTTTCTATCTAGATGCTGCAACTCCAGATACAAAACCTTCCGATTATTATACAATTGATGCAGGACTATATCCATCAATATCTGATATTGTGAACGAAATGAACAAACAAATTCAGGAAAGAGAAAAGTATGAGAAAACCCCAATCAAATTAAAAGTCAACAGAATTACACAGAGAATATCCCTAAGCCTTCCTAATGAGAACTCGTTACTAGTTATCTTCAGTACTGATCTCTGTCACGTATTTGGGTGTGAGGAAGCTGTTTACGGAATGGGTGTTTTTATGAGTGGTGCTGGACCACATTTTCCTAAATTTCCCTATGATATTGTTCGAATTCATACTCTCATGATATACAGTGATATTGTTGAATACAATATTGTAGGTGATACAAAAGCCGCGCTTTTGAGATGTATTCCGTTTATTTCTAAAATGAAGAATGAAGACAAAATATCTACTGGACAATATATGAATTATCAAAACTTCCCAAATCTACAATTTAAAAAAATTCTTAAAAATTCTTTCCACAGCATTAAACTTGAGCTCCGCGACTCATACGGTGAAAAAGTTCCCTTCAATTCAGTAGGTGTAACAAGAGCTGTATTGATGTTCAGAAGAGCTTCAGACAATCATTTTTAAAATTAAGTTTACAAAAAATGGTTGCAGACAGTGATTTACCGTATTTTCGTGGTTATTCAAGACAAGGGGGAAGAGGATTTGGAGCTTTAGCACAAACAATTGGGAGAACTGCAATTCCTTTTTTGAGACGATATGTTGTACCAGCAGCTAAAAGAGTTGGTGCTGACTTGATTGAATTAGCTGCGCCAGAAATCGGAAATGTATTAGCTGGAAGGAAAAAGTTCAAATCTGCAGCCACAGATGTTGGAAAGAAAACTTTACGTAAACAACTAGGAGGAGGAAAACCTAGAAAACGACGTATTATTCGAAAACGCTCGCCAAAAATCAGTCGACGTCGTCGAACTAGGAGGGATATTTTTACCAAACTAAAATGAATACCAGATCATCAAATGACAGTATTTTCCGTTATGGACACTTTACAAATTCTTGCTTGGAGATTTTTGACAAAATTCCGGTTTTGGAACCAATTGAATCATCCCATATTCAAGAAGTTTATCCTAGCACTTCATTGGATGAAAGCAGCATTGAATTTGAATTTGAAACAGATAGAAGTATTTATCTCGATATGAGAGATATTCATTTACAAATTAAAGTTGGATTACAAAAGGGAAGATTATTTGACGATTTCATGAAAAAAGAGGAGCATGGAAAACCAGATATGGGTATGACTTTCACTGATGATGATTTACAATATTTGACTCATGTCAACAACTTGTTACACTCTCTTTTCTCCAACTGCGAAGTGTATTTAAACAATCAACAAGTGTACAACTCTAACGGACTCTATGGCCACAAAGCTCTGATATCCAATGAATTCAATGCTTCTACAATTAATAATGAAGGAATTTTGGCTTGTCATGGATACGAATTTGAGAAAGATCCTAGTGATTATGAAAAAAGTCCGTTCATAGATAGGGAAGAAGAGCTTTTGTTGAAAGATGGGGTTACCTTATATGGTAAACTTGCAATCGACTTATTTCAATGTGAAAAATTATTACTTCCAAATACAAAAATTAGACTCAAATTGATTCGAGCGAGACCAAATTTTTACTTGATTTCCTACAATCCACATGTTTCCCTTAGAGTTCTTGACTGTTCACTTTTTACGAGACGTGTTGTCGTTAATGAGGTCTATCACCAGACAATCAAGTATCAACTAACACATCAACCAGCTTGCTATAATTTTATGGAGACAATTGCGCGAACATTTATTATTCCTTCTGGACAAAATCAATTTATTCAGGAAAATGTTTTCAATAATGCCCCAATCAGACGAATTGCAATAGCAATGAACACTAATTCAGCATTCACCGGACATTTTCAAGAAAATCCTTTTCATTATCGAAAGTTTGGACTGCGGGAGCTGAGAATTGTTCGAGGAGGGAGAGCTGTAGTCTCAATTGATACAACCAACAATTGTAGAGCTTATGTTACAACAATGAAGGCAATGAACTTCAACGAAGAAATTCCTGCGTTACCGAATGATTTCTTCACAGATCATTATGTGCTTGTATTCGATCTCACATCACTCCAAGATGCTGGTGAAAATGTTCATTATCCTGAACTCAGTGGGGAAAGTCTTCGTTTAGAAATGTTCTTTGAACGTCCACTAACCAATGTTACCGAGTTAATTGTTCTCGGAGAACGAATCTCAACAGTTAAAATTGATCAGTTTGGAACAGTAGCTAAGAATGTCTGAAGAACTCTGCATTAATCAAGATTTTTTAATTTTCTTCTCAATTTTTTATGGTTTTTATATTATTGCCTTCTGCGTTGGAACATTTGTTGGATATGTACTTTCATCGCCCAGTTGCAACCCTTTCCACACTATAATATCAAGATAGGGAATGGATGAAAATTGGGGTAGACCTACTCCAAACTTATATGTATACCTTATTTGTGCAGTATTCCTGGGACTTTTAATCATCATTATTATCTTTCATCCCGATGTCACAGGTAATAGTGAAGACAGAGTAAGTGAATCTACAGGAGGTCTGATACGTAAAATTCCCCAATCTAAAGATTGTTGCTTTATTGAAAAGAACGAATCATTTCAACTTGATTGTAATGTGAGAAATCCCTGTTCAAACGGAGCTTGCGAATTGAAACAGAAGATTATTTGTCATGGATAATCAATCTCTTCAACAAATTATTGAACTCATTCCTGAGCTAAAATTCAAATACATTGGATCGTTTCCAGCAGATTTCATTCCAAATTTACCCAAATTCAGCTTTGCAATCATTAACACTGCTTCGAGTAAAGAAGTCGGTGAACATTGGATATTGATTGCTCGACTCAACAGAAGTTACTATTATGCGGATTCTCTGGCTCGATCAGTAACACATTACAAATTTTTAGGTAAAAAGTACCAAAAAATAATACATCGACCACTTCAGAAGATGCAAAATTTGTGTGGATTCTACGCAATTTTTGCAGCATTTCAACTATTTAAGTTTTTCCAAACCAACTTGAACAATATTCATGATGTACACGTGTTAAATTTTATAAGTAACTATATGTAGTAGTGTTCATTTTGGTATTTAGTAAGCTGAAGTTAATAAAGTCGATAGTATATGTTTCTCGTAACTGTTTCTCGTGAGTTTTCTAAACTTTTTTTATCGAACTTTATTAACCACTCGGCTAAGTGTACCTTGATGTTCATTGAATTTTATACAATTTATTGTAAATGATTGAGTAATTTTGTATTTTGATGCTCATAATTTGTACTGTGTTTGTCATTTTATACTATTTTAATTCATTTTTTTCTTTTATTTAACATCTTTTTTCAAATAATGTACAAAAAATAATGCATATATGCATGTAATTAGCAAGATGGCGCAGTGGGAGCGCGCTGGGCCCATAACCCAGAGGACGGTAGATCAAAACTACCTCTTGCTATCTTGACTTTTTCCAATTAATGAGCGCGCAAAAGACATTTGTTACACAATTGATTCAAACAATTAGGGGAACAATCTTTGCAATTGACCTAAAATTTGTAAACAAAAATTCAACATGTCACATAATTACCCCTCAGATAACTAGGGTAATTGAAAACCCCCACCAATTAATTTCACAATTTAATAACATAAAAGTTGTAAACAAAATTCAACCTGTCACATAATTACCCCTCACATAATTACAGCAATTAATTACCCACGCCGATTCTATTGTTCTCAAGTAAACACTTAATAACTACACAAACATTGATTTCTTCCCCTCAAAATTTCAGCCTATCAGGAGCGTCTCCGAACCTACCCCCCACATTTGCACCGACTATACTACTCTTAATACATGGCAGCGGCTATTACTAATCTTAATACATGTCGGCGGCTATTACTAATCTCAATACATGTCGGCGGCTATTACTAATCTTAATACATGTCGGCGGCTATTACTAATCTTAATACATGTCGGCGGCTATTACTAATCTCAATACAAGTCGGCGGCTATTACTAATCTTAATACATGTCGGCGCATAATCTTAATACATGTCGCCGGCTATAACTAATCTTAATACATGGCGGCTATACCCAATCTTAATACATTAACGCCGCTATACCTAATCTTAATACATGCTCATTCATTCCCTATCTTAATACGTTAGGGAGGACCCAAATCCGGAAAAATACGCTATACCCTATCTTAATACATGGGGGACCTCACCCCCCCCCCCCCCGGGAGTGTAGCTCACTATATTACTACTTAAATGGTTTTCAACTAATTGGATAAACTTATAATTTCAACTTGTACAATTTCAACTTTGTAAGCATCGATTTAGTGGATGGAGGAATAATTTGCATGATTTGGAAGTCGTTGGAAGCTGTTATTTTTGAGAGGCCGCTTTGGATCGCAGAGGAATACATGTTTCGATTTTCGTTTGCGGTTGGGGCTATTATTGAAGGGAAAGTGTTCTCGGATCTTTTCCGTTTGTGCCCCCCAGTACGTTATGCTCCCCCCAGTTACAGAGCACATGCCATTACATAGTAAATCATTATGTAAAAATATTGCACATGCATCTGGGGGTTGCAAATAATATGCACCCACTAAGCTGGGGGGGCACAAACGGAAAAGATCCGTGTTCTCCCCCATTGGGGAAAACAACTTAGAAACTTGTAAACGAATAAAAGGGAGATCTCTAACTTAAACGAGTTGAAAAGCTAGAGCTGATGAGTCGTGTGTTTAAAAGAACTTTTAAAGAGCGAGGACTAAGGGCAAAAAGGTAAGAGAAAAGTCAGGATATTAAATCTTAAGCAACTTTTACTGAAAAATCTCTTTTTAAAAAAGACTCACTCCCAAAGGACGTTCCTGCACAAAGTGGAGTACTTGCTTGTGGCTTTCCTATCACACTTTGAGGTACTGATCCGAAAGTGACATTAATAGCGTTTTAATCATCATGGACAACAATTAGCCTAATTGTTGTCCATGATGAGTCTCGTTTGCTAACCGCTACATCAACTGGTCTTAAACTTTTGACCTCTGACTTGTCTTATGACAAATTTTCTCCTTCAAGGAATCATATAACAAGGCCGCGAACGTACATCATACTTTCAAGTCATTGTACCTCAAAACAACATATCTTTAGTCCAGTATACATTGACAGGTAGACTTCTCGTCAAAAAAATTGAGTGAAGACCCACCATGTAGTAAAGAACTCAAATATGCATTGCCTGATTTTTCAACAAAATTTTAGGAGAACGTTGAAAATTTGAGACCAAATTACCTCAGATACTGTCAAAAATTTGCATGAAAACTATATAAAGTATTTACAGGTTTTGAACTTATGACTTCTCTTATAATAAATGGTTTTCAACGAATTGGATAAACTTATAATTTCAACTTAATTTCAAATTGTATAAACTTCAGCTCCAATTTTTTTGTCTTTGCGTCAAACAAATAAAGCCAATAAAATCGTAACCTTATCTTAAGATGGTTGCCATGTTGCAGTTTCATCAACTTCGGAAATTATTATAAAAAATAAAATCATTATTAGAAAATAAATAAGCTTTATTTGAAAAATTGTTCATATTATTTTTGCACTTGCTATTTTTCTATTGGGTTTTTGCATTACATACGGGCAAGACAAAAAATGTACAACCAAATTTCTGCATAATTTGTGCTCCATAAGCATGATTTGGGTGTAAAATTGCAAATATTTAAGGGTTTTGTTTTTGTCGCTTTCTTCACTTAATCAGAAAAATGGTTGTCCGGTCTTGGCCTTTTACTGTTTTCCAAATCTGTGAAATTTCGTATTTTCCAGGACAAAATGCCAAAACAACTCAGGTTTAAATCAAAGAGTCACAAGCCAGTGAAGATCATGACTACTAACATTTTGAGTTCCGAAAATGGCGTCAAGACCCCGTAAATAGTCAATTAAACTCCAAAAATTTTATTACCTCATTTTACAACAAGATAATTCTTTTCAGCATAAAATTCTCCTCAGCATAAATCTAAGATTTCAGCAGATTTTTTGGAAAATTTGAGAGAACGCTGAAAGTTTGCAACGAAATTACCGCTGATATATAGTCAAAAATTTGCACGAAAACTATACAAAAGCGTTTACTTATTTTAACAAAGCTAGACGCGTAATGGAACCCTTATATGGAACTAATCTGAACTCTAAGGAACTCTAGCATTTATTGGGAACTGGCGTTATTAATTATTTTGTTTCTGATGTTTTTTTTTTGTATAAAAAACAAACTTCAATTGTACATAGAGTTTTGATAACTCAGTGCAGGCAATGTTGTTTTGTGATAGTTTTCCAAATGTTGTTGATGTATTTGCGCTGTTTAAGTTGAATTAGTGAAAAAATATTTCTGCTCAACCGCCGCTTTCTGCTAACCGACCTTAAATGCTCGCACTATTGCATTTGACAACAACTCGTTCACGTTTATGAGTCATGAAGTCCAGCCACGTGTAACCCGACATAACTAAGTGCAGTTATAAACGGTTAAACTCTCATAAACTAGTCCAGATTGTCAAGCTATAATTTACCCAATCTGTACGTTTTGACCTTTCCTTAAAATATTTGTTTTCGCGATAACTACCAATTAATTATAAATATTATCTTTAACTAGCTCATTCGCAAACTTAAGACGAGCAATTGTCAAGTTTTCCGACAGGGGGTTTAGCCGACAACTTAAACAATCGAAATTTAACCCGACAGCACGAACGAACACCTAAGTTAATGGTTTGATGTTTTTTTTTATTTTGACCAATCAGATTTGCCGACCAATCAGAATTGAGAAGTCGGTTGAATTTCTCACTTTATCCGTTTCGGCCAAACCCCTTGTCGGTCAATATACCCACCACTTGGAGAGGTTAGACTGTATAAACTAATTAGAAGTCGTTGTATCTATTTGCTTTAATATAGACAATTGTGTCATTTGAAGTTGATTAATCTGTTTTTTTTTGCTATAGCTTTGACCTCAATTTCGCACTGTTTGAAGTATACTGGTAATTTTGACCATTACTGAGCTATGCTCCACAATGATTAATTCTTAAACTCCCCTATAAGCTCGGCGAGGTTGTTTTCAATGGCGGTGTATTCAGAAATAATGAAAATGTCGATGCGGTGATTCGCTTTAATCAAACATAGTCCGGGTTGACCACAATAAAGGATTTTTTAAGGAATTTTAATTGAGATCTAATGTTTTTAATGGAATTGCAAAAGGATCTCCCTTGAATTGATAAAACTTAAAAAAAGTAGCCATTTTGTCTACTTAGGTCGAATTGTATTCAAACAGAGGAACCACGTGCCTTCTACGGTAAATAACTGAAAGTTAACGTGAATTAACCAATAAGAGTTGTGCTCGACCGGAACGAACTTGCAAGAAGCTTACAAGTTAGCCATTCGTCTTGCAAGTTCTTACAAGTTAACCATCTTTTGCAAGAAACTTGCAAGTTCTTATAAGTTAACCATTCGGTCTCGACCCGGGTTGTTATGGCGCAGTTTGTACCGTTTGCTTAGACGCACTTCTTCTATATTTTGCTTTTTTACTCCGCCATGTTTAAATTACTATTTTTAAATTATCTTTTGCAAAATGAGTAAGGAAAATGGCGTACAAAGATAAAAAACTTTTATCCCTAAATACTACCATATATGTGTGGAATTAGCTACCAGAGCAAAGTCATAGGAGGGAAATTATTTTTATGGACTTTTATGGACTGTATATTGTTAGTTTTATGTAAGTAAGTTTGCTCAACTCGGGTCTTTGATGCTGGACTGTGGCCAGCTTTAAAGCAAACACCTAGTTCAGAAAATTGTAATCCGTTTTTAGTTCAAAATGTCGAATATAAAGGACAAAAATTAACGACAAATCTTTGGTTTGCTTTGTTTCAAACACGAAAGCTTCGAATTTTTCAGTTTCAACTTTATCGTCGTTTCCGTTTGAATAATTGGTCGACATATGCTTGTTTTTTTAACTTGAGGAAGTTTCAGTATTAACAAGTTTTAAAAACGCATAAATTATTGGTGTGATCGATTGCTATTAATTGGAAAAAAATGGTTTGCTCAACCTTGAACTTAAAACATTATCCCTTGCTTACGTGCAAAGATTTAATATTTTTGTTCGTCAACTCGTCAAATGCATGACAGCACGTTGCTCCGCCTCTACAATTTCAAACAATCTCTTTTGAAAAATTGAATTTCAAAATTCTATTTTGAACGTTTCTTGAACACCGATAGAGTTTCCGTGCATTCTTTGACATTCACAGTGTATTGATGATTCTAAGAAAAAAAACATAGCCGCACAAATTTTGACGCAAAATTCAAAGATTTTTTATTGACTAAACAAAAATTCGACAGAGAACGGACTATGAGTGGATTGGAAAAACAATTTCCAAAAAATCAGATCAGAGCAATTAAACAAAAACTGAAAATCAATGTAAAATTGCCTCAGGTGAACAAAAAACCACTAGAGAGAAAGAAAAAATTGTTTCAAGCAAAAAACTAGGCCCAGAATGAACTATGAATGGAATGGGAAAACCATTTAGAAAAAAAATCCGATCCAAAAAATTAAAAACAGTAAAAATCAAAGTGAAATTGCCGCATGTGAACTAAAAACCACTAACAAGAAAACGAAATATTGTTCATATACCGTATTCTCACTCTATTTTAAAATTGGAGTAAAAATTTTCACGCCGATAAATTAATCGGTTTTTCGCTCCACTTCCTGTTTTGGTGTGACCAAAATCACAACTCCAATTTGACTTTAAAAATCATGAAAATGTGTGAACAGATCCTAAAATAAAATAAACATAGCAGGACAAGTCTTGGCGTACAATTCAAAGAATTTTTATTGACTTAGCAAAAGGTAGACCTAGAACGGATTATGAGTGAATTGGGAAAACCAAACAATCAAAAAAGAAAAATTAAAAAAAGCTGAAAATCAATGTCAAAATGCCGCATGTGAACAAAAAACAACTAACAAGAAAACGAAATATTGTTCATACACCGTATTCTCACTCTATTTTAAAATTAGAGTAAAACATTTCACGCCGATAAACAAATCGGTTTTTCGCTCCACTTCCTGTTTTGGTGTGACCAAAATCACTACTCCAATTTGACTTTAAAAATCATGAAAATGTGTGAACAGATCCTAAAATAAAATAAACATAGCAGGACAAGTCCTAACGTACAATTCAAAAAATTTTTATTGACTTAACAAAAGGTAGACCTAGAACGGATTATGAGTGAATTGGGAAAACCAAAAAATCAGAAAAGAAAAATTAAAAAAAGCTGAAAATCAATGTCAAAATGCCGCATGTGAAAAAAAATCACTAGCGAGAAAAAGAAATTTGGTTCAAGCAAAAAACTAGGCCTAGACTAAACAATGAAGGGATTGGGAAAAGCCATTGAGAAAAAATCTGATCTAAAAATTCGAAAAATTAATTCGACTATTTTTATTTTTGTTTTTCAGATAACTCGGAATACATGAAACAAACTTGAATTTGTTCAAACACCTAAATTTGAATCCTTCATGAAAAGTATATGAAATCAAACTTAAAGATAAACCGTGTTGAAAATCACATTTCGAGCTCAGAAATTTTTTGCATAAGCATTTGTGGGGATTTTTGTTTGGATTAGTAAATTTTACCAAATACTAAATTTTTTTAAAAAATTTGAAATTGGTCTTGGTTGACGTCTCCAAAAACGCGAACTAAAGTATTTACGAATACTTCATTAGCAATCAAAACCTTGTAACGACATAGCTGAAAACGAACAAATCAGCAAAGCAATTAAACACGTTTAACAAGAATTATTGTAAGTGCGCAATTTTAAACAAGAAATTGAGCAAAAACTTATAAATTTGTTAACAATTTTATGCAGTTCAATTTATGTTGATTAGCATAGCAATTTAAGAGCCGAATTTATTTGATTTCTAGGTATTGAACAACTTAAATGGGATCAAAAATTAATTCGAATTTCGTTTGCAGCAGTGGTTTGGTGATTTTTATGAAGTTTTTTTTTGTTTTTTTTTTTCTAAAGATTTTGCTGCTTTGTGGGATTTAATTCAAAAGAAATCAAAAGCGGTTTTAGAAAATTCCACCTCCAAAGGAAGAAACTTCTAAAATTGATGCATTTAGCATTTTCTCCATTTCTTTTTCAATTTTATTTTCAACAAACAAAAATTAACTAACAAATTTTGACGCAAAGTTCAAAGATTTTTTATTGACTAAACAAAAGTTCGACAGAGACCGGACCATGAGTGGCTTGGAAAAACAATTTCCAAAAAATCAGATCAGAATAATTAAACAAAAACTGAAAATCAATGTAAAATTGCCTCAGGTGAACAAAAAACCACTAGAGAGAAAGAAAAAATTGTTTCAAGCTAAAAACTAGGGCCAGAATGAACTTTGAATGGAATGGGAAAACCATTTAGAAAAAAATCGATCCAAAAAATTAGAAAAAACAGTAAAAATCAAAGTGAAATTGCCGCATGTGAACTAAAAACCACTAACAAGAAAACGAAATATTGTTCATACACCGTATTCTCACTCTACTTTAAAATTAGAGTAAAACATTTCACGCCGATAAACAAATCGGTTTTTCGCTCCACTTCCTGTTTTGGTGTGACCAAAATCACTACTCCAATTTGACTTTAAAAATCATGAAAATGTGTGAACAGATCCTAAAATAAAATAAACATAGCAGGACAAGTCCTAACGTACAATTCAAAGATTTTTTATTGACTAAACAACAATTCGTTAGAGAACGGACTATGAGTGCATTGGAAAAACAATTTCCAAAAAATCAGATCTGAGCAATTTAACAAAAACTGAAAATCAATGTAAAATTGCCTCAAGTGAACAAACAACCACTAGAGAGAAAAAAAATTGTTTCAAGCAAAAACTAGGCCCAGAATGAACTATGAATGGAATGGGAAAACCATTTAGAGAAAAATCCGATCTAAAAAATTAGAAAAAACAGTAAAAATCAAAGTGAAATTGCCGCATGTGAACTAAAAACCAATAACAAGAAAACGAAATATTGTTCATACACCGTATTCTCACTCTACTTTTACTTTAAAATTAGAGTAAAAAATTTCACGCCGATACACCAATCGGTTTTTCGCTCCACTTCCTGTTTTGGTGTGATCAAAATCACTACTCCATTTTGACTTTAAAAATCATGAAAATGTGTGAACAGATCCTAAAATAAAATAAACATAGCAGGACAAATCCTGGCGTACAATTCACAGAAGTTTTATTGACTTAACAAAAGGTAGACCTAGAACGGATTATGAGTGAATTGGGAAAACCAAGAAATCAGAAAAGAAAAATTTAAAAAAGCTGAAAATCAATGTCAAAATGCCGCATGTGAACAAAAAACCACGATCAAGAAAACGAAATATTGTTCATACACCGTATTCTCACTCTACTTTAAAATTAGAGTAAAAAACTTCACGCCGATAAAACAATCGGTTTTTCGCTCCACTTCCTGTTTTGGTCGGACCAAAATCACTACTCCAATTTGACTTTAAAAATCATGAAAATGTGTGAACAGATCCTAAAATAAAATAAACATAGCAGGACAAGTCCTAGCGTACAATTCAAGGAATTTTTATTGACTTAACAAAAGGTAGACCTAGAACGGATTATGAGTGAATTGGGAAAACCAAAAAATCAGAAAAGAAAAATTAAAAAAAGCTGAAAATCAATGTCAAAATGCCGCATGTGAAAAAATGTCACTAGCGAGAAAAGGAAATTTGGTTCAAGCAAAAAACTAGGCCCAGACTAAACAATGAAGGGATTGGGAAAAGCCATTGAGAAAAAATCTGATCCAAAAATTCGAAAAATTAAATCGACTATTTTTATTTTTGTTTTTTCAGATAACTCGGAATACATGAAACAAACTTGAATTTGTTCAAGCACCTAATTTTGAATCCTTCATGAAAAGTATATGAAATCAATCTTAAAGATAAACCGTCTTGAAAATCACAATTCGAGCTCAGAATATTTTTGCATAAGCATTTGTGGGGATTTTCGTTTGAATTACCAAATACTAATTTTTTTTTAAAAAAATTTGAAATTGATCTTGGTTGACGTCTCCAAAAACGCGAACTAAAGTATTTACGAATACTTCATTAGCAATCAAAACCTTGTAACGACATAGCTGAAAACGAACAAATCAGCAAAGCAATTAAACACGTTTAACAAGAATTATTGTAAGTGCGCAATTTTAAACAAGAAATTGAGCAAAAACTTATAAATTTGTTAACAATTTTATGCAGTTCAATTTAAGTTGATTAGCATAGCAATTTAAGAGCCGAATTTATTTGATTTCTAGGTATTGAACAACTTAAATGGGATCAAAAATTGATTCGAATTTCGTTTGCAGCAGTCGTTTGGTGATTTTTATGAAGTTTTTTTTGTTTTTTTTTTCTAAAGATTTTGCTGCTTTGTGGGATTTAATTCAAAAGAAATCAAAAGCGGTTTTAGAAAATTCCACCTCCAAAGGAAGAAACTTCTAAAATTGATGCATTTAGCATTTTCTCCATTTCTTTTTCAATTTTATTTTCAACAAACAAAAATGAGCGCCCCTGCCGAATAAATAAAGGTTCCACAAAATGACCTATTTTGTGAGTATGGTGTCAAATTATGTCAATATATTCCTTTTTTCGGTTTTTGTTTGCCTCTCTTCTTTCCCTAACCCAATAATCAAGGCTCTGGTGAAAATGAATTACGGTTAAATGGTTATTTTTTGCACGTTATCGCAACAATTTGGACAAAAAATTAGCAATAAATTTCACTAAATTATAAACATGGAATAATTATTGGTCTTTTTTCATACAGAGGCATTTAATCCAAAAGTATAATAGAGATTGTTTAGAAATTATTATCTACTGATCACTTTTCAAACAGAGGTGGTTTCAGAGAATTAACAATTACTGAATACTTTTTGTACCGAGCGATTTTTTCAGAACTTCATGAAGCAAGTACTAATTCTTCACCAAATGAACGCCCAGTATACTTAAGCCTATGTATAATTCATAATTTAACAGCCTAGTAATTCATATGTAATTTTAATAAAATTGTACTATGTAGTACGAATATTCCGCGTGAATCGACTCACTTTGTTGTTTTCGAAGGTTCCTTGAATTCGGATTAGTAGCTACTTAAACGAATATCTGTTACTTGCTTCTTTGTTGGATCTTAGGGACATAGCTTGAGTTATCTGAATACCGCAAACAGTGGAATATCATAGTATCAAAGCGTGGAGTCTGGGGGGCAATTTTGGTCAAAAAATATCACAAAACGGCCAAATTGGCCTTTTTGGGGGAATTGGTGAGAAAACAGGAAGCAATTTTTAAACAATACTTTTGTAACCATATCTCACATTTTCGGCCTATTTTATATGTTTTAAGATATATTCTGCGGGAATCGATTGATGAAATGGAACGAATGGTCTGTTCCAAAAAAACGCCCCTCAACCACCAACCCATACCCCAATTAGCACTATCATATTTACCGAAAAATTTAAAATGAAACTTATTTGCACGAAACAACAAAATTTAAATCTGACGCCAGTTTTATTATGATGCCACTATTTTTTTTCTTAGGATCTGTACGCAGTTTTTGAAGCTATGTTGGTCGAGAAACCCCCATGAAAATTCTACCATGGAAGTTTTTTGTGATTTCAAAAAGCTCAGTAAATATCTTTTACCGAAGAGTACTTCGAACCAGCCAGGATGAGGTCAGCCACTCAACACAGTTATGGACCCGGGGGAACTGCGCGACTGAAATTTTGTATAGACTTCGAGCCGGGTTGCCTCGAGTTGCACTTTCCAGCCCCCCCCCCCCCCCCCCTGTGCCCGGCCCAAATCCGTCTGGCTCATACCTATCTTGGGTGCCATGATCCCCCATCCAGTGAAAGACGTGCTCTCACATGGACAAATTTTAGTGGAGTACTTTACCTGGGAATTTTTAAAAAAATCCATTCGTTAATAAACCTTACCCATATTTCCGCCCTTAGTCATGTCTCTCGATTGAGCAAATAACAAGAATAATGCAATTTATAACCAATTTTATAATGCAATTTCAGTTCAATAATATGTAGAAATTTTCGCTTAAATAGCCGCACTTATTTTTTGATGAAGAAAGCTTAAAGGTCAAATGATGAAGGTCAAAGCACAACTAAATTTTCTGCTGCAAAAATCTTAACTCAATGTTGAACTTTGCTAAAAAGCAGCTAAGTTAAAGAGCGAAAAGAAACAGTGTATTCAATAGCCGCGGGACTTACCAGATGTGGACAAAAGGAGTTATTCTATATTAGACTCCAAAATTTAGACTCCAAAATTCTATATTAGACTCCAAAAAAGGAACTTTTATGAAGTCCTCTGCTTTTTTCCTTTTGTTCAGCGTGTATACAAAATATGAAGGAGATAGCATTTTTATGTAAGATCAATATAAAGCAATTAGATGCGGCCCCAAAATCCGAGTCAATAAAAGTTTTCCAAATTTTCCCTTGATTATCGATCAAATGGAAACTGCGGACTTTCATAGCCATCTGTCTTGAAATCAAAATTGGAAAAATGGTGATCGAAAATCAACAATTTATTTGATACTCGCAATATTTTCAGGATATGCTCATATGTTCCAATTAAATCAAATAAGTCAGCTATTCTCTCATGTTTTTTCATTGTTTCAGTGCAGAGAAACAAAAAAATCTGGTCCTGCTTAACAACAAGACGCCATTTGCAAAACCAAAATTTGTCTTAAAAATTAAACCGGCAATGCATTACCCTTTTTATCTATTTTAGTGAAATAACATGGTTCAAAATCTCTGAAATAGAATAGCGATTAAAACATGAAATTAAGCATATGAATACGAAAAGGAATCATATCAAAGCAAATTGCCAGACGCATTGAGTTTTTTTAACAAATTTTCGTAGAAAATTGTCTAATTTGGTTGATTTATATTGATTCTCAAGATACTACTGGTTTTATCTTTATATCAATCATGAATGCGTACTTTGCTGTTTGCCCACCTTCTGGCCGAATTTTTGGTCATCGCGAGTCAGCACCCCTTCCAAATATGTGGCATTTGGTTCATTTTACCGTACATTGTGAGATTTTGCGACAAAGTACCAATTATATCAATTGGAAATACAGAATGTCTTTGTCCTTTGTCGCCAAATTCCAAAAAAATAAGGGAGTATCAATTAAAGGTTGTGCGTGTCTGGACAAAACAGAGAAAACAGTCCCGAAACAAAAATTTATCCCAGACCAAATAATCCAATAAAAGCAAACGAAATGGTCTGATACAAAAGAGGCCTGCATAAATATCAGAACAATTGTAATTGTAATATACAATTAAATTACAAACGTAATCTATAAGTTAAACATCTGAATGCATTGTTTGCAATTAACATTAGTTAAGATTATACAAAAAACTTGTTTCAAAATACTCAATTTGACAAAATACGCGATGTTGTGATTAGCTTAAAATTTGTTCAATGTCAAACAATCATATAGTTAACTTAAAGATGTTCTTTCCCGGAGGTTGGTGGCAGAGTAAATCAGCGCTGAATCAGTATAGAGACATTCTGTTGTTTAGGATGGCCAGTACTTTGTTCATGTCCCAACTTACACTGGCCAGTCTTAATTTTTTAGTAAAATTCACTGCATGAAATTAATATGCACAGCTTAACTCCAGTCAACAAGGTTTGATTTATATGTGATTCAAACTTCGCGTGGGTACTTACAACATTTAGGTTGCGTAGCAAGTCGTAACCACTAAGCTAAATGAGCTTTGAGGTAATTGCCTACAAACTAGCTTATATATGAATAGTGTGTATACTACTATAGTAACTACCAGTTGCAAGCTACAAAAGTATGACATTATTCTGGTCAGACTTAATTTTGGGGTATGAGTATTTTTCAGACTGTGCAGGATAACTTAAGCCCGGGCGATTTCCATGACCTCAATATAACTATAATGAAGAACAACTGTACATAAAGAATGTTATAAATATTCTGGGGATGCAATGTTTCAGAACGAAATTAGGTTTTTATACTTGAAATGTGCTGGTTCAGCACTGAAATGCTCTGATACTCAAATCCGGGTTGTTTATTTGGTGTGCATATGTTCTACCCCATGTTTTGTTGGGAACATTTCTTTTGGGACTGTTTTGTCTGCTTTCTTGGGGCTATTGTTTGGGAATTTTTTTGCTGTTCGGGACCCTTGTCTGTCCACTGGCTCATGATGACAAACATCGATGTCCTCATAATTGCTCTATTGAACTGCGCGCATGAGTAAATGAGTCATTGGAACTTACTGAGAGCATTTTGTTATATTTCAAAGAAGTTCTGGATATAAGTCTTATCAGGTCTGCAACTGTAAGCAATAAAACTAATGTTCGCTGTTTATGAAAGTGATATTCACTTGTTTTTTTAAGTCATATTTGCAGCCTTTTTAAGTATTAACCGTTGGCTTGGCAAGTAATATTTGTTGCTTAATTAAGTTAAATTTACATAATATTTTCAAGATAAATAATTTCGCTAATTTTTATGTAAATTTGTGGCTATTTTGATACTAGGTTTTTGATTTTATTCCTGTAACGCGCAGTATCGAACGCTGAAATAAAAAGCTAAGTAGATATTTTCCAAACCGTTTTTGATAAATAATTTTAGATAAAAACACTGACGAAGGAATCTAAGAAAAACCAACACGTTTAAGAAATTTCAGTCTACAAAAATTTTTATTTGCATTTTTGTTGGAGTGTTAAATTGAAGTTGTTCAGCATCCAATTCTTGCCCACTTATTGTTCATTTTGAATTTTCCAAAGCTTCTAAATGACGTTAAAGATGAAAACAAATTTGAGTTTGGATTGTTGCGAGTTTGCTGAAAAAAAATGAGAATTTACATCAAAAACTATTGAAAAATGCAATTGAGTCTTCTGAGGTACATCTCGATGCTAGCATCTATCTGAAGTTTGAAAATACAAAACAATTGTTTTTGTTATTTTTTCGTTTTTTGCCGCTGTTGTTTTCGTTCAACAGATTTCCTAGTTTCTTTTGTTAAAGGTATCTTTTCGTTTTTAGAAGAACACTTAAGAAAAGTTTTTCCAAAATTAATCATTATTTTCTTTAGTATTGTTTCAGAGTTTTTTATATCGTTCTTCTCAGCGTTCATGATTGTTTTTGTTACCCTAAACTTTAATTTAATTTTACATAAGCAAAGTTGAAAATCGCTTCATTAATTTTTTTTACTATCAGAGTTCAAGTTTGCTCACTGAACGTCACATTGAACAAAAACTTTTGTCGTTAAAAAAGGGCTTCGATTTACAACCTATCAAAAATACGTATAAGTTGGCATAGTTTTTCAAAGTACAAAGTGCTGAACAAAAAATGCGAGCAATAGAAGTGAGCAAATTTGCACAAAAAATTCGCTTCATAGACACCTGTAACGATCAATGATTTTAAAATTAAATCGAGGACAAAAAAATTCTTACATTGATTAATTATATGATTTATCAAACTCATAACTGTCATAAAATAATTTTGTTAGCTTTTGTAGTTTGTGAGAAGTGAGCCTGAATGTATTTTTCTATTCTAATATAAAAGGGAAAAAACAGTTCGAATTATTATGGAATAAAAAAACTTGGGAGGGTGGTTGTCTCGTTGAATCGAAAATATGCTTTAATAGTTGACAAAATTTTTGAAAGTGGAGACAGCATTTTGATTACATTGTCGACAAGATGTTAGATAGTGAAAAAATAATCAATGACGCTTGTGCTTCACAAAAGATCAAGCGGATTTAAAATAACGAATTGCTCTGTAATTTGTATCAATTAAGATGCCGGAAAATTAAGAATTAGTGTCGGGTGAAGTTAAAACCACCACTACGATGTTCATCTTTTTTGAATAGTTTTTTTCTGAAAATTCTGATGACAAATAGAATTTGGTTTTCTCAAGATTAGCATATCATTAAAATGGTAATCAAAATCTACCCGAAACTAAAATTCACTTTCTGAAATTCTTTAATACCCAATTTTAAGAATAACAAATAATTTTTGATGATCTTGATTTGTCTTGAACTCTTTCTCCATTAATAATTTTTTCAATTCAGCTGAGAGAGAGAGACATAGTGTCTGTATGCATGTCTACGCGCGTGTTTGTGTGTGTGTGTGTTTGTGTGTGTGTGTGTGTGTGTGTGTGTGCGTGAGCGTGTGCGTGTACTTTCGTGTGTGTGTGTGAGCCCGTAAATGTTGTGTGTTCACGTATATTCGTGTGTTTGTGTGTGTGTGTCTGCGTGTGTGCGTATGCGTGTGTGTGTGTGTGTGTGTGTGTGTGTGTGTGTATGTGTGTGTGTTTGTGTGCGCGTGTGCGTGTATATAAATATATATATATATATATATATATATATATATATATATATATACATATATTTATATATATGCGCCTGCGTTCCGTTTTGTGTGTGTGCTTGTGCTTGTGTGTGTGTGTGTGTTTGTGTGCGTGTGTGTGTGTATGTGTGTGGGGGCGTGTGCGCGCGAGTCTTTCTCTCTCTCTTTCTCTCTCTTTCTCTCTCTCTCTCTCTGTGTGTGCATGTTTTCCGTTTTGTGTTTGTGTGTGTGTGTGTTTGTGCTTGTGTGTGTGCGTGTACGTGTGTGCACGTACGAGTTTGTGTGTGCGAGCGTGCGAGTCTCTATGTGTGTGTGGCTGCGCGCGTGTTTGTGTGTGTTTGCGTGTGCGTGTACTTTTGTGTGTGCGTGCGTGTGTGTGTGTGTGTGTACGCGTGCGTGTGTGTGCGTGTGGGCGTGCGTTCCGTTCTGTGTGTGTGTTTGTGCCTGTGTGTGTGTGTTTGTGTGTGTGTGCGTGTGAATGTGTGTGTGTGTGTGCGAGTCTATCTCTCTCTCTCTGTATGTGTGTGTGTGTGTGTGTGTGTGTGTGTGTGTGTGTGTGTGTGTGTGTGTGGTGTGTGTGTGTGTGTGTGTGTGTGTGTCTGTGTGTGTGCGCGTGTGTGTGTGTGCGCGTGTGTGTGTGTGTGTGTGTGTGTGTGAGGGGGGGGGGGGGTACAATTGCATTCTTTATATCTTGAAAGTCATAAGTCGCCCAGAAGACGAACTTACGGCTTTGATTTTTTCCACACCAAATTTTTCAAATTCAATAGAAATTGCGCTCTAAAATTTTTGACACTTTTTCACTATTTCGGTCGAATTCGAATGATGACATTGTTCCAATAATATGATTGGCTTACCTGCGTTGAATGCGATAAGCGGATCCCTATTAACGCGTTTTGTTTTTCAGTTGAAAATTCTTCAACAGTATCGGTATAATCGGTCCAATCGGTTCCAAAACGTTACAAAGGCCCGAAGTTTTTTGCCCGAAATCTGATCAATAATCGCACAATATGTGTTTATTCCAATTTACCCAAAATGAAGCCGATTGCAATTGCTAGTTTTTAAAAGGTGATTACAAGGAATATAAAATAGAACAGAAAACAACAAGTGCGTGAACGAAATTCAAAACGTTCTATTCGAGGGGACTTTTTGTAATCTATGAAAGGAAAATTTCAAGTGAAAATGGAATATCTATACCGTTTTAGCGTATTTTCCTTTTCGCTTCGCTAGTTGCAAAAAACAGGATAATAAACGCTTAAATACGCTCTGCGTTTACTGTTTCCCCGAATGAAGTAAATTGTAGCTAAAAACATAAAGTACTAAAACAGCATTGTAGAAAAATAACAAATAATAAACAGGTAGCGTTTTCCTGTCAACTTGAACGAGCAAATTAAAAAGCGCAATCAATTTTACTCGCAGTTTTGGTATTGCTTTTTCTAGAGGACATTTTTGCGGTCCCGGACAATTTTCGCTTTGTCAACACAAATATTTAAACTGTTTGTAAAATAAGATAGATTATTATCGTAATTCAGAATTTTGCACAAAATTAGTTTTTAGTTTTTGAACAAACAAAAAGCGTTGACTAGAATTACATCAATGTTAGTGATATTTTGTGCTTTTTTCAAGTTGCTAAGTTCTAGCTAGCGAACACCATATGTATTTAAACGAATCATTGATAGAGCGTGAAATTTACTTAAATTTTTAGTGAAAGCTACCAGTTTTAATTAAACTGGTTAAAAATTTGACGTATGACTTGTAGAGCGTTCCAAGGACTTTTTTTTGCTATTTTTAAAATGATGCGCTATAAGTTGGATCAAAATAACATATGTTGCTGTGTTAAGTGGTCCGATCACTAGTTTGACCGGCTGAGAAAATGTGAACATAATAAACTCTTTGCTATCAATTTTAATGCAATTTCCGAATTTTAATACAGTTTCTCAAGAAATGAGAATTTGGTAGATCCATAATTTTGTCAAACATGTTTTCCATGAATCAAACTTATGCGATCAAAGCTTTTCCATAAATGGAAGTTCTATGAAAAAAGACTAAAGCTTTTCTATGAGTTGCAATTTTGAAAAACTCTATGACAACAGCTTTTTCATAAATGAAAATTTGAAACTAAAAATTTCCGTAAGTGGAAGTTATATGACTAGAAAAGGAAATTCAATCGAGGAATACAATTTTTTATTACCCGTAATTTAACAACCACAAAACTTTCATATATGGGAGCACTATGACTAAAAGTTTTTAATAATTGGTTTTAACTTTTGGTTGCTATTGTTATCGAAAATCTTCAAACGTCAAACAGAATCAAAATTTTTTGATGATTTCTGATTAGAAAGAAACAGCATAGTTGCAACGCCTTTAATTAAGGATTGTTGATGTAGAAACAATTGGATAAATTACGACATAATTGTTCCGACTCCACTTGTGGGGAAAGGAACTATATATATACTCAAATGGTTTTTTTTGTTCAGTCAATTTTGGCCGATCGATATGTTCATCGTAGAGAAATGTGAGTTGTATCATTAAAAAGCTCGTCCAGCCTAGAATTTTGTAATTAAAAGGATTTTTCTGAATTTCTGATTTTTCGAGGAGTTATCGACGATTGAAGTTTAGTGTGAACAGGTGATATTTGGTATGATTTCGTTCACTTTTAGTAAAATTTTTCTTCAAATGATGATTTTTTCTCTAAACATTTTTTGTTCAAAATTACATTTCACGCCAGAAAAGGATTCAACTTATCGACTAGTTCTTGTCTCATAGGGAAGTTTACTATAAAAAAAATTGAACTCTATTTAAGAGCTTTTTTTTTAGAAAACTTCATATTTTTTAGGTCAGCTAGAGACTGGTCACTTTTCATATCGATGCTTGGTTAATGATAAACCTGATTTACAGTAAACGACGCCTAATGAACAAAAAAACATTTTCAAGGAATCACACATATTTTTTATGGCATCGACTCTGAGCTTTTGTAATTTTTAATGAAATTTTGATATTCTTTTTGAGGTTTTACTGAATTTTTGGAGCCCTATGGCATTGAATCGTTAACTAACAGTACAATGCGTTTCGTAATAAACATTAGTGAAGCTATTCAGTGCTCTGATTGGACAGCTAATGGCTGTTAAGACTTTATACATAAATTTTCGAGGTTTTTTTTAAACATTAACCTATCATAAATTTATTTTTGTAAACTGTAAGTCAACCTCAGTACTAACAGGTTCCCCATTTTTTCTGCAACCAAAACTAATCTGTTTAGCGGTTTCATCTTCTAACTATTGTTTTATGACTTCGATGCCACAAGATTCCAAAAACAGTTTTTCAAAATTTTTTGGACATTTTCGTATTTTTGAAACCTTTTGAATTTTTATCACATTATCCTAAATGGGATAGCTCCCGTTGTTAAGAGAAGACTTTCAATGGATCATAGATAAAGATTTCAGAGAAAAACTTATGTTTTAATTTGTTTAGACACTTTAATCTCGCAATTTCCAACTGAGTTTTTTGTTTTTTTTTGCCGGTATTTGTTGTTGTTTTCATAGTCATAAGACATATTGTGATAATTTATTGATAACCAATGGATTTTAAACATCTTTTGCCATCTATCGAGTCATGACTGAGCGTGTTTTTGACTTCTTTTGAAAGCTATTGAACTTATTGTCTCTTAAGACTTAAAATAATTTTTCAAAAAAATTTTTAAATATTAACCAATTTCAAACTTATTTTCATGATTTGTAAGAAATTCTCAGTAATGACCAGAACCCTTTCCTTTATTTCTGCAGCACTCTAAATTATTTTGGTTGCCGTTTTTTTCTAACTCCTGATTTTATTGCTTAGATGCCACAAGATTTCAAAAAAAAAATTAAATTTTTGGATATTTTTGTACTTTTGGTTCCTGTCGAAATCTTATGTCATTATCCCAATATTGATAGCTTCCTTTGGTTTTGAGAAGTCGTTCAATGGAGCACAGATAAAATTTTCAGACGAAAGGATATGGTTTAAATGGCTGCGACACTTTATTCTCGCACTTTTCTAATGATTTTTTTGGTTTTTGCCTGTATTTGTTCTTGTTTTCTTATTCAATGACTTCTTGTAATGTCTTATCGTATCGATGACTGATCAAAGACAAACATACTTGTCATCCCATCGAAGCATAAGTATCATGCTCCCATCGAGCGCTTTTATTGCCTTTCGCTGAATGAATTGAGTTTAATTGCGTTGATACAAACGGAATTCTCAGAAATTTCGTGGTTTTAATGTATTTGTTCACATTTTTTGATATTTTGAAGTCATATTAAAGAAAAGAATCTCCTGCTGTTAAAAAATAATGGATGATAGACAAACAATTACCGAAAAGGTATTTTTTAAAGGCTTTGACACTTTTCTCGCTCAATTTTTTTTTGAATTAACGGTTTTTGCCTATTTTTTTAACCTTTAGGTAGGCGTAAAATGCTTACCGGTCTCAAAAGCTTGTAATTGAGTATTCCAGTTTTAATGTTAACCAAGGCAGTCATTTTATAGCGAATAGTCTCAAAATATATGATATACATTTTCAATGATTTTTAAACTTTTCAGTTTTTAATGTTTTTTCGTCATTTTGTAGCTTATTCTCATCATTGAGAGGTGTCTTTCAATTTCTTGTATTCGAAAAATTTATATGTCCAGTGATATCAAGTCTTAACTGATGTTTTGTTTGGAGACAATATGCGTTTAAATAAAAGATTTAGTGGTGTACTTGTGTTTATTTTTCTCTACTTTTAGCACATTCGCGTAATAACAGATCCGAATAATTTTCAAATGTGGCTCTAATGCACTTGTTTAAACCTTCAGTATAATTTCAATTGCATTAGTATGAATAAAAATGGAAGGAAGAATACATAATATTCAGATAATAGCTAATGATTTTAATGGCTTCAATAATTTGTGTTTTCGCAAAATGTTTAAGTTTTTGAGATTTTCTGCTTCTGTAGTCCGTTCCTATGGCTTAATATAACCAACGACAGATCCTGTTGATTTCAAAATGATTGTTTAAAAAATTTGTTAGGAATTATTTCGTTACAAGCTAATGATTTTTAAGACTTTAGAAATTACTTGTTTAAATTTAATTGATTTTTCAATTTCGCCCCATTATTTCCTTTTGTCGACTTTGTTACCTAGTCTCAGTAAGGAACTTTGCCATCTGCTGTATATTGCGGACAAAGTAAATTTGTGCAGTTAAGGTTTGATTCGATTTCATTTTGGCATTGTTACTAGGTGCTTTCAAATTTAGATACTTAGTTTTGCAGTGAAATTTTTGTTTTTGCTTCTTTTGTTGTTTGTTTTTTTTTCTCATAGTTTTTCATTGAAAGATCTCGTCACCGCTGTGATGAGGCATGGCGTTATGTAATTCAACAAGTAGTTAGGTTTTTATACGTTTTTTTAAAACTCAAACATCTATTTTTGTTATCTCTTCATTTGGTGGACAATTAAGTCAAAAGTGTAGATGAGCTCGGGTCGGAACATCATGTGCGAACGCACTTTAACGAGCATCCTTGTTTCAATGTTTTAAAATTTAATGATAAAACTTTCACCGCTCCAGGAAGAAAACAAATCAATTTAGCAATGTTGACCAAATCAAGAAATCGGGTGGAATTTGCGTATCTTTAACCATTTGGTTAACCTGCTCATGATAGCCGAATGGGACGAATGTTACAAAGTTGAGAGAACAACCTTATTAGTTTTTTGTTTACATTTAAATTGTGTATTTTAGGCCTTTGCATAAAATTGCTTCAAGAGATTTTAAAAAACTTTTGTTGCTACTCAAAAGTTGTACTGGTGAATTTTTGTATCAACAGGAACCCAATTTACTTTCAAATTATGTACAATACTTAACAAAAAGTATTTTGTAATTAATTTCGAGCAATTCATCCAGAATATTTCAACTAGAGTAATTCATCAATATGGAATCGTAGTAAGAGTCAATTCTTTTTTATAATGCTTACAATATGCAAAAACAAGTTGCGCAGACCCGACTTTGACGTTATTTGTGGTGTGTTAATCTGAAATTTTTTAATATTCTTTTTGTCAGTAAAATTATATGGTCAACAGAAAAAATATCTTATTGGCAGTAAATAAGTGCTGGTTGTTTGCATGCTTGGACAAAAGATTGGAGTATTTGACCTTGAATCTTGCCCCATGGTTATGCCTAACTGGCCCGCGGGACTTGATATGAAACTATCACAAACCTTCGTATCTTTGCGACCATTTTTTGAGCCGGTTTATTTGCGAGTGTTTAAAACCGATTGACCAAGAAGCAGGTTGAATAAGTGATTTCACTTTCAATCTGTCTCTTTTTCCCATCTGCTTTATTTAAATTTTTGTCTATATAGCAGAAAAGATATTCCTGTCGAGTGAGAGATAGCTATACACAGCATACTAGTGGAAAGCTTAATGCGGTAAATGGAACTATTTTTGTTTTAAAAAAGCAAAAATTTTGCGGGCAATTCGGTAGAAAAGTTTTGGGTGATCAATCCTTTTTTTTTCATTACCTAACAACTTATCATTACCTAATCAAACATCCTCTTACCTAATTACCTAACTTCTTTTATTTATTGGGGATATAAGACAACATGGCGAGATATTTGCTTTTCACATTTCATCAATATCAAGTTGTTGACCTATTTGTAACCCCAAAAAACTACGCTTAAAATTTTGTCTCTGCCCATAGGGTGGCGTGGATTTCGTTCAACCCTCAGTTTTGCGGTTGACATTTCAGCAGACAAAAGGCTAGAGTTTTCTCGAACCAAAACGTTACGCTGAAATATTAAATTAAGAAAATAACACATTTTTTTAAACCAAAAAGCTGAATAAAAGAGGTCGAGTTGAACAACTGTCAAAAAGCCGAGAAACAAAAACTTTCACGAGACTAATTGATTTTGCTGTAAAGTTTTCTAAATGCACTTTTTTGTTCACTTTTATTTATAGTGTTAAGGTATGATGTTCTCGATTTTGCTTTTCTGACCTGAACCCAAATTTAAAACGTGTTGATTTAAATATAGAACATCTCATATAGTCGTTAGAGAAAGGACTGAAAGAAGCCACAGTTTTGTCTGAGCTGATGGACTAAGATTGTGACATTTATATTTAGTTGCATGCAACCCAATAAGTTATAGCCCGACTGGACAAGTGATTTATCTTGAGCCCGGGTTGACACTTCTTAGATACCATATCAAAGACCATATATGGTTCCATCCAAGTCTAAGCAAAATTTCTTGCATGATCTTGCTATGGTTTCTAAGAAGCCATATATGATCTTTGGTATGATTTTCAAGATTTTACATGAATTTGGTAATTTAGGAAGAGCAACACGTTTTCGATGATTTTCCCACCGATGGAACATTTTATGGTCTTGGATATGGTATCCAGGAAGCCATAATGGTCTTGAATATGGTATCCAAGACATCATATATCATCTTGGATATGGTTTCTAAGATTCGGCAAAACATTTTGAAAACTGTAACCAAATGAATGCCTTTCACTACATTTCCGCAAATGGTAAGTTGTATGATCTTGGATATGGTATCTAAGAAATCATTATGGTCTTGGATATGGTATCTAAGACACCATATATGATCTTGGATATGGTTTCTAAGATTCGGCAAAACATTTTAAAACTGTAACCAAATGAATGCCTTTCACTACATTTCCGCAAATGGTTAGTTGTATGATCTTGGATATGGTATCTAAGAAATCGTTATTGTCTTGGATATGGTATCTAAGACACCATATATGATCTTGGATATGGTTTCTAAGATTCGGCAAAACATTTTAAAAACTGTAACCAAATGAATGCTTTTCACTACATTTCCGCAAATGGTAAGTTGTATGATCTTGGATATGGTATCTAAGAAATCATTACGGTTTTTGATATGGTATCTAAGAAACCATATATGATCTTGGATATGGTTTCTAAGATTCGGCAAAATATTTTAAAACTACTACCAAAAGAAGGCTTTTCAATCAATTTTAACAAGTGTTAAATTGTATGGTCTTGGATATGGTTTCTAAGAAAACTCTATGTTCTTTGATATGTTATCTAAGACATCATATAAAAGTGTCATAACGAAAAAACCCGATCTCGATTTTTTCGAAAAAACGTCCTTCAACAACGCTTCTTTTGTGGAAACCAAAAGCTGAAAAAACAAGTACAAGGAGATCTTTTATTTTCATATTGAAAATTATATTCCCCATTTTGACTTTCACAAAACCGAAGCAAAATTTACAAATTTTCAATGTTCAAGATTTGTGTAAAATCAAAGCGGCAAGGTTTTTTCGTTGGAGGTGGCAACACATTTTCTTTCATGCTTTCCTCAAACTCCGCAGGCTTTGTGGGTCCCATCTTTTCAACTTTAAGACCATTTTTTGGGTTTTTCTTTACTTCTTCGCAAGTTTTAGCGCAATCGGTCGGATTGGCAAAATTTGCCCAACCATGCATCGCCTGAGATCCTTTACGCAGCCCCAAAAAGGACACATTTTGAATTAAAGGGTACAAAGACTTCATTTCAGCTTTCACTAGACTCAGGGATCCCTTATTAGTCGGCTGAAATCCGGAAAATCGGAAGGATATGGGAACATGGTATAAGTTCCTGATCTTCTTTGTCTTCTTTGAGAGTTTTCTTGGAGGGTTGACTTCATTCTCTTTATTTGACAACTGAAACACAAAAAAAAACATTTAACAAACAAACAGCAAGATCGCAAACCAATTGCAAGTAGATTGGTTTGCCAAAATTTAGAAGAAAAGTTCGTATTTCAATTAGAAAAATCGATTTTTTTCGCTTATATTTTTGAAAAAGTAAAAATCTATAAGGCCTAGGAGCTGCTTAAAGTGATCCAAATTCTTATAGCAGACTACCAGTAGAACTTAAGTTGTAAGGCAAAAAGAATGCTCCGCCTAACATTCCAAGAAAAAGTTCGTTTTTCAACTGCAATTATCCAATTTTTCTCTCATTTTTTTATTAAATGGAAAAATTTCTTTATAAATTGTTGCTAAAAAACCCAAAAAAGATTTTTCTGTTTTTTGGCCTCTGAATTAGGCTGACAGTGCTAGCGAAAAAAAATTTGCCATGAAGCATCTTGTAATTGGCTAAACTTCAAAACATTTTTGAAAACGCTTAGGCCTTTTTTTGTTAAGTTCGGTCCTCGCTTCTCGTTCAAAAAATTACTTGAAGTTGTGGGGCTAGCAACCCTGAATTTCTAGGCTGAATAAAATGAAAATGCACGCATCAGTTTTTTCTTGGCGCAATTTTTGAAAATTTTGACTGAATTTAGCTTCTTCTCGTTTTCTAGAAGGGAGCATTCTTTAATTGAACAAATTTCATTACATTTTGTTTTTAAAACATAAATAGGATTTTTTTCTTTAGAGCTCCTGAATTGAGCTCACACTGCTAGCCAAGCGAATCTTCTGGCATGAAACATCTTGTTAGTGGCTTAAATTTGAAAACAATTTTCCAAACGTTTAAAGTTTTAAACAATTTTCCAAACGTTTAAAGAATAGGTTCGATTCTCATTTTTCGTTCGATGAGCTAATAGGATTCCCATATTTCATTCGAAAAGCTTAATGAAAAAGCATTTTTTATTCAAAAAGTCAATAGGCTTGTAACACTGTTTTCCGAGGCTGGATACGCACCCATAAAAACTTAATTGCGGATGTGTTTGATAAATTTGCGTGATTTTAGCTTTTTGTTCGTTTTCATGAAGGAAGCATTTTTAATGGGACAAAATTCTTAATGTTTCGTAATTTGTTGCTAAAAACCTGAATAGGACTTTCCTTCTGTTTAAGGCTCCTGAATTGAGTTCACAGTGCTAACCAAGCAATTTTCTTGGCATTAAAGTTCTTGAAAGTGGCTGGACTTGAAAACAATTTTCAAAGCGCTTAGAGCTTTTTTTTGGCAAGTTTGGTTCACCCTTTTCGTTCAAAAACTTATTGGAAGTCAGTGGGCTTGTAACCCAACTCTTCCAGTTTGGATACGAGTAGACTGCACGCATCAATTTTTCATCGCGGGTTATTTAAATTTTTCATTGATGTTACTTTTTTTTGTTTTCTCGATAGAAACAATCTTTAATCGGACAAAACTTTTAGTCTTTTGTTGCCTAAACACTAGATAGGATTTTTCTTTTGTTTGAGGCTCCTAAAGTGAGCTAACAGTGCTAGCCAACCCGCCCTTTTTGCCATGAAGCTCCTTGTAATTGGTTGAACGTGAAAACATTCTTGAAAACGCTTGATGCTTTTTTCAGGAACTTTGGTTCGCCTTTTTTGTTCAATAACTCATTGGAAGCCAATGGGGTAAAACGCTTGGCTGAAAACAAGTACAATGCGTGAATCAAACTTTCATTGCAGGTATTTTTGAAATCAGTTTTCAAATCGCAATTTTTTTTTCTAGAAAATTTGGTTCGCCCATTTTCGTTCAAAAAATTAATTGGAATCAGTGGGCTTGTAACCCTAATTTTCTAGACTGGTTACAGATAAAATTGCATACATCAAATTGTCCTCGCAGGTATCTTTGAAAATTTCGATTTAAGATTTTTCGTTCTCACGAAAGAATAATTCATTATTCGGACAAAATTGTTAATATTTTGATGCCCAAAACCTGAGGGGGATTTTCCTTCTGTTTAGGACAAAAATATTGAGCTTACAGTGCTAGCCAAACAAACATATAAACAATTAGTTTTCTAAATCAACGACTTCAAAATGAAACAAAAATTGTCTATAATAAAAATGAATTACAATTTTTCTTCATAGCAGAGCATACTTCAACAGCAAACTGTTAATCTTGGAACAAAAAGTTCTAGCGCACATATGTGTCTTATACAAAGTAAAATGATTACATTATGGAATATACAAAACCAGTAAAAAACAAATAAAGTTAATCGTGCTCAAGCATTTGAAGAAGGGGTACGAGATAGAGTTCATGCGAAACCTTTATGAGTAGACATTTCGAAACAATCAATTCCACAGAAATAGTTTCATATGTTTTTAGTTTTTCAACATTTATATAGGAGTAAACGTCAAAATTAGATGCCGAGTTGCATTTGTATGAGCCTGTTACTCTGAACATTTCGACGGAAACATTTTCGATGCCACCTACAGTAAAGAAAATACTCGCTGGTCCGTAACGGATACTTGAACCATCAGAATACGCCAGATAACTATTCTTAGAAGATAAATGAGCCTTAGAATCAAGCCAAAGCAAATTATGGTAACAATTGCTATAGAAAACTTTGCCCGGTGACAGCAAAGATTCTGGGATTCCACTTGTTACAACTTTCCTGCAGAACCTCTTTGTATTGCGTAGCGAAAAGCAAAACTCCTGCAGACTATCTTTGACAACTTTAACATTCAGTGACTGCTTATTCCTATGGTAACGCTCAACTAACAACGAGAGATGATTTACTGTGCCTGTGAACTTCGACTGCAACAAATAGTTTGCGGATTCAAACATCATTGCTGACGTTGACCAAATGGGGCCATAGAATTTGAGCTGCCAGGGCAAATGAATCAATGAATGTACATTGGCAGAGAAAACCTCCTCGCCAAATTGGTCTTTTGTCTTCTTAAGAAATAAGCTCACAGGTCTTTTCGCATCTTCAGCGTAGTCGGTCGAAATCATCATTAGGCGAACTGAGTAACTGAGCAACATGAACCTCTCGTAAAGTTGTTCGTTAACTGCAAAACTGAATAGAACAGGTCCAATATATAGCAGCCAAGCTCTTATTTCGTTTGCTTTGAAGAATTCTAGGTCTTTCAAAGTCTCCACTTTTCTCTTGAAGTCATTAGGGAGCTGAAAAAAGACAACTTCAATGCTCTAGTTAGAAAAAATAGTTGGAAAAAAAATCGTACCTCTAAGTTTGCCACCATGCTATTGATATTCTCCATGTCTTTTTTTGCTCTTTTCGCGACTATGACTTGCAGCAGAACTTTTCCAACGCCCAAGTACATCTGATGCATTACGTCAACTGGTGCAGTCAAAGGCAGATTGTCAATCAAATCGAAGAGCTTACTGCGGCCCTTCACTCCCATAAGCGATTTCAAGCCCAATTCTTCTATTTTTTCGAGGCACTTTTTATGAACTTTGGAGGTTCGCATTGCAGTTGTCATTTCGAGAGGAAAATAACGAATATTATCAGCTACTTTTGTTTTTTATGAGACAAAGGGTGCAAGCGTACCTTGCTAAATGATGGTGCATGTTGAGCAAGGAGGCAGTAGCTGGAATGTCGGCGACCAAAAGAATAACTTTAAAGACTACCGAGTACTTGAGATTTCCATGACACACAACAACGGAGGATTCGCGAATCTGCCTCTGAATTTCCTAAATAATTTAATACACAGAATAAATTGTGGATTCAAACCAAATGAAGTACTGAAAAAATTACCTCGAACTCCTCATCCCAGTTGGGTTTATTGCTGCCCATCCAAAGGGAGGCCAGAACAATATTTTCAAAAGCAGAACGTCTGAGGGGCGGCAAGTTAGCAATTGCAAACCACACCGGCCAAATAGATTTAATCGCCGATTTCATGATTCGCACACGTTCTGAATTGAGTATCAGGAAAATATTCAATATTCTCTTTGCCGCATCAATTGCATTTGGAATTATGAGGTCATGCTTCTTATTTCGAATAGAGGCATACTTGATAATTGTCTGAACGTTTTGCTGCACAATAGAACCAAGTTCAGCTACAAAATTCAATTTGTATCTTTCCCCATTTTCGCAAACCTGTACAATACCAGAAAGCTCTTTTTTCGACAGATGAAACTCTTTCTTCAGTGTTTTAAAACTGGGTATATGGTTGCGTCCACTCACAATTTTGAGAAGCTTGATCCAATGAGCTGCTTCAGCGTCTGAAGCTCCATGTTGAGCAGCTATAGCTTTAATACAAATTCGAAAGTTTGTCGATGACGCTCCACTTTCCGATACTTCGAGAACAGTGTCATCGCTGTCTGATTCATTTTTTTCTGCGGCAGCCATTGGAACCTCTGGGACTTCAGTTATGACCGAAGGGACAACATTTGAATGCTGTGGTGAAGAAAAGAAGTTTTGAAATGGTACTGGTGACAGAATTGAGGAATTGGTCTGATTTTCGTTTTGCTCTTGCGTTTCTGAGGAAACGGTTTCACAATTTTCCGCCGAAACTTCTTCTCCATAATTGGTTTCATCATCCGAAACTGAATCTTCTGTATCACATTGCCTCAATTCAAAATCTATTTTGGCTCTTTTTCTTTTCGTAGTTTTGACAAATAAGCTATGTCGTTTCTGGGAAAACCTTTTCAATTGATTTGAATTTGTTCTTGGCATCAGGTTTCGAGTTTTTCTGCTATCAACGGTGCAATCCCTTTCCGACAATTCAAGTAGGGCTGTGAAGGGACAGAGGCATTCAGAGTTGTTGTCTGCAAAGAATGAGTCACCATAGAAAACGGTGACTTCTTGTCCCGGCATAATATCGCGTATTACAGCAGGATTGACAAAGTGTTGTACTTTCCACTCGCTTATCTGATACTCACAGTTCGGCCTGCACGAATGATTTGCAAACCTCACAGCCCCAACCATTATTCTGGAGTGACTACAAGCGGATGTCGGCTTAAATACAGGGACAGCTTTGATCGATGATTCGTCACAGTCTTTAATTTTCTCCAGGACAGACCATAGCTTAGGTAGAAACTTCTTCTTCTTAGGGACTCTTAATATTTCATCACCCTCATAGAAAAGCCCGTAGCCACCAAAAATGTCGGGTTTTATCGTACATTTGGCCTCTTTGGCTTCAGCGTAGCTCGACCTCAGCAGCCGGTCATACTTTTTGAATAAAGGATTACAATTCAGCAGGAATTTATACTCTTCGTCGGATGTCTTCTCAACCATTGACTCAACCTCTGCAGTGCCATCATTTATCAGTTTAACTGTCACGTGAGCGTCACATTGCGCCAGAACCAGTGCCTTCCGTTTACTATTCATTCAATCTAAAAATAGTCGGGTTTGAAATTTTTGATTTAAGTTGTATGACTACGTTTCAGAGCAGCGAAGAATTTGAGACAAAAAATAAAAAAAACCTTTTTTTATTGTCAACAAACTTTTTAAAAATGAGATCAAAGCATCAGCAAGACTTGTGAGAAGAATAAAAAAACTATGAATGAAAGCGCGCATCAATTTTTTAGACCGCCAATGTACTAGATTATGATTGGATCAAAATGACAAAAGAGTTGAAATCTTGGCAACAACCACAGAATAAGCATAGAGCAGTTAAATGAATTTTTAATCAATGTTGTCTTCTCATGGTTCAATTTTGAGCACCTTGTGCCACCAGACGTTTCGTAGGTTTCTTCTTGATGTCCAATCCCATCTGGTTGGCAGAATTCTTGGCTTCTCGATAGGCAAGATCTGCCTGTTTCGGTCACTTTCTCCTGATAACCTCTGAAACAAGATGAAAAATTTTGGAGCTTTCAAAACTATTTTAACAACCCGCATATCATCCTTCTATAATAGAAAACAAACTCTTTTTTGAAGGTTTAAGTACTATCAGATACTGCTAATTTTTTAACAATTAAATGATGAAAAGCGTTGAAATGTAGTCAAACCTTCAAAAGCCTTCTCCAGATACAGCTCAACTCTAATCCGAACATCGCTTACTTTTCGTCCCTGGCCGATCATCTGGCCTATAAGGACACAATCTTCACCTTCACCAAAAACTTTTTTTGCCAACTCCCTGCCAAATTTTGAAGGTTCGGGACCAGCCTGCAAAGTCATCAAGTTTAAACCGTTAACAATGACTTCTGGGAATAGAGACGAATTATCAATGGTAAGGACTTCTCCCAGAATAAGATATCGGACAGAACTTAGAAACTCGATATTGGATGCTTTCTCTTTTCGGCGGATCTCTTTTAGACAAGCTCTGTGCTTCACCAATATCTCATCAAGGTTTGCATTGAAGGAGTCAATCAGTTTGTTTCCTTCGGGAACAGCTGTTTCTTTGTTGTCCAAGCCACAAGGCGTGACAGTTTTGTTCTGCGCAACTGCTCTCACTGACAAGTTGATGGCTTCCTCCTCACTATCAGATTGAAGACGAACTCTTTTGAAAGCAAGCGATTTCCTACTAGTTGAACACTTTCTAGGAACTGGGTTATCAAACAACTCGTCATCAGATGAATCAATTGGTCTGCAGACCAATTGAGACATGGCTCTGAAAACAGCCAACAATTACCCAGCAAAATCAAAATAGGACAACAATATTGAACTGAATCTTTTTCAGTGTCTCATTAAAAACAATCCTGAAGTTTATAGGAAAGTTGAGATTAAATTAACCAGAATAGATTAAACATCAACAAATACAATATATGACTGAAAACCAAAATAATCAGTAACTGGAAAACTTTCAGAATATATAAGCAACATAAAATGGGCAGTTTATATATGAAGACAAGATCTGTAACAAGAAAGCAACATGCGCGCCAAATGTATAAATGTATAACAAGCACAGCAGCAATGATGGCATGTATTGTATTACAAGTGAAAAAAAGAAGCTGAGACATCAAAATCTTAGCTCAAGTCAACTATGGACATTTTCATTGCTCATAATCAGATGAGGGTACTTTGCTCTCATCTCAGACCCGTACTGGTTTGCACCACTTATTGCTTTTGCCGTAGTTTCATCCACATCATTTGGAAAGTTTCTTGCGATACACTCCCTGAATTTACTCTCAAGCTCAGGGTCACACGGACTTCGCGCACCGCTTTTTGAAAAACGTGCTCCAATCCTATGGTTGATCAAAAGGCACTTCTCGTTCCCCCCAAAAGCAGCGGCCGCAACAGCTCTTCCAAATTTTGAGGGACCTCCATCCGGTCGGAGTGTCATCAAGTCCACACTTCCTACCCAGATTGAGCCTCCTTCAACTCGTTCAGGAATAGGCTCAGAAGTCCTACCACAAGTTCCAGCATCAGTCTTAGATTGTTTCAGAAGCGCAGTAATTTTTGACCGAAGCAACTGATTCTCCTTCGAAGTCTTCCTTGAATGTTCAATTTGAGCCTCTAAGACAGATTGAAACTTCTCAGTCATTGCTTTAGCGATCTCCTCCACTACTTCCTCCGAAACCAGTTTCGCCTAAACAAATGCAATACTTGCTGCCAGATGAAAAAAGAACTTTGAATGCCTAAAACATTTGCAGGCGTAGCATAAGTCTCCTTTGATAAATTGATTATTCTGCTTTATTTAGTCTAGTTTTAACTTAAATTTTTCTAATGTTTCTATTGGTGTCGAAGTTGTGGCAGACGCTGCACCAAGCAACACAGATGGCTCTTCTTCGATTTCCTTCGATATATTTTCAACAAACCGAAGAACCTTAGCAGCATTGTTTGCAGATGATTGGCCAAGTTTCCTTTTTCGCTCTTTCTTCAAGTTACTTTTCCTGGTACCAGCATTGTTTTCAGCGTCGGTTTCGTTTCCGCAATCTGGTACGTCTTGTGAGTCACTGTAAAAAATAATTGTTTAGACAAAACTGTTTGATGAGAGCAGCGGTGCTAAAAAAATCACCAAAGTTTTGTTGAATTATATTGAAGCTAATTTTATGCAACCAAAAACAGAAACTAACGGCAAATAGCTGACATCAGTCAACGTGTGGTCTGCGTCAGCCACTTTGCATGCCACTACTCTTTCAGCTTCAGTCACTTCCGATTTCCTCACCCGACAAGTCAGGGAACACTTGAGAGGTCCTCCATTGTATGCCAGGTTAACCTTTTCGCCCTGTTTGAGATTCATTTTCATGGCAGTGGTAAAATCGTCTGGCCAACGACAACTATTGTACGGCACGGGGAAGGGATAGGCGTCACCTTTGTGGTAGAACACCCATTCTAGACCTTGAGCCTCTTTTTCAAGTTTCTCGTCATTTTGTGAACTGATGAACAGTTGAGGGTTTACTCCCTTGTTAGAACGCTCCGTTCTTCTTAGCAAGCTTTGTGAGGTCATTTCAACTGAAATCAAAATCAATATTACAATTTTCGTTAACTAAAAAAACTACAATCTTTTAATCTCTGGCAACTGTTAAATTGAGCAAGCAGGAAAGAAAAGAAGCAAGAAACTCAAAATATGCCCGTTTCGATAGATTTTGCTGGAATGTAACTATCATTCAATCTCAATATCTGCCAAATCTAAAATAACGACTGCCAAAGAGTTTCTAACACATCTAGGGGCGCAACAGCTTTCACCGATTCTTCTCAGTTTTGACTTTGTTTCCACAGCTGTGACACATTTTTCTGTCATAAACAAAGTAATAGCACCAAGACTATACACATCGGAACAGTAATTAGTTTTGTAGTTCTTTTCGTTGCGTAATTCATATTCAATTTGTTGATAGCGCTTGTTATATTCTTCTTTTTCAACAGAATCCAAAAAATAGGTAACGGGGTGCTTGATCAAAGTAGCTTTACCAAAATCAATAATCTTGGATGTCTCTTTTGATACCATAACATTACTTGTGTGCAGATCTAGGTGAAGAATCTCTCTCGAGTGCAAGAAGGACAACGCGTTGGAAACATCGATCAACCTCTTGACCCAGTCGTTTTCAAGTTTTTGCTGTGCGTACTGCTTTATAGACTGACCAAAGAAACGTTCGAGAACAAGACCAGACGGTTTTTTGGAAAAGCCATATAGGAAAGTGAAATACATTTGCCTCCAATCGGGTGGTTCATCAAAAATAGCCTTCAGTATTCTTCCCTCTAGAATTAAATCTTCATAAGCACTTTGCTTGGCCTACTTTATAACGCACTGAATTTTATTACTGTAGAAAAAGCTACATGCAAACACATCACCGAACGATCCAGATCCAAGACGCCGGTCCTCACGAACTTTGAAAAATTGAACACTAAATGAAGAAGTCACTGGCAAACTCTTGATTGTGTTTTTTCTCTGAGCTCTCCCATCGTGGTTCTCTTTTCTTTCACTTAAAGCTTTTGGACAGAACCGTTGTTGTGGTCTACCGTGACTGAGAATGCTCTAAAAAATTAATCCACAATAAACACCAAAAGCAAAAGCAACTTTTTTCAATTTATCTATAGCCATCGAAAGACTAAATAATCCTATCTTTAGAAAACGTTCGACGGCAATCTAGTTCATCTCAATTTAGGCACTCCAAAAATTTTTGCACTCCAAATTCTAGGGACAAAGTTACTAACACGACTTGGTATACTCTTTTTCTTTGTAGCAAGTGACAGCTCCAGTTTCTTTGCAACAAGTTCTTCCTTGACAACATCCAACTCGCTCAATAGCGCACGTTGTTGCTTTATGAGAAACCCCCTTTGCGCTTCTTGATATTGCTTTTTTCTTTTTGCTAGACTAGTAGCGCTCCTCTTACCGCGTTTCTTTGCTTTAGGGCATAAAGCTGGTTCTTTGTTTTCACTATCACTCATTCTCTTAAATAAACGGAAGTCATATTTCATTCTCATTCAGCACTTAATTGAACAAAACCCAAAATTAAGCTGAAATTAAAGATTATATATCCAGAAAGATTATCTGGTCCACAAATTTTCATTTTGACAATTTAATTAGCGGAAAAGCGGATAATTCCAGTTGAAAAACGAATTCTTTTTATTATGACCTATTGAAAGCAATTGTTGATCTAAATTTTGAAACTAAGCTTGCCTGCTCGGACACTAAAAGCAGTTTTCCAGACGCACAGGTCATCTTACGAAAAACCGCGATCAGTATCTTCACAGACAGGCTTAGACCTTTGCATTCTAGAGCTTATACCGAAAATGGAATCTTAAGAATATTAACTTTTCTTACAAAACTCTTATTCTGATCAAATCTATTACAGATTCAATATTCGGGAGCATTTATTTTGTTTTAAGATTTAGATAACACTGGCAATATGGCATATCACTTTGGTTAATATTGAACAATTTTGCGGCCCAATAAAGTTTCACTACTTTTGAAAGAATGAGAAGCAAAAAATTGCATATTTCCAGTTGAAATTCTAACATTTTTCTAGGAATAGTAGGAAGACTATTGTTTGCATTACAACCTATATACTACTGTGAGTCTGGCGTATCAATTCGGCTCACTTTAAACAACTCCTCAGCCCAATAAAATTTTACTTACTTCTAAAAAGTAAGCGGAAAAGTGGATAATTCCAGTTGAAAAACTAAGTTTTTTTTAAGACCTATTGAAAGCAATAGTTGTTGTATAGTTGAAACTAAGCTTGTTTGCTCGGACAGTAAAAGCAGTTTTCCAGAAGCACAGGTCATCTTAAGAAAAACCGCCATCAGTATCGTCAGAGACATGTGAAAAGACAATTTTTAGCGTCTCCTATGGAACATTGCAACTTAAGAATTCCAACTTTTCTTCAAAACTCTCATTCAGAGCAATTTTTCAATTTTTCGCCAATTGATTATTGGATGAACTATTGTGATTGCCTTTTCCAAAAACCGACAAAAAACTATTCATGTAGCCCCTGAGACCTTTGAATTCTAGAGCTTATACGGAAAAATGCATCTTAAGAATTGCAACTTTTCTTCCAAAACTTTTATTCTGATCAAATCTATTAGATTTAATTTTGGGGAGCATTTAATTTGTATTAAGAATTAGATACTACTGGTAGTACGGCATATCACTTTGGTTAATATTAAACAACTCCGTGACCCAATAAAGTTTCACTGATTTTGAAAAAAAGAAAAGCGAAAAATTGCATATTTCAAGTTGAAATTCTAACTTTTTTCTAGGAATGTCAGGCAGATTAGTTTTTTGGAATACGACCTAAATACTACTGGTAGTCTGGCGTCTCGATTTGTTTCACTTTAAACAACTCCGTGGCCCAAAAAATTTTTACATATTTTGAAATTATAAGCGGAAAAGTGTATAATTCCAGTTGAAAAACGAACTCTTTTATTAAGCCCTATTGAAAGCAATTGTTGATGTATATTTGAAACTAAGCTTGTTTGCTCGGACACTAAAAGCAGTTTTCCAGACGCACAGGTCGTCTTACAAAAAACCGCGATCAGTATCTTCACTGACAAGCGAAATTTCTATATTTTTGAAAATAGAATGAGCGAATAAGTCGATATTTCCGATTAAAATACGAACTTTTTTCTAGGATAGTTAGGCGGACCAATCTTTTTGCATGACAACCTAAATCTTACTGGTAGTCTGGGATAATAATTTGGTTCACTTTGAACAACTCCTTGATCCGATAAAATTTCACTATTTTTTGAAAATAGAATACGGAATAATAAGCGAATAATTCGAGATTTCCGATTGAAATACGAACTTTTTTTCAAGGAACGTTAGGCGGACCAATCTTTTTTCATGACAACCTAAATACTACTGGTAGTCTGGCGTCTCGATTTGTTTCACTTTAAACAACTCCGTGGCCCAAAAAAATTTTACATATTTTGAAATTATAAGCGGAAAAGTGTATAATTCCAGTTGAAAAACGAACTCTTTTATTAAGCCCTATTGAAAGCAATTGTTGATGTATATTTGAAACTAAGCTTGTTTGCTCGGACACTAAAAGCAGTTTTCCAGACGCACAGGTCGTCTTACAAAAAACCGCGATCAGATCAGTATCTTCACAGACAAGCGAAATTTCTATATTTTTGAAAATAGAATGAGCGAATAAGTCGATATTTCCGATTAAAATACGAACTTTTTTTCTAGGATAGTTAGGCGGACCATTCTTTTTGCATTACAATCTAAACTTTACTGGTAGTCTGGGATATCAATTTGGTTCAATTGGAAAAGTCCTTGATCCGATAAAATTCCACTATTTTTAATAATAGAATAAGCGAATATGTCGAGATTTCCGATTGAAAAACGAACTTTTTTTCTAGGAAAGTTAGGCGGACCAATCTTTTTGCATGACAACCTAAATCTTACTGGTAGTCTGGGATAATAATTTGGTTCACTTTGAACAACTCCTTGATCCGATAAAATTTCACTGTTTTTTGAAAATAGAATACGGAATAATAAGCGAATAATTCGAGATTTCCGATTGAAATACGAACTTTTTTTCAAGGAACGTTAGGCGGACCAATCTTTTTGCATGACAACCTAAATGTTACTGGTAGTCTGGGATATTAATTTGGTTCACTTTGAACAATTCCTTGACCCGATAAAAATTCACTATTTTTTGAAAATAGAATACGGAATAATAAGCGAATAATTCGAGATTTCCGATTGAAAAACGAACTTTTTTTCAGGAAAGTTAGGCGGACCAATCTTTTTGCATGACAACCTAAATGTTAATGGTAGTCTAGGATACTAATTTGATTCACTTTGAACAACTCCTTGACCCGATTAAAATTCACTATTTTTTGAAAATAGAATACGGAATAATAAGCGAATAATTCGAGATTTCCGATTGAAAAACGAACTTTTTTCCCAGGAAAGTTAGGCGGACCAATCTTTTTGCATGACAACCTAAATGTTACTGGTAGTCTAGGATATCAATTTGGTTCACGTTGAACAACTCCTTGACCCGATAAAATTTCACTATTTTTTGAAAATAGAATACGGAATAATAAGCGAATAATTCGATATTTCCGATTGCAATACGAACTTTTTTCTAGGAAGGTTAGGCGGGCCATTCTTTTTGTATTACAACTTAAATGTTACTGGTAGTCTGGGATAATAATTTGGTTCACTTTGAACAACTCCTTGATCCGATAAAAAAGACCTATTTTTAAAATTATTTATTTTAAATAATAGCAAATTTCCGTATGAAAAACTAACTTTTTTCCTAGGCAAGCTATAGCAAAAAATCTTTTTGTTTCAGACTCTATATATACAGGGGATACTCCATACCAGGTTTGGTTCGATTTGGACAACTCTTTGACCCGACGATATAGAACTATTTTTAAAATTCAATAATTGCAATTTAAACGAAATAATTGCAACTTTCCGTATGAAAAACTAACTTTTTTCTAGGAAAGTTAGGCGGGCCAATCTTTTTGCATTACAACCTAAATATTAATGGTAGTCTGAGATATCAATTTCGTTCACTTTGAACAACACCTTGACCCGTTGGAAATTCTATATTTTTGAAAATAGAATAAGCGAAAAAGTCAATATTTCCAATTGAAATTCGAACTTTTTTCTAGGAAAGTTAGGCGCGCCATTCTTTTTGCTTTACAATCAAAATGTTACTGGTAGTCTGGGATATCAATTTGGTTCACTTTGAACAATTCCTTGACCCGATAAAATTTCACTATTTTTTGAAAATAGAGTAAGCGAATAAGTCGAGATTTCCGATTGAAATGTGAACTTTTTTCTAGGAAAGCTAAGCGGACCATTCTTTTTGCTTTACAATCAAATTGTCACTGGTAGTCTGGCATATCAATTTTATTCACTTTGAAAAAATTCCTTGACCCGATAAAATTTCACTATTTTTTTTAAATAGGATACGGAATAAGCGAATAAGTCGATTTTTCCGATTGAAAAACGATTTTTTTTTCTAGGAAAGTTGGGCGGACCATTCCTTTTGTATTACAACCTAAATGTTACTGGTAGTCTGCGATATCAATTTGGTTCACTTTGACCAAAATTTTGACCCGATAAGATTTCTATTTTTGAAAATAGAATACGGAATAATAAGCGAATAATTCGATATTTCCGATTGAAATACGAACTTTTTTTCTAGGAAAGTTAGGCAGACCATTCTTTTTGTATTACAACTTAAATGTTACTGGTAGTCTGGGATATCAATTTGGTTCACTTTGAACAACTCTTTGACCCGATAAAAATTTCTCTATTTTTGAAAATAGAATAAGCGAAAAAATCGATATTTCCGATTGAAATACGTAACTTTTTTTTGTAGGAACGTTAGGCGGACCGTTTTTTTTGCATTACAACCTAAACTTTACTGGTAGTCTGGGATAGCAATTTGGTTCACTTTGAACAACTCCTTGAATCGATAAAATTTCCATAATTTTGAAAATAGAATAAGCGAATAAGTCGGTATTTCCGATTGCAATACCAACTTTTTTTTTGGAAAGTTAGGCGGACCATTCTTTTTGCATTACAACTTAAATGTTACTGTTTGTCTGGGATATCAATTTGGTTCACTTTGAACAACTCCTTGACCCGATAAAATTTCTATATTTTTGAAAATAGAATAAGCGAATAAGTCGGTATTTCCGATTGCAATACGAACTTTTTTTCTAGGTAAGTTAGGCGGACCATTCTTTTTGCTTTACAATCAAAATGTTACTGGTAGTATAGGATATCAATTTGGATTACTTTGAACGACTCCTTGATTCGATAAAATTTCACTATTTTTTGAAAATAGAGTAAGCGAATAAGTCGAGATTTCCGATTGAAATACGAAATTTTTTTCTAGGTAAGTTAGGCGGACCATTTTTTTTGCTTTACAATCAAAATGATAATGGTAGTATAGGATATCAATTTGGATTACTTTGAACAACTCCTTGACCCGATAAAATTTCTCTATTTTTGAAAATAGAAAAAGCGAAATGTCGATATTTCCGATTGAATTACGAACTTTTTGTCTAGGAAAGCTAAGCCGGCCATTCTTTTTGCATTACAACTTAAATGTCACTGGTAGTCTGGGATATCAATTTGGTTCACTTTGAACAAATATTTGACCAGATAAAATTTCTCTATTTTTGAAAATAGGATAAGCGAAAAAGTCGAAAATTCCGATTGAAATACGAACTTTTTTTCTAGGAACGTTAGGCCAACCATTCTTTTTGCATTACAATTTAAACATTACTGGTAGTCTGGGATATCAATTTGGTTCACTTTGAACAATTCCTTGACCCGATAAAATTGCACTATTTGTGAAAAAAGAGTAAGCGAATAAGTCGAGATTTCCGATTGAGATACAAACTCTTTTTCTAGGAAAGCTAAGCCGGCCATTTTTTTGCATTACAACTTGAATGTCACTGGAAGTCTGGGATATCAATTTGGTTCACTTTGAACAACTCCTTGACCCGATAAAACTTTATATTTTTTGAAAATAGAAAACGGAATAAGCGAATAAGTCGATTTTTCCGATTGAAATACGAACTTTTTTTCTAGGAAAATTGGGCGGACCATTCTTTTTGTATTAAAAACTAAATGTCACTGGTAGTCTGGGATATCAATTTGGTTCACTTTGAACAACTCCTGGACCCGATAAAATTTCACTATTTTTTGAAAATAGAGTAAGCGAATAAGTCGAGATTTCCGATTGAAATACGAACTTTTTTCTAGGAAAGCTAAGCGGGCCATTCTTTTTGCATTACAACCTAAATGTCACTGGTAGTCTGGGATATCAATTTGGTTCACTTTGAACAACTCCGTGATCCGATTTTCACTATTTTCTCTATTTTTTGAAAAAAGATTAAGCGAAAAAGTCGAGATTTCCGATTGAAATACGAACTTTTTTCTAGGAAAGCTAAGCGGGCCATTCTTTTTGAATTACAACCTAATTGTTACGGGTAGTCTGGGATATCCATTTGATCCACTTTGAAAAAGTCCTTGATCCGATAAAATTTCTCTATTTTTGAAAATAGAGTAAGCGAATAAGTCGAGATTTCCGATTGAAATACGAACTTTTTTCTAGGAAAGCTAAGCGGGCCATTCTTTTTGCATTACAACCTAAATGTCACTGGTAGTCTGGGATAAGAGTTTGGTTAACTTTGAACAACTCCTTGACCCAATAAAATTTCACTATTATTTGAAAATAGAGTAAGCGAATAAGTCGAGATTTCCGATTGAAATACGAACTTTTTTTCTAGGAAAGCTAAGCGGGCCATTCTTTTTGCATTACAACCTAAATGTCACTGGTAGCCTGGGATATCAATTTGGTTCACTTTGAACAACTCCGTGATCCGATTTTCACTATTTTCTCTATTTTTTGAAAAAAGATTAAGCGAATAAGTCGAGATTTCCGATTGAAATACGAACTTTTTTCTAGGAAAGCTAAGCGGGCCATTCTTTTTGAATTACAACCTAATTGTTACTGGTAGTCTGGGATATCCATTTGATCCACTTTGAAAAAGTCCTTGATCCGGTAAAATTTCTCTATTTTTGAAAATAGAGTAAGCGAATAAGTCGAGATTTCCGATTGAAATACGAACTTTTTTTTCTAGGAAAATGGGGCGGATCATTCTTTTTGTATTAAAAACAAAATGTCACTGGTAGTCTGGGATATCAATTTGGTTCACTTTGAACAACTCCTTGACCCGATAAAACTTTATATTTTTTGAAAATAGAAAACGGAATAAGCGAATAAGTCGATTTTTCCGATTGAAATAAGAACTTTTTTCTAGGAAAATTGGGCGGACCATTCTTTTTGTATTAAAAACTAAATGTCACTGGTAGTCTGGGATATCAATTTGGTTCACTTTGAACAACTCCTGGACCCGATAAAATTTCACTATTTTTTGAAAATAGAGTAAGCGAATAAGTCGAGATTTCCGATTGAGATACAAACTTTTTTTCTAGGAAAGCTAAGCCGGCCATTTTTTTGCATTACAACCTGAATGTCACTGGGAGTCTGGGATATCAATTTGGTTCACTTTGAACAACTCCTTGACCCGATAAAACTTTATATTTTTTGAAAATAGAAAACGGAATGAGCGAATAAGTCGATTTTTCCGATTGAAATACGAACTTTTTTTCTAGGAAAATTGGGCGGACCATCCTTTTTGTATTAAAAACTAAATGTCACTGGTAGTCTTGGATATCAATTTGGTTCACTTTGAACAACTCCTGGACCCGATAAAATTTCACTATTTTTTGAAAATAGAGTAAGCGAATAAGTCGAGATTTCCGATTGAAATACGAACTTTTTTCTAGGAAAGCTAAGCGGGCCATTCTTTTTGCATTACAACCTAAATGTCACTGGTAGTCTGGGATAAGAGTTTGGTTAACTTTGAACAACTCCTTGACCCAATAAAATTTCACTATTATTTGAAGATAGAGTAAGCGAATAAGTCGAGATTTCCGATTGAAATACGAACTTTTTTCTAGGAAAGCTAAGCGGGCCATTCTTTTTGCATTACAACCTAAATGTCACTGGTAGTCTGGGATATCAATTTGGTTCACTTTGAACAACTCCTTGATCCGATTTTCACTATTTTCTCTATTTTTTGAAAAAAGATTAAGCGAATAAGTCGAGATTTCCGATTGAAATACGAACTTTTTTCTAGGAAAGCTAAGCGGGCCATTCTTTTTGAATTACAACCTAATTGTTACTGGTAGTCTGGGATATCCATTTGATCCACTTTGAAAAAGTCCTTGATCCGATAAAATTTCTCTATTTTTGAAAATAGAGTAAGCGAATAAGTCGAGATTTCCGATTGAAATACGAACTTTTTTTCTAGGAAAGCTAAGCGGGCAATTCTTTTTGCATTACAACCTAACAAATACTGGTTGTCTGGGATATCAATTTGGTTCACTTTGAACAACTCCTTGATTCGATAAAATTTATCTATTTTTGAAAATAGAATACGGAATAATAAGCGAATAATTCGATATTTCCGATTGCAGTACGAACTTCTTTTCTAGGAAAGTTGGCAGACCATTCTTTTTGTATTACAACTTAAATGTTACTGGTAGTCTGGGATATCAATTTGGTTCACTTTGAACAACTCCTTGACCCGATAAAATTTCACTATTTTTTGAAAACAGAATACGGAATAAGCGAATAAGTCGATTTTTGCGATTGAAATACGAACTTTTTTTCTAGGAAAGTTGGGCGGACCATTCTTTTTGTATTATGACCTAAATGTTACTGGTAGTCTGGGATATCAATTTGGTTCACTTTGAACAATTCCTTGACCCGATAAAAATTCACTATTTTTTGAAAATAGAGTAAGCGAAAAAGTCGATATTTACGATTGAAACACGAACTTTTTGTCTAGGAAAGCTAAGCCGGCCATTCTTTTTGCATTACAACCTAAATGTCACTGGTAGTCTGGGATATCAATTTGGTTCACTTTGAACAACTCCTTGACCCGATAAAATTTCACTATTTTTTGAAAACAGAATACGGAATAAGCGAATAAGTCGATTTTTGCGATTGAAATACGAACTTTTTTTCTAGGAAAGTTGGGCGGACCATTCTTTTTGTATTATGACCTAAATGTTACTGGTAGTCTGGGATATCAATTTGGTTCACTTTGAACAACTCTTTGACCCGATAAAATTTCTCTATTTTTGAAAATAGAATAAGCGAAAAAGTCGATATTTCCGATTGAAATACGAACTTTTTTTCTAGGAAAGCTAAGCCGGCCATTCTTTTTGCATTACAACCTAAATGTTACTGGTAGTCTGGAATATCAATTTGGTTCACTTTGAACAACTCCTTGACCCGATAAAATTTCACTATTTTTGAAAAAAGAATAAGCGAAAAAGTCGATATTTCCGATTGAAAAACGAAATTTTTTTCTAGGAAAGTAAGGCGGACCATTCTTTTTGCATTACAACCTAAATTTTACTGGTAGTCTAGGATATCAATTTTTTTGACTTTGAACAACTACGTGATCCGATAAAAATTCAATATTTTTTCGTATTTCCGAATTACAATATGCGACAAATGGTTATTTCCAATTGAAAGACGTTGGAACTGAAAAACGTAATCGATACATGTCGTTTTTCCTACACAAAAGCCCTCATCCAATGCCAACGAGAAAATCTGGTTGTTTCCCAAACTATTACTCGTTGGCATTGAGGCCCACATGCAAAAAAATAATAATATTAACCAATTTCATGACAGGTGTCTCCGAATTCTTCTTCGGGATTGCCTCCAACTTCTTCTTTGGGATCCTGTAGCCGACCGGAAAGCTATTCATGTCAAACCTGAGAAGGAAAATTAACAATTAGGCAACCATAAGAGAGTTTAAACAACTCCTTGACACGATAAAATTTCATTACTTTTGAAAAAGTGATAACCGAATATGTCGGTATTTCCGATTGCAATACCAACTTTTTTCTAGGAAAGTTAGGCAGACCAATCTTTTTGCATTACGACCGTAATCTTACTGGTAGTCTGGGATATCAATTTGGTTCACTCTGAAAAAGTCCTTGATCCGATAAAATTCCAATATTTTTAAAAATAGAATAAGCGAATATGTTGAGATTTCCGATTGAAAAACGAACTTTTTTTCTAGGAAAGTTAGCCGGACCATTCTTTTTGCATTACAACCTAAATGTCATTGGTAGTCTGGTATATCAATTTGGTTCACTTTGAAAAAGTCCTTGATCCCATAAAATTCCACTATTTTTAATAATAGAATAAGCGAATATGTCGAGATTTCCGATTGAAAAGCGAACTTTTTTTCTAGGAAAGTTAGGCAGACCAATCTTTTTGCATGACAACCTACATCTTACTGGTATTCTGGGATAATAATTTGGTTCACTTTGAACAACTCCTTGATCCGATAAAAAAGACCTATTTTTAAAATTATTTATTTGAAATAATAGCAAATTTCCTTATGAAAAACTAACTTTTTTCCTAGGCAAGCTATACCAAAAAATATTTTTGTTTCAGACTCTATATATACAGGGGATACTCCATTCCAAGTTTGGTTTGATTTGGACAACTCCTTGACCCGACGAAATAGACCTATTTTTAAAATTCAATAATTGCAATTTAAAAGAAATAATTGCAACTTTCCGTATGAAAAACTAACTTTTTTCTAGGAAAGTTAGGCGGACCATTCTTCTTGCATTACCACCTAATTAGTACTGGTAGTCTGGGATATCAATTTGGTTCACTTTGAACAACTCCTTGGCCCGATGAAATTTCACTATTTTTGAAAAAAAGAATAAGCGAATAAGTCGAGATTTCCGATTGAGATACAAACTTTTTTTCGAGGAACGTTAGGCGGGCTATTCTTTTTGCATTACAACCTAAAGGTTACTGGTAGTCTGGGATATCAATTTGGTTCATTTTGAACAACTCCTTGACCCGATAAGATTTCACTATTTTTGAAAAAAGAATAAGCGAATAAGTCGATATTTCCGATTATTATTATTATTATTATTATTATTATTATTATTATGAATTCGTGGATATGCCACTGGGGAATCACACCCCGCGTTTACAATCTAGAATTGGTACGACAGTTTGTACATAACCAAATAAATTTTCAAGTACACTTTGAACAACGTTAGGTACACTTTCCAAGTACACATTGAACATCGTTAGGTCAGCCCAACGATTGAAATTAAGCTATTAAAACCATGAACAATCCTAAGAGTAAGAATTCGTAGTGTGTTATAATTATGTAGAGTATGTTTCAAACTAAATGTTTGACACAACTTCGTGCCCATCCGGTGAGCGCCCTCGTCTGTTTGGTCCATTTTTCCAAGTGATAGTTGGAAGGAAAAGGTTAGAGCTGCGTCATGAGAAATACAAACTCAAAATACACACAAGAACGCTCGCAAAAGTCTGTGCGCAGCACAGACCGTTCCTAGAGATCCTATTGGGGAAAGACAAGGTGCAATAGGGGGGGGGGGCTGACCAACCAGCGTCTCAACGGGGCGCACCTTTGCGGCAAAACCGCCTATGGGACGGGATTACTAGGTTATTAGTAGTAAATATGAATAAATATGTAGTTCGCAATTATTGATCCACATTACCGGTTGATATAAGTTATAGGACATCATAACAGACATAACAGAGCCAATTTTGAGGTGATTGGCCCATCTGGGGCCAAGATCTGACCCAAAACGTGGGGAAGAAGTGGTCTTCCTGGGCCAAAATGACCTGATCTGCAATGGACAATATCTCGAAAGTGAAGGCATCATATGAAACGTATAATATACTGTTAGAAAGCTTATTACAAATGCTATTAGACTATTGAAATGAAATCTTGATTGAACTGCTCAATTGGGAGATATTAAGGAATAAAGGTACCGTACCATATGCTTCGGAAGCACAAGTCTTCCCACCTGAAATCATCAAACTCATAACCAAGGAGTTTGGTTATAATAACCAAATTTTGTGACAATCTTTGCCATGTCACAGGGAATCTACCCAGTTATATTTTAACCTTCTACGACGTTTCTGATCAAGTTTTAATTGACTCGGCAGGTGGGTCTTCTCTCCAATATGGCCAGAACTGCCTGTCCCTGTACCGGTCAATATTTCCAAACTGGTACAGAAAACGCTATAAGTAATATATATAGGCTGAAAGCTCGGCTTATGACAAGTTCAACTATGCAAAAAATCCAAAATCGGTGCACTCTACGAGGAGATATTTCAAAAACAAGGCGTCGTACCAGGACGCCAAAATGGAAGAAGAAATGGGCTACAGAGCTAAAATTGACCTTCGAGACTCCAGAAAACACCCTATGCTTTGTACATGGAATCACTCCCCACCATTTGGGGATACTAAAACACTCTAATATGTACCTTAAATCCACTGTTTTGTGGTACCGAAATTTGGGTGACCCAAAATGTACTAAAATTGGCACTTTTTGCAAAGTTACACCAAAATAAGTTTTTAGCCGAGCCGTTTTCGGGGATAACCAAAACACACCAGCAAGAAGGGTTCACTATCGACAAAATGCGACTATGCCCACTTGATTTGGTACAGTACTTTAGAAGAAATTACTGAATATCCAAAGTGTACCTTTGATTTTGGGCAATTTGACGGCCTCCATTTTTCGAGAAACGACGAAAAGCGGCCAAAAAAACACTATAAACCTGTTTCTGGATGTCCTTCAAGTCAGACATGAGCATATTGGGTGTTTCTAGCCTTTATCACGAAGTGGGAAATATTTCCCACTGCGCCATAAAGGATGTTTTGTTTTTGCAATATTTTTCGAAAAATTAGAACTACATTTAGAACCAAAAATAGTGGAAACACAAAATTTTGCATTTTTTCCAGGCAAAATTGAAAGCTCAGGTTTAGAGTGTCCATAACGTCTCATTAGAGACGAACAGCAGTCAAATATAACTCAACAACTACTAGAAATATACAAAATAGAGATAGTTTGGTAAAAAATACTTTTTAAAGAGTTTGACCTAGAAGAAAAATGGTTCAGCGAAATTCAGTAGTTGTTCTTATCCCTGGCAATAAAGAACTGTACAAGAGCACCCTAATGCGCTATCATAGGTAATTTTTGATGCAAAAATCGAGGAACAACACCAAAAAATCTGTTTTTTGCCTTACTTAATTTTGGAGTTCTTGGAAATCATATCCAAAACCATAATAGAAAAATGCAAGAAATGATTTTTTTCAGACACTTGAGGCAATTAAAAGTATTTTCAGTTGTTTTGTAACCTTTATTGCATATTTTTCTCCAATTCACCGAGTACAAGAATTTAGATTATCATCAAAATTAAAAAAAAACCTTATTGTGAAGAACAATAGCTGATTTTTTAAATTTTGTGTATTACAATGAGTTTTCTGTTCCTCGTCTCGTCTTCCCAACCAAATGCTCGCAAAACCACTATGTTATTGCACCATTTTCTGTGAACAGGGTATTCGTTGCTTTACTTCTGATTTTGCCTCTAGAAACAATGTCTTTGAGTGAAATTTTACGGTGGTTTTGAATCTCCTTCTAACAGTTTTTTTTGTACAGACGTCTACAGTCTGTTGAAGTAAACATCATCCTTCTGTTACGAAATTGTAGCAGTTCACCTTGGTTGTCCTGTGAAACAGTTGTTTCACCAATTCAAACAAGTAGTTTGTAATAAACGCAGATAAACTCTTGAAAACTTCTTTTGTTTTAGTTAGACGAAAAACAAACTTAGCGGGCATAATCCGCAAAACTGTAAATGTACCGAAACAAGCACTATTCAAGAGTGCCAGATTGTGGTAATATATGCTAATATCGGACAACTTCAGGGCAACAATCATATGAAAGAAATGACGAAAAATATTTTTTTTTAAATTATTTTTTAATGCAGTTCTTGGCAATCATATCAAAAATCATAATAAAAAAATGTCAAAAATGACTTTTTTGAGAAACCTAAAAAATTATAGATTGGTTTAAAACTTTTTTGCCCTTTTTATCACTTTTTCTCAACTCACGGAATACAACAAATTATAATAGCATCAAACTGAAAAAAAGTAATTGTGAAGAACATTAGCTGATTTTTGTGTAATTGATTGAACTTTCTGTTACTCATTTTGTGTTCTGGACAAAATGCCCGCAAAACCAATTTCGCAATGAATGTGAACAGAGTGATTGTTGGTGTTGCTACTGATTTTGACTCTAGAAACAATATATTTGCGTGAACATTTGCGGTCGTTTCGATACATTTCCTTGATTCATTTCCTTAACACTTTTTGTATGGAACTCCACATCCTGTTGAACTGAAAATCAAATAGGTGCTAACACAAAAAATCTCAATTTACATTTCTTGTCTAGTGGAAACAGTTGTGTTACCCATTTCAAACATGTAAATTATTATAAACGCAGATAAACTCTGGAAAATTACTTTTGTTTTAATTAGACATAAAACAAACTGAGCGGGCATAATCCGCAAATATTATTAGATACCAAAACAACTACTATACAAGAGTGATAGCCTGTGCTAATATAAGACAACTTTGAGGCAACAATCAGATGAAGAAAGTGACAAGAAATATATTTCTCTAAAAACTTTATTTTAATGCAGCTCCTGGCTTTCATATCAAAGATCATAAAAACAGAATGCCAAAATTGACTGTTTTGAGAGATTTTAGAGTTGTTTCAGATTTTTTGTGGCCTTCATATTACATTTTCTCAACTCACGAAATAGAACAAATTTCAAAAGCATCAACCCGAAAAAAAAGGTAATTGTGAAGAACAATAGCTGATTTTTGTATAATTGAATGAGCTTTCTGTTACTCATTTTGTCTTCTAAACAAAATTCCCGCAAAACCACTTTAGAACCGAATCCATTTTTGTGAACAGAGTGGTTGTTGGTTTTGCTACTGATTTTCACTCTAGAAACAATATATTTGAGTGAAAATTTGCGGTCGTTCTGATCAAATCCTTTAACAATTTTTTGTATGGACCTCTTCATCCTGTTGAAATGAAAATCAACTGACTGCTAACAAAAAAAATTCTGTTTGCACTTCTTGTCCAGTTGAAACAGATGTGTGACCCAATGCAAACATGTAAATTATGATAAAGGCAGATAAACTCTTGAAAACAACTTTTGTTTTAGTTAGACGAAAAACAAACTTAGAGGGCATAACCCGTAAAAATTATTATGTAGCAAAAAAATTACTGTGACAAAATGATAGACTCTGCTAATGTAGGACAACTTCGAGGCTACAATCAATTGAAGAAATTGACAAAAAACATATTTTTTTAAATTTCTCGCTTAATGCAGTCCTTGGCAATCATATCCAAAATCATAAGAAGAAATTGCCAAAATTGACTTTTTTGCAAGACATGAGGCAACACAGGGTGGTTTCAGACTTTTTCATCTCCTTTATATTACACTTTTTTCTCAACTCACGGAATAAAAAAAATTACAATATCATCAAGCTGAAAGAAACGTAATTGTGAAGAACAATAGCTGATTTTTGTATAATTAAATGAGCTTTCTGGCACTCATTTTGTGTTCTGAACCAAAATGCCCGCAAAACCACTCTAGTATTGAATCATTTTTTGTGAACAGAGTGGTTGTTGGTTTTGCTACTGATTTTGACTCTAGAAACAAAATATTTGAGTGAAAATTTGCGGTCGTTTCGATTCATTTCCTTGATTCATTTCCTTAACACTTTTTTGTATGGAACTCCACATCCTGTTGAACTGAAAATCAACTGACTGCCAACAAAAAACTCTCAGTTTACATTTCTTGTCCAGTGGAAACAGTTGTGTTACCCAATTCAAACAAGTAATTTATGATAAACGCAGATAAACTCTTGAAAACTTCTTTTGTTTTAGTTAGACGAAAAAAACAATTTAGCGGGCATAATCCGTAAAATTTATAATGTACCAAAAACTCTAATATACAAGCCTGTGCTAGCATATGACAACTTCGAGGCAAAAATAAAATGAAGAAATTGACAAAAAATCTCTTTTTTTAAAATTATTTCTTAATGCAGTTCTAGTCAATCATATAAAAAACATAATAAGAAAACGCCAAAAATGACTTTTTCGAGAGACAAGGTGCCTCGCACAGACAATTGAATTTTTTTCATGTTTTTTAGAACTCCTTACGAATATTGTGACGTTATTGGTTTTCTTGGCAACCATAAGCAAGACCATGAATATTTATGGTCTTGGATATGGATGCCAAGAAATTGAAGTAAATAAAAAACTAACTTAATTTCTTTTTGGAAGGCTTAATGTAGTCAGAAGACGTTAATTTACCTGTTCCCCGTATTTTTTTGTATTTTTTGACTTTGACTTTTATGGTCTTACATGGCACCATAAATGTCTATGGTTTTGGATATGGTTCCCAAGACACCATGAACTTGATTTTTTTTTCAAGTGTCTTGCAGAGTTTTTTCCACTCAGAGTGCAATGTATGGGTGTTTTAAAAGCTTTTTAAGCAATGTTGACATTTTTGTATGGTCAGCTATATGGTTGCCAAGTTACCATATATGGCAACTTACATGGCACCATAAATGTGTATGGTCTTGGATATGGTATCTAAGAAACCATTGAAAAAAAAATTTAATGCCGTATCCAAATGCAATATTGCCTTTAGAGCTTTGTATAGCAAGCCAAAACACTTCGTTTTAGATTACTTCTAATTTTTTGCATGGTCTTGGACATGGTATCTAAGAAGCCATACACTCCATATATGACTTTGATATGGTATCTAAGATCGGTGTATGGTGGTCAACCCGGGAGCTTTAAAACATGCCCATTTTTAATTATTACTCAAAATTATCCCCTAGTTGAACGTGGCTGTTTGGTACCAAAGTGTACGTTGAGGATTTTTGCAAAGTTCACACCAGAATAGGTTTTGCAAATTTGTTCAGAGCTGCTTATGCGTTCTCCAGCATACACAGAAGCAACAAACTTTTTGTTTGTTGACAACAAAATATTTTCCGAAAGTAAAAACTTATTAAAAGATAATTGCTCGATTATTAAGTACAGTCCTATAAGTAATTTGAAACCGAACTTAAGTTTTTGGTTTTCTGGACTTTGACAGACTTGTTCCTTGAAGTTTAGATAATTAGACAAAAAAAGACGATTTTACCTCTATGCGGATCTTTTCCGCTAGCGCCCCACAGTAAGTTAGGCACCCCCCATTTGTATATGTTTAAACATTATGTATGCATTTGAGTTATTACGTACGAATACGTATGAGCAGGCATTTAGAAAATACTATTAGAGCGGAGGTTCGAAAATAATGTGTGTATAGCAAAAAGTCACTGCATATAATGTAAACATCGACCGGAAATTGTTCTCATTGCATTTTAGTGATAACGAGCTTTCTAAAGGGGTGTAATACTATAATTTTGTCGACAATTGTTAAAAATATGGTTGTTGATGTATTATACCAGGAACGATATTATGAAAATAAATAACTTTATCAGAAGGGAGTAAAACATTAATTTTTGTGGGGTGCCTAAATTTTGGATATATAGTACTGGGTGGGGGGGGGGGGGGGGGGGGAGGTGGCGGAAAAGATCCCTCTATGCTCAATTGGAAAGTTACTGGAATTTTTTGTGTTTTGTGATTGTTAAACAGTATAAGTTTCGCGACACCAGACAGGTCTCGACCAGATCAACACAAGTGTCCGTTGTGACGTACATATAATGTAAACATCATCAGAGATATACACTGACAGAACTAATTTTATCACTTGATAGTTATGAAATGCTGAAAAATATTAAAATGAAATCTTTCTAAGTTTGACTTCAGTATTGTTCGAAACCCCTGAGCCTAGTGCTACTTGACTTTTGCTACTCCGATGGCTGTAAAAAGAATCGTTATAATTACCAAATTTCATCAACTTTGGCCAGTTGTTTTAGTTTGCCAAAATCTCGAATTCTGCAAAAAATTGAAAAAAATTTTTCAGATTTTTGCAGGTACAGACCCCCTGGATTTCTAAAATCGGACCTGTTTGATATCTTTCTGAACATTTCGATGTAAATTTGTATATAACAGAGTCAAATTTTTCAAATTGAAAGGGACCAATCTTAGAATTTATCTCTGAAACTTTGATGACTTGGTTCAATATATAATCTTGATTCTACTGGCATTGTAAATCAGTAATGATTCGTAGCCATCACTAATAATATTTACATGTCAATCACGACTAATAGTCAACCGGAAAATAGGTACTGAACCATTTTATACTATGGTAGCAAGGCTCCGTACAGCAAAAATCGTGTCGTTTAAGCGTTATTTTTGCTCAAAACATTTGATCTGCGCTAAGGCGTGAGGAAGGACGTAGAATTCGAAGATTCAAACGAATTTTCTCACGGAGCTTACACAGAAAAGACGGTAAAGAACCTGTGTTTTTTAACTTTTTGCAACGGTTGCAGGTCAGCTTGTCCAATATCCGTGCACAAAAACTAAAATCAACTTAGCTCAAAATCAAAATCTAGTACACAGGTTGCATGCATATAAATGATATCGAAAAAGTAACAGGCATCTCTAGCGAAGAATTCTCACGATTTCTTTGAACTTTTGAAGAAATGGGACAAGATTTCTTGACAATAGTTAAACAATGAGTTCTGAAAAGCGCTCACTTATGTTTTGGGATACAAAACAATCAGATGAGTGGGAAACGATTAAATATTCAAGCAAGCTAGTAGATCTAGCTTACTTGGAAAAATTACAAAAAAAATTGATCTTTCAGGACCCTTTTTATAAACAGTGTGATGCTTCTGTGCATGAAAAATATATGTCACCAGTTTCTTCAAAAAAGAGCACGGGAGGTACCTGAGTGGTAATCAAATAGTACCGGTCTAAATCCCATTGAATTTTTACAGGTAATTTTGATGCAACAATTACGAAAACAGAGTTCTTCGAAAAAATTTGATAGAAAAAAATGACAGTTGTTGTAACAGTTTTGTGTGAAAACTGTGCAAATCGTCTAACAGAACAAAAAAAAACTCAAAGCGTAATGACCCGTTACTAGAAAACTAATTTTTGGAACTCAATGTACTATTTGTTGTTTGTTGCGCTCTTTAGAAGTTCTCTAGGTTTAGGTAGCGTTTTGGTACGATAGTGAACATTCAGGATTGCATTATTCACAGGGTAAACTACAAAATGTAAAGGCGTATTTAAAGTAGTATAATTCAGCTCGACCTTTTACAAAGATTTAATGCCAGATTTTTTAAATCAGTACCAATGAAATGACTTATATTTTCCGCTTGTGAACGTTCCCTGAGAGGATTTTAAACTCTTAAGTTACAGCACGTGCCATTACATAGTTAATAATTATTTAGAAAGGGAAAGTGGCTCTGTTTTATGCGTTCGCCCATAATGTTACAACCCAGCTCATCAACATTTCAGCTTAATTGTCTACCAAGTGAGGATGGTATAAAAATTTAAAGAAATCAATATCTTTTAAAACAACTTGTGCATGAACAAAAAAATTGCTCCTAACTCAAATCACACAGTGGACAAAGAATGCAAATTCAGAAGGCTCAGGAGATGTAACAATATTAAAAGTGCGAGACAAGACGAACAACAAATTCAAGTAACAAACACGAACTATCCCAAAAATCATGTTAGAATCATCCCAAAACTCGATGTCAATCTGTTGAAAAAAATTTAAAAACAAAGTCTAAATAGCGGCAGATAAAATCTAAACTAAACAAAAAACAAGTTCAAAATTCTTCACTAGAAAAGAATTGGAAGCAGTCCTTAATGAGATTTGGTAACAAGTAGAAAAAAAACAACAAAAATACGGGCTGACAAAAAAAATACACTAATATTTTTTTGAAAGCAATTGGTTCCAACGTACCGATAACACTTAGATATTTGGATATGAACTGAAATCTTTAAAACCAATTGTAATTCGATCATTTAAAACTCCGTACGATCAGACATTGCGACTTGTTAAGTTTTTTTATACGACTACAAAGAAATCCACTACAGAAAACAAACAGTAAAAGCAATTTTGCAAGAAAACTGCATCGAAGCCATTAAAACAATAATCTATTCTCTAAGAAGAAAATGTTTGGTTGCTCATTCTTTAAATGCCAAAAAAGTGATATGTGAGCCATCAATAACGAGACTAGGTAACAAGTAGACAGAAAAAGATAAAAAAAACATTGATTTGTTTTTTTTTAGTAAAAAATTATTTTAAAGGTCATGAAAAGGATACGAAATAACTTGAAGTAGCAAATTAGGTTTATTTATTCCCTTGAACTAAACCAATGAGACCTTTTTTGATCAGAATTTGTACTACGTTTACAAAGAGGACGTCAAATACAAAAAAATCAACATAAACTGTTTTCGAAAAACGAGCTTCGAAGCTATTAAAACTATATTGAATTCACTTTAATCATTCGATATGTTAAATTTTGCATTTCCTTAATGCATCGTTGTGATGTAAAACCGCTAATAAGTGAGTCCTGGTAACAAAGAGACAGAAATGACCAGAAAAGGCAGAGGTAAAAATAATTCTTTTTAAAAACGTTTGATATTAAAGTCATTAAATAAATCAGCAGAAATTAAATATTTTAAACACTTTCTATTGCTCCTCAAATTAAATCCCTTGAGAACGGTAATTTATCAGAAAATGTCAGACGTTAACAAAAATAACCTCTCATACAGACAAATCTCAAGGAAGAATTTTTTTTTAAAAAACTGGAGTTAAGCCCGTTATAACCATAATCATTTCGCTGAACTTTTTAGACTTCTTCAACGGCGCTTTTTTAAGATGCCCAGAGACCTCTATTTAACAAAAATAGGTAAAAAAAGAAAATAATTAATAAAGAGCAGAAGACGCAAAGTTAAGAAGTGTTCAAATTGAAAAAAAATTTTCAAGTCATTAAATCCATAAGTTATGGACTCAAGTCATTAAACAGGTTCCTTCTTTCCTCCAATGGAAGCCATTGAGAGTTTTCATTAATCAATTTGTGCTATACGTTCACCAAAGAAACTAAAACAATGATAAATTTAAAAAAAAAATTTGAGCAAAAAATTGGCGTCGAAGCCGTCAAACTGACAAATTCAGTAAACAATTAATTTTATTCCCCCACGCCTTTTTAAAATAGCCACAAAAGTGCTTTATGACTTGTATTTAAAATCTAGTTATCAAAACACAAAAAAACGCTTCAATGCTAAAATATATATATATATATATATATATATATATATATATATATATATATATATATACATATATATATATTTATTGAAAAAACGAATATTTTTAAAGTCGTGCAAATGTTTTAGCTGTAAATTGAAATATCTAAACACCATTCCCACAAGGAAACCACTAAGACCTGCCACAAATTAGAATTTTCCCTACTTTTAAAAAGGAACTGCAATTGCATACAAAATTAAGAAAACAATTTAATTTTTTATAAACAGTTGTCGATTTTAATAAAACAACAATTAGTTGACAAAAATGTAGATATGAGTGAGGCCAAAATAGGATACGTGACCTTTGATCAATGAGACTTGGTAACAAATAGGCAAAAAAGAATAGGATGAAATATGTAAAATAATCTCTTACATTACTTGAAAAATTTCTGTTTAATTTCATGAAAACAATTTGCTAACGAAAAAATTCAGTAAATAGGCGCATCTGTTTCTCCATATCAAGAAGTTATACCCTTGAGACATCTTTTCTATCAGAAAATCTCATAGGACTACAAGCAGAAGGGCAATTGAAGACAAACTGAATTGAATTGCGATAAATTCTTCTAGAAAACAGTGTCGAATTCGTTAAAACCATAATCTATTTCTGAAAAAATTGTAAGTTTAGTTGCGCCTATTTTTTTAACACCAAAAAAGTGATAAATGTTTTATCAATCGTTTGATAATGTAACAAAACCAGATAAAAAGAACCTGAAAAACGGGCACTTGTCAGAAAATCTTTTTTTGTGTTAAAATAGTAGTTTTAAAGTCAGAAAACAAACTTTTATTTAAAGGGTAAAGCCGTCATAGTGATAAACATTTACTTAATCTGAAGATGCCTCTGCTGAAAATTAGCTGCAATTTGACCCAAAAAAATAAGCGAAAAATTGTGGCAAAACACTATAATCCCATGTTCATTTTGAAAACGAATGAGTTTAAAAGTCAAAGCGACAGAAGCTTTCGACTAAAAAGAAATGTTCTGTTCTGTAATGAACAGAAAAAGTCGACATTTGTTTAAGAAAAAAAGACAGCCACTGATTACAATTAGGTTTTTTTTGGATTTTAGAATTTCACGATCAGACCACGGCTAGCCTTGCTATTACTCGTTGCACATTAAGAAAATGCAATAATTCCCGAATTATGGCATAGATAATTTGACCAGTTGAAAAGTTTCAGTTATCAAAGAAAAATGATGGTTTTTGTATAATTATTGAGATATTTTAACTAAAAACCCGCAAAGTTTCCAAAGTAAAAAAACTTCCAAATTTTGAACTTTCAAAAGATCCAATTTTTTTTCAACAGAGTACTCCCATTTTTTACTTTAACTGGTGAATGTGGTGAAAGCGGTAAAGTTTCGCAAATTTATTATTTTGCACTGCTTTCTTCGCATTCAACGCAAAAATAAATCTAACTGTCTTCTCATTATAATGCTTTTAGCCTTTTTTCACGTTGACACCGGGACCAGGAATGTGTGAATAATTGAAAATTTATTTACATTTCAATATACAAAACTTTATACAAAAATTATTAAAGAATATATAAACAGAATTCCGTTTAAGCTCCGTCAATTTTTTTATTTACAAGTATAACAATTTTTCTGGTTCTCGTTTCTTTTTAGATCACTACATTTATTTTTCATATTGAATTTATGCATCAATTTAACATTCAATATTTCTTGTTTTCAGAAGGTATGTTAGCGAGCGTAGAGTCGCAAAGCAGTAGCAATAGAATAAAAATTTATGGAAAGCGTCATTATTACAGTCATCAATACAATCACAGGAAATAGCTATTTGAATTTTTTGAATCTGAACAAAATTTTACACTTTTTACTATTCGGTTAAAGTATCGTGCGCTCATTTGGGCACCATTACGAGCTAGAGCACAACGCAGATCCAAGACTTTTAAAAAAAATTGCCCCTTTTCTTGGGCGAATTTTCTTTTTATATATTACCAAATTATTTCGTAATTATTCCTAATCCCCGGAACTTTAAAACAAGTTCTCGCTACAAAATTTATGACACCTGGTCTAGCTGGTATAATGATCATTAAAAGTTATTTAGGTTTAAACAAACTGATCACGTTAAGCATTGTTCAGAAAGTTGACAATTGCCAGAAATCCGGAGAGAATTAGCCAAGACATCGCCTCCTCTTGCGCAGTGCCAGACTTGTTTCCTAAACAAAAAACCAAAGTACATCAACAAATAGGATTACTTACGACAAAGATGCTCTTGGAAACTGCACTCTTCAATACTATAGTTGGGTTGTTGAAGCTCACCCCCTGCGTCGGCTAGAGGGATTGATATTAGCCGTTTTTTACTGAATTTATTAAGAATTTTGTTCAAATAGCATTTCAATGTCTCTGATAAGCGTTTTTTTTGTGTAAATTAATGGCTAAATCACATGCATTGATGTATACTGGGTCGAGGATTTGTCAAAAAAATGTAAGATTTGCGGTGAATAGCGGTGAAAAAAATTTCGCCGCAGAGCGCCTGCATCTTTTTAGCGATTAATGCGGTGAAAGCGGTGAATTTTTGTAAGATTTGCGGTGAATTTAGCGGTGATTTTTTTTGCAAAGTTTGCAATTCTTAGCAGTGAATTTTTTTCAACTCATTTGCCTGGTAGCTGTTAAAAAAATTCAACTCAAATCTTTCAAAAATTCACCACTTTCACCGAATTCACCGCGCTAAAAGATGCGGGCTCTTTGCGATGAAGTATTATTTTTTGACAGCTATTCACCATAATTCTTACATTATTTTTTTCGACAATTTGTCGATCACTGAAGATCACCTACCTTACCTTCAGCTGCCAAATCAAAAATTTTTCTTTTATTTGCTCTGATTAACGCAGATATCGCCGATTTTTAAAAATTTTTATACCAGAGCTTTCTTACTGTTTCCTAACTGAAACAGCACTCAGGCTGCTTTTTTGTCAACATCAATCCAGGCTCCAGACATCTTCCTTCTCAAACCTGACAAAGTTTTACACAGGTGACCTCCGACTATGAGTTGTAACCAATTCTCGCATTCCGAAAAAAAACAAAATGTTTCGTCGGTGGGGTAGCAAAAACAAAAAAGCAACTTATTTATTTGAGTTATCATCTCTAATGAAATACTTATGAAATACCTTTTTGTGAATTATATAGTTTCCGTTGCCAATTTTTCTAAAAAACCAAAAGTCTTCCATCTGTCAGCTGGTGGCTCAAAATAATTAAGTGAAAGGTTACGAAAATCAACGTCTTCACCTCAAACCTTACATAGTTTCATCAAAAAGTTGAGTCGATAGATAATTGTGCTAAAATAGCGGTGAAATTTTGTACGATTTGCAGTTTTTAGCAGTGAATTTTTTCACCGCTTTCAACGCATTGACCGCTATTCTTGCATTTTTTGCAATAATTTCTGCGGTGAACCTATTTGGTAAAATTAGTGATGATTTTTTGTAAGATTTGCGATTGTTAGCAGTGAATTTTTCGATCACCGCTTTCAACGCATTCACCACTTATCTCATTTGTTGCAATAATTTCTGTGGTGATGATATTTGGTAAGATTTACAATTCTAAGTGGTGAATTTTTATTTCACCGCATTCAACGCTAAAAATTGCAATTCTTACCTTTTTTCCACGCAATTCATAAATTTTTTAGCGATTTTTAGCGTTCAGAACTCGATCCGGAATCATCAGTATTCGCAAAGGGAATTGCTGCATGTTTGGTTACATAATTTTCGCAATATTATTCTCTAACTTAAATCGACGAGAAACATACATTGCCAGTTTTCGTCCAATAGTCTCAGAACAGATTTTTTTTCTGGAAACAGGTCACGCTCCGTCCACTCATAAATCTATATAGAACGCTCACATGAAGTTTTACCACCATTCAGTCTAGAAAATAGCCTCACCCCCGGAAACTGAGTCAACAAGACACCCGTTGCCATGACAACGTGGGGGTTCATTTCCTGTCTAAAATTAAGTGCTTTTCCTAAGGAGGCAATCATTAAAATATATCCGCAAAATATCATTTGAGGAATACTTTTTTCCTTCCCGTTATAGGTTAATTAGTTTTATCATACTCAGTTAGTTTCATTCATATCAAGTCCCCAAAACAGTGAAGGCATTGTCGAATGATTATAGTATAAGTTTTAAAGAGAAATATTATCGGAGTGAAATGATAAATGGGTGAAATAATCCTGTGAAAAGATAAGAGCTAAACAAATAGGGGTGAAATAGCGGGGCACCATTTTGATCTACTGCAAAATTGAAATTATTTCAACAATGCCCGCAAGCTTCTAAACTTAATTATAATTTATCTTTTTTTAGGTATGACAGCAATAAACCGTCTTCCTGACAGTTTTAAAATACTTTGAAACATTACAGATTTTTTTGACGGCACAATAGAAATTATTTTGGAAATTTTTAGTCCGCAATAATGGTATCCTTTGACCCTTAAAAACAGCCGATGAAATCTACTACAAATAATAAGAGGTGAAATTGGAGTGAAAGTAATTTTCTACTAAAATCAAGAACCTTCTCGAAGCAAATCTGTAAGAAAACCTGTTTGGATAACCAAAAACAGTTTAGCATTTTTTTTCAAAAAATTATGAGGCTTTTTTGAAAAAAAAACACTAAACTGTTTTTGGTTATCCAAACAGGTTTTTTTTACAGATTTGCTTCGAGAAGGTTCTTGATACCAGGGAATACGGATCGTCATTAAAAAAACGGCACTTTGCAAGAGCTCGATTTGTATATGAATCATAATATGTTTGAATGACAAATATTATAAGAATTGGGGTAACTAGCGCTTAAAAAATATTTTTTTATGCTACCGCCTTTGCCAGCGACGAGTGAAATAAAAGCGTTGAATTTTTGTAATAGTTCATAATCAAGTACCATAGTCAGCAGAAGAACATCTGAATGATTACAGTGTCAGTTGTACAGAGGATTAGAATAGGAGGGAAAAGATGGATTGATGAAAAAAATCCTGTGAAAACATAAGAGTTTAAACAATTAGGAGTGAAATAGCAGCATCCCATTGTGATCTACATTTTAGTTGAGACTATTTCAAACAATGTTGTCAGGCTTCTGAAATTTAATTATTATAGAAATTTTTTATTGGTAAGACAGTGCTACACAATCTTTCTGAAAATTTTGAAGTATTTTGAAAAATTATGGGTTTTTTCTGCACAATAGGACTTATTTTGTGAACTTTTAGTGCGCGGTATCAGGTTTTTTGGAACACAAAAGACGATCGAGTAATTGTAGCACAAAAATAGTAGCTGAGAAGGAATTCGATGAGTGTTTGCATTCAAGTTATGAAAATTTTCCTGACTCAAAGATGATGCTCAAAAGCCGTTAGTTAACCAATTTCGATAGTTAAAATTAAATAAGTAAAAAACCCCCGAAAGGTACCAGGAAACGCCGATCATCAATGAAAACGCTGCTCTTCGCAAAAAAATGATCTGAGTTTGAATCGGAAAAATTGTTAGAATTGGGGTAACTAGCGCTTAAAATAAGATTTTACAAAATTTTCACTATCACCAGCCACGAGTGCGGTAGAAGAGGTGTATTTTTGTTATAGCTGCATTGACTCCTGGAGTTAAGTTTTTATTTGAACCGCATTTACCGTAACTGCTGCAAAATTTTAACTTTATTACCCAAATTTGAACCCTGCTCTTGAAAACTTATGATTTTTGTAGACTCTTACAATTTGTTCTTTTAATCTTTTTTGCATTTGATTGGGACATGGTGATAAAATATGGATTTTATTACTTGGGTAAAATAACTATGAGTCGCAGGTAAAAATAACTAAGTATCTGTACCAGTTCCGAGAAATTGATAGTACAGAACTCAGTTTCTTGCATCAGATTCGAAATAGGTGATTATGAAACGAAGAGAAAGCAATTAATCTAAAATAATAACAGTAGTAAAAATAGAATGCTTCTCACAAATTCAGTTTTTTTCGTTGCCAAGTCTAATACTGAAATTGCTTGGATTGTGTTGCAAGCCTTAAAGCATGCTCCTCTAAACAAAAAATTTCTATGAATTGGTTTAAATTGAAAAACTGTAAAAATTGAAAGACAAAAGTTTGAAGATAAAACCGAGAAAAAATAATGCATTTTTAAATCTTTTTTACTGCTATTGTCTTAAAGACAAACAACTTTTATCAAAAAATTACAAAATTACAGAAAAAATAGCAAGCAAATAGAAACGTAACCGGAGACAGTTAAGATACAGTAAACCTTTTGCAATAATTCAAAACTGATTATCTTGTAATTATCAGTAAAACAAAAAATTTTAGTGAAAAGCGAACGAATATAGCAAGTAGAAACTTCTGAATGCGTTGCCCTGTAAAACTAACAGATACAAAACAGATGAAAAATTAATAAATTATTTGAAAAATTGACATCAGTTTGTTCGGTATGTTCGAATTGAAACGTTTGATAGCTTCGGTATGTTTGGTTATTTAGATTCGGCATGCTTTATATTGAAACGTTAAAACTGATTTTAAGCAAAAAAAATGGATATTCGGTTCTAAAACTAAAGAAGTTGTCGTTATGTTTGGCTTCACAGATTCGGTATGTTTGGTTTGCAACATAAGATGACGCTGTTTTTTCCGTACCGAAATTAGAGTCATTTTTTTACAATGTAGCCAAATGATTGCTTTCTAACCACCCGCTGGAGCTTCAAACTTATCTTTTGAAGTTTTTTTCCTCAAAAAACTACAAACCTGTTAATTTTTATCTTTAGCTCAATGATAAATATAAGTTTTCTAAAATAGTGTTGGTTATTGTTTTTCAAGTTAAAAATTTTAACACTTTCTAAACATCAATGAGGATTTATTTTATTAAATCACAACCACTTTTTGATAATATAATCGTTAAAAGTCAAGAATGTAAGTAAGCCATTTTCATGATTTCTTGTGGCTTGCAACCAAAAACACAGAAGATTTTATAATTTTAAATAGCAAACATACCAACAATTTTTACGTTTAAGATCAAACATACCCACGATTTCGTACGTTTCGGAACAACGATTTCAGGACAAGGGTGGGAATTCTGTTGATTTCGTGAAAATGACTTGCCTTGATAAATGACGGAGAGAACTTGACTTGTGACGATTCCACCATCATTCCCTCTGCAGTCCCTTTCTGTTCCGACTGTGAAAGTTGTTTCCAGACTCACCGAACGATCAGCTGGCAATTCAGTCACGTTCACTGGGAAACTGCCCCGGGTGAATGATACCTGCCTCAGTTGCCCCCCATCTGTGTAACTGTAGACAATCACAGATCCATTGTCGAAGTTGGCAGTGTCGTTGATATCGAGAAAGAGAACGTTGTCAATGTCCGTAAAAATGAAGTCCGTTTCTTGGAGTTTTGGCTCTGAAACACGACAAAAAATATTAAAAACCAGGTTTAACCACATAATTCAAAAGATTAAAAATTTACAACTCATATAATGGCGTCTATGAAAAGCAGTGGACAGAAAAATGATATAAAAATGAAGTTTTTATAGAATTCCTAAAAAGTTTGGAAAGGTTCATTTATGGAAAAGTTGTAGTCATAGAACTTCCAGTTATAAAAAAACTGTAGTTTTAGCAATACTTTAATTCTTTTTTTTTATTTATGAAGTTATTGATCCATAATATGAAAGTTCTAAAAATATAAAACTTTCTAAGATTAAAACAACCCGAGAACTGGTCTGAGACATTTTTAAACATTTTTTTTCTGGTTTTAGGTTCCCTTGAAACCATACACGAAGCACAATGCGATTTCTTGAGACTTTGGTGCTTCAAAATCATAGACCTGTTCTAGGAAGAAACGACAACACAGAACAAAATTCAGTTCAAATTTTCGTTTCAACGTCTTCACGGTCGTCCTTGGTTCAGTGTCATTTTTGATAATGTTTTGTATGTTGCGTTATTAGAATTTCGCATTTATGGCCTAGCATTTTGCAAAAACTTAATTTTCAAGTGAAATAACCCGTCAAGGGAAGCATTGTGGCCATTTCATAATTCCCCTCAATTTTCCTAAATGGACAAACGAAATGAATCAAAACCATCAATTTTGTAAATAACGTATAATTGGTTATTTGGAAATATAGATTTTTTTTCATGCCGCTTAGCAATAAATTGCCATTGCGTTCTTCTCGTCGTTCAAAAATTACAATGAATAAATATTTGCATTGTTTTATTTCACACTTTATAGTCACCCCAAAAAATTGCAAGACAAGGACGTATACGGACGACAATTTTTGAAAAATTTTGAAAATTCCTGTTGAAGAATTTGCTATTTGTTTGGGCCTGGGGATGATACTAATGGGGATGAAAACAATGTGTAAAGGTGTAAAACCACTCTTTCGTTTAGGATTCAATTCAAAACGATATTAGTATAGCAACGTCTATGCAAGCAAAGTACAATCCAATAACGTATTAACATTGGTACGATAATAGCAACAAGTCAGAGTTTAGACGGCAAGGTTTTTTTTGATGCTCTTTTACTGGTTTTTTGTCTGATGTCATTGACGTCAGAATCAGTTCATAATCGATCAACAATCGTCTAGAGAACCTAAAAATATTAAGCCTAAAACCGCCTTATTCGATACATATCATGGTATTATTTACTTAAAATTAGGTTATACGAACTTTTCCGGAACTTTTTATGTATATTAGACGCAATTCTATACGTAATTTAAATACTCGATTCTGATTGGTTAATATTTTCGCTTAGATTTATTTAGTTACTAACATCCTCCGGCCCAGAAGAAGATGTTGGGAGAATTGGTACTAATTTTACAAGCGGGCGAACGAGCGATCCGGAGGACGTGCGCAATACGGCGGAGCGTGCGACCAAACAAACAAACAAACGAAGTTCAGTGATCCGAGCAGTGGGGTAGTAACCCCTTGGGTTGGTCTCTTCAATTACCCAAACCAAATCACCGGTCTTAAGGTGATGCTCGGCAGGCGTCTGCCACTTGGAACGTCGGTTCAGCGCCGGTACGTATTCTTTGATCCAACGAGACCAAATAGCGTTAGCGTAAGACTGCGCGCGGGCGTAACGTTTACGGTGATCAAACTCATCTACGCCAATGATGGAAGGGAGACTACGTGCTTGGTTACCGAGGAGAAAGTGATTAGGTGTTAATGCTCCTAGGTCGGACGGGTCGGCGCTTACGGGCGTTAGCGGACGTGAATTAAGTGCATGTTCGACCAGACAAAAAGTGGTATTTAAAACCTCATCTGTGAGGCGACGTGTTCCAAGGATTGTGTAAAGTACGCGCTTAAAACTACGTACTAGCCTCTCCCAGATGCCACCCTGGTGAGGCGCACTGGGCGGGTTGAACCTCCACTTGATGCCTTTGTGGGCAAGTTCTACAGCGATGTTGATGGTGTTCCACTTTTCGATGTTCTCGCGTAGTTCTTTTTCCGCGCCAACAAAGTTAGTGCCGTTGTCTGACCAAATAATGGCTGGTGTACCCCGACGGGAGACGAACCGCTCCACTCCCATTACACACGAACTGGCGTCCATGGACGGAACGATTTCAACATGAACGGCACGAGTAGTTAAGCATGTGAAGAGGAAACCCCACCTCTTCTCGGTAGTCCTACGTACAGTAACGTAAAACGGGCCGAAGTAGTCGACCCCGGTGTTCGTGAAGGGAGGAGACTGGTATGCGAGTCTTTCTACTGGGAGGTCAGCCATGATGGGTTGAATAGTGGCAGCGCGGAACATCCTGCACGTAAGGCAGTTAGATTTAATGGAACGTAGTGAGGAGCGTAATTTAAGGATGGCATAACGTTCTTGTACTTTTGCCCGCAGGTAATCAATACCCTGATGATGATGTTTAACGTGGGTGTGCCTGAGGAACAACTTCACAAATGCATGGCGTGCGTCCAGAACGATAGGATGTTTTACGTCAAAGTCAACTTCGACCAACCGCTTGATGCGGCCTGCCGATCGGATTAGACGGTTTGGCCCAATAAAGGGAGAAAACGGGGCAATACGGCTGCTCCGTTTAACGGGTTTGTTTTCGAGAAGATCTTTTCTCTCTGCATTGAATGACTCCCCTTGCACAAGATACTGGAGATGACGCTCGGCTTCGTCAAGCTCCGTGGGGTCTATGATGCTACCATCGACGTTACGGTAACATTCGTGAGAAGGTAACAAGCGGAGTGCGTACGCTGTTATCCGTAGCAACTTCTGATAAGAACTGTACTTATCGAAGGGAATTAGTTGCGGGGGCGGTTCCTTAGTTGACTTGGTTACAGATGCGGCCAATGATGTATTGGTTTCGTCAGTTTCCTTAGTTACTATACCAAGTTTGATGTTTTCAACTACTTCGATGCTTGGTTCGAACGGGAATTCCTTGGTTCTTAAGAAATCTGGACCCCTCACCCAGCTACTTGATTGCAAAACCTCAGCGGACATACCACGAGTACCGGCATCTGCTGGATTATCGCTTGAGGCAACGTGGTTCCATTCGTCAACGCTAGTGTGTTCTAAGATTTCGCAAACACGGTTTGCAATAAAAATTGGGTGCTTGGTTGCAGAGTTAAGCCATTGCAAGACAGTGGTGCTGTCGGTCCACATGAAAACCCTGTTGAATTTTACTGTGAGAGCTCGACAGATATCTTGTTTCAATCGAGCGGCCAGTAGCGCTGCCTGTAATTCCAGCTTTGGAACAGTCATGACCTTCATAGGTGCTACGCGAGCTTTACCCAGGACAAACGCAAGCTCTGTTTGGGGCCCACTCAAGGTAGTTACTCGAGCTCGGAGAAATGCAACAGCGCTGAAGACCTCTTGGGAACTATCGCCAAACATGTGTAGTTCCAGGTGTTTAAAGTTTCCCGAAAAGTAGCTCCTCGGTATAGTGATTTCTGCAAGCTTGGGTAGTTCTACACTCCATTCGAGGAACCTTTCAACAGTGTCTTTTGGTAATTCTTCATCCCAGTGCTGCCCGCTGACACGCCAGATGTCCTTTAGTAACAATCGGGCACCAACAGTAAATGGTGCCACTAGGCCGATGGGATCAAACACCTTAGACACTAGGCTCAATACCAAGCGTTGTGTTAAAGACTTAGTTACTGTACTGGAGGTACCCCGACTCACAACTAGAGTATCATTGTTGTGATCCCATTTCAACCCAAGCACGTGCGAAGATTCGTCCTTAGATGAGGCAATTACTTTTGGTTTGGTGGACTGAGGTGACCCATCAATTCGATCAGCCAGATTTGGTACATTGCTTACGAACTTAGTAAGCTTGAACCCACCTAGATGGAGAAGTTGCACCAACTCCTTCGATCTTTTGAGAGCCCTCTCAGGTGACTCCACCGAATCCAAGTAATCGTCCATGTAGAAGTTTTCTAGGACGGCTTTGGTTGCTTCCGGGTACTGAAGAACATTGTCTCGGGCCGTGCGTTGCAGTGCATAGTTAGCGCATGTGGGCGAGTCTTTAGCCCCGAATATATGGCGCGTGTATTGATACACTACAACATTTGTTGTGGGGTCCTCCCGCCACAAAAAACGCAGTGATGGCTGGTCCCAATCAGGGACACCCACTTGGAGGAACATACCCTCGATATCTGCGGACACGGCAAATTGATGTTGACGGAACCTAAGTAGTACATGGATTAGGTTTTGGAGCAGGTCGGGGCCAGTGAGCAAAGATTTATTCAAAGAAGTACCGTGGAAATTTGCTGCACCATTTAATACCCTACGCACTTTCCCCGGTTTGTTCGGATTGATTACGGGATGATGTGGTAGGTACCACTCTTTATCCGACCGCTGCTCGACCTTGTGAGAATCAGGGACTGTAATCAAGTAACCTTTTTCCAAGTCCTCACGGATGGTATTAGCATAATTTTCTTTCAATGATGTATCTCTCGAGAGCCGCTTTTCGAGAGACTTGAGTTGTACCAGTGATGAAAAGTAGTTATTCGGGAGTTGGATGTTGTCATCAACCCATAACATACCGACATCGTATCTTTGGCCGTTATGGAAAGTTGTTGTTTCAAGTATTTCCTGCGCGCGAGCATCCGCTGCGGATCGTGGGTCAACTTGCTTGAACGCGCCGTACGATTCCATATCATACCAAGATTTAACCTGACAAGCTAATTCAAAATCCTGTTCAATATTGGCTTTGAAACACGTGGAGACTAAACTTGAACTTGACGGGAGTGGGCCACTTAAAACCCAACCTATGGGTAAGCGGACAGCGAATGGTGAGCACTTTTCGTCGGCTGAAAAATACTCTAACGGGCGGATGGCATGGTAGACATCCTGTTCAAGTATCATCTCAATTTCTCCATAGCTATATCTTACTGGATCTAGAACTGCCAAATGTGGGTAAGTTTCCTGCATGGACTTGACGTCAATGATGTCAGAACCTACGTTTAATGTTTCCCTCACGTAGGGACGCACAGTGAATGCTTCGAAGTCTTGGTCTTTATGAGGTGTCACAGTCAATTGAACCACCTTTGTGTCTATGAGTTCTTCCGTGTTTATACCCTTGACGGTCAGTTTTAATGCGGTACCCTGCAAACCGAGTCTGGCTGCGAGACTATCGGACACCCAAGAGTTACTGCAAGCGGTATCGCATAAAACCAACGCCGTTGTACTAGTGCCAGAAGAATTAGTAAGTTTCAGTTCCGTGACCTGAAGGAGGCCTTTAACATCCGTCACGGAAGACAAAGTGGTTGTTTTGCTTGGTTGCTGTTGGACCGTAGATGGCCTACTTATACCTGCGTTCGACTTCGAAGTATCGATGTTGTTGTTTGTTGAGGGTTTAGCTGGAAAAACCCTTTCAGCTCCATGAAGTAAGGTGTTATGGGAGCTGTTGCAACCATCTTTACTACATTTACGGGGACTTGGGCATTGCCTAAACATGTGTTTATCACGCAAACAAGAGAAACAGAGCTTTGCCTCAGCCACGACCTTGGCTCTCTGTGTGGGGGTCTTTTCCTTAAAGACACGGCATTTCCACAACCGGTGGCTGCCTTTGCATACAATGCAACTAGAGATTGATGTTGACGAAGATCTCTGTTGCGGCTTAGGGTTACTCTTCTGTTGCGTATTTGCAGCAAATGCCTTTGAAGCAACTTTTGATCTTGTTACTGAGTTGTTGGTATCCTCAGTCCTTGCTTTAGTTGCGGTATTCTTCATTAAATCGTGCGCTTCGGCCTTCTCTTTTAACCAATCGTTGAAATCAAGAAGAGTAGGTTTCACCCAATGCTTTTTGACCGTGAAGAGTGACCATGACTCCTTCATATTGGGTGGTAGCTTCTGTACGACAGTGTTGAGAAGCGCAGCACTCTTTAAATCCGAATCATATGACAGCGATTTAAAAACCCCGACAAGACTTGAAATGCACCCCGAGTAGTTAATGATGTTATCGCTATTGTGCATCTTCAGTGGTGGAAAGCTGTTGAGTTTGTCCAAATGTGCACTTACAACCGCCTGTGGTTGGCCAAATTTACGTTCTAAGGTCCTCAGTGCGTCTTTGTACATTGCGCCGCAGTAGGCGAACTCAGCTATAGCTGTTTTAGCTTTACCTGTTACGAGGGTCTTAAGGTATGTCAATTTTACATCATCAGTTAAGGACTGAGAGTCAATTGCGCTTTTAAACTGACCATACCATTCGTGCCACTGTAGAGGATCCCCACTGTATTGTGACAACTTCCATTCGGGTAGTGGGTCATTCCTCTTGCTAGATAAGGCGTCAGTGAATGCCTTAATCAAGCTTGCATTTTCAGATGCTGGCGCTGAAGGCGTGGGATGCGGTGGGCCACCCCAACACAATGGTATCGGAGCAGTATGCCCGTATGTTGGATGTATAACCGGCGTGACGAAAGGTGGCGCGATGTTAGTAGTTGTACTAAAGGGGTTAACAGGGATGCTACAGTTTGCTGCGTGGTTGCTATTTGGATCATGTTGTGCACTCTTTTGCAAGATGGGATGGATGACGGTGGGGTTAGCTGTGCTTGGGGGTAGGTACGGTTGAACATTTTTGATGATGGTAGCGTTATTTGTCGCCTGGTTTACATTTGGGGGCTTATCCTGAGGAAAACTCCACAAGTTTAGATCAAGGTTACAGTTCAGGGGAGATTTTTGTGCTGTAGGACACGGTACCAGGCGGGTTTGAGGCGATTGGACAAAGTTTTGCTGTGGAATGTTTGGGACGGGTAGGTATGTTGCTGTGCTCGCTGGGATGGGCAACGGAATCACGGGAGATTGAGGATTAAATAATTGTTGAGGCGGGATTACGGGAGTTGGGTTCAAGAGTGGGTTAAGAGGTGGAGGGACCTTATGCGGGGAATGGGCAATAGGGATTTGTGTTTGGTGTGTAATGTTACTTTGAGGTGGATTCTGTTGTTGCGGATTATGAGGCTTCGACATATGTAATTGACAAGGTACACTGGAGCTTTTTGGACCCAAGAACTGATTTACCTGTGGGTTTGCTGAAAAATCAGGTACAAAAATGGAGTTCGTTGGTGCCATAAAGGGTGTCGGTGGCCGGGGAGGTTGCATAGGTGGTTGAGGTGGTTGGAGTGCGACATTTTGTACGTCGACTGGTACTTGGTTCACGTCACCACTGCCTGAGGGACTATGTGCCCTTTGATCAATGAGTGATTGCTGCAGTTGAGCCTGGAGATATTCCCGATACAAAGCTTCCTGCTGGGCAACAGAAATTGCAACTCCTGGCCGTGTGTACTGAGAAAGCATTTCAAGATGATGTAAGTTATCGGCAACATTACTTGGGTTTTCTGGAGGATTACTAGGGGAAGTATCTTTAACAGGAGGGTCGGCGGTTGCTGAACCAGGACGAGAAAAGTTTAACTCACTTGAATTACCTGCTGGAAACGAATTTACCCAATCCTGAACAAGTCCCTGACTTCTATCTGATCCCCTATCTTTAAACAGTTTCAGTTCACTTGAGTGGTGACTAAACAATGAATGATTGTCCATTAAATCAGCCTCATCTATTTTGGCTGCTGCAACACGCTGGCGGTGGTCTTCCTCCAATTCTTGAAGTGCCATCTGTTCCATTTGTATTTCAAGCTCCTTTTTTCTCATGGCAATTTCGTGTTTTTGTTTAGCGAGGCGCATGGCAGCTTGTTCTTGTTTCTCGGCCTCTTCGCGTTTTAGTTTTGCCATGAGAAATTCATGTTTACGCTGGCTAGACATTGATGATGTTGTTCGGCGTGAACTTTTCTTTGATTGGCCTTGAGGATTAACGCCCTCACATACGGTGTCTCGGTCAGCAACTGAGTCAATATAGCTTCTAGCCGCAAGCAAGAATTTATCATTGTTCTTGGTTTTATCATCCAACCATTGCTCAAGGACAGGGTAAATTGAATCTGGGTTCTCCGCTTTACTGGCTAAGTCAAATAGTTCTTCATTCTTCTGCACTAGTTTACTGAAAACATCCTTCAACTTAGAAACCAAGCGTTCAACTTTAACCCTCCTGTCTTGACGATCTATGGCATCTGTGATGTCCTTATGGATGTTACATAACTCAGATTCGAGATTAGATCTTGCATTAAAGAGCTTTTTCAATTTTTCTTGCTGTTCGGCCATGATATTGAAATGGCTAATTTATCAATGTAGAGTAACTTTCAACCAAACACGTGGAATGAGGGTTATACCGAACCCAAATGACGATGACTTGATAATCAAGACGTCGAAGAGCAGAAAAGAAGTTACCGAGTGATGAATTACTCGGCGAAAGTGAGCAACAAAGTGGAGAGGGCGTCTAACGTGCTTGAAAGCAACATGAGACAAAACAGGAATACAGGCAACCGGGGAAAGAGGACTGGCTGGAAGAAGCACGACGAAACGGGAAACGAAGCGGACGGGGCGGGAAGGACGGGCGAACGGCGCGCAACGCAACAGGGAACGGAACGGAACTGGCGAAAACGCGGGTAGTAAACGGGCGACGCAACGGACGGGACGGAAACGCTGAACGAGCGACGCACGAAGAAACGAGACGGGCAGAACGGAGGCGTTGAGCGAGTAACGCGCAACGAAACGGAAAGGCGGGTCGGAACGGGCGGGATACGATTACGCAGCGAGCGGGGAGGTCGAGAACCACTATGCTAGCAGACCACAGCAACAAACTCAACCAAACAAACTAGCCGTAACTCCAGAACAAACTTAAGTCACACCCTAGGGAGAAGGAGAGATGCTACTGCAAGAGACAAACTAGCACAAGTCAATATGAGGCTTAACATATGAAAATAACAAACTAAATTACGGCAAATAGTAGTATACTAAAAGGATGAAAAGAGCAAGGAAATTACTAGCCGTAACTCCAGAACAAACTTAAGTCACACCCTAGCAATAATCAAACCTAAACAACCGATCAGCATACCAACAATATTAAACAAACTACAGCAAATATTAATTAATATGCAGCGCTTTTGTGGTCTATGGAAGCTGGAAAAATGAAGAAACAATCTAGCCGTAACTCCAGAATAAACTTAAGTCACACCCTAGAAGGCAACAAACCAAACCAACTAACAATCATACAGATACACGCAAACATACAGCAGCAAGAACTAATATACTACAACAGGGGGGCTAGTAAGTTAGTAAAGTTGAAAAAGTCCAGGACAATCCAGCCGTAACTCGAGAATAAACTTAAGTCACACCCTAGAAAGCTATAAGACCTAAACAACAAACCAGCATACTAGCATACTCAACATACTACAGCAAAAGCAACAACATACTTCATCACATATGACATACTACATCGAAAATCTGAAAAGTAGCGAAGAAAACGGAAATCGAAGTTTTGGGAGAGCGACGTTATTGGAAAAAAAGCGGAACACGGTTAATTGACGAGTGAAAGAACAAAAAGGACCTCAACGAAACGTTAAATAAACGAGCGACGGAACAAATACTGGAATTTGATAAAAAAAAATTTTGTAGGCCGGAGGATGTGAATTTTCACAGATTTTCTGTGTGTATTGAGTTTCACTCAATTGACGAGCCTTCTAATTGAAAAATCAAAATTTTGACAAATTTGTCAAAATTTTATGCTCTTGTCCAACTTTTTCTCATGATTTGGTCAATTTTCTTTGCAAATTCTTGATTACGGAACGGTAATCCAGTAAACTGGACGGTTTTAAGCTTGAAAAAACGGTTTGTCAATATTTGGTATTGATTTTCTAAGGTTTTAAGAATTGCATCAAAATTGACCAAAAATTTTCAAAATTGAACATTTTAGCACAATGTTTTCTCGGTTTTCTCTATATCAGAGGTAATTTTTTGATATACGATCCGATTTGGTCACTGTTTCTCAAATTTTTTGGTTAACCTACTAAAAAATTCCAAAATCGAACTTTTTTGCTCTTAAAAAATTGGACTGTGGG
>NC_134480.1:8107412-8112856 GCF_964194025.1 Convolutriloba macropyga | reverse complement strand
AGCATCGCAGGGATCGGGATGGCAAGCGCGAATGTCGAGCGAATCACAGCGCCAAATGCCCAACAGTTCGGCTCCAAGCATACAACATGTTCAACAAGAGGATAATCAGGGTTCAATCCAACCAAATGTGGCGAGGCAAAATGTTAGTTTCGTACTTTTTGCACGTATTCAAAAGATTATTGTGCTTCTTAAATTCAATAAAGCTGTCAAGTTGCTGGACTTGACTGATCTAGAAACTCTTGTTGTTCGGATCGATTGTGCGTATAGTTCGATTGCTGAACTAGTGTAGTAGTATTATTACTAAAAGCTACGATAGTAGTAGTATTAAATTCAACAAAGTTTGATCAAAACTATCAAGTTGCTGGACTTGATTCACATCTTCCAAGGTTCCTTTCGGTACTAATAAGCTGCTCTCATACAAACCCAGGTTTAGGTGCGCGACTCTAGACCTCTCTGATCCGTGGTGCGACCCAAAGCACATGGTCTGGGAAACGCTTGAGTCGCACGATGGTCTGGTCCATGGTCGCACCAGGGTCTGATCAGAGGGCAAAGTCTGCGACTTGGTCTGGACAATGGTCGCACGACGGTCTGATCAGAGGGCAAAGTCTGGGAAGTGGTCTGGACAATGGTCGCACTACGGTCTGATCCGAAGGCAAAGTTGCACTATAGTCTGATCATAGGTCGCACTAAAGTCTGGACAATGGTCGCACTACGGTCTGATCAGAGACCAAAGTCTGGACATAAGTTGCCCCAAAATCTGACCATATTTATTTGACTGCAGTTTTATTACCACTGTTTTTGATGGCTGAAAAGAAAAATTGCATGCACTTCAAAATGACTTTTTGTTTATATTTTTGTTAATTAGTTCTGTCCAAACCTTAACAAGGTAAACTATCTTATTCAAATTTAAGTTGAATATTATAGGTTTGAATTGAATAATTTATACATATTCCAACTGCTCCATACTGTATTCCAAATATTTGGGTCGCTGGAAAGTCGCACAAATTTTTTGGGTCGCACTATGGTCGCGCCACTTCTTGGGTCGCACGATGACCTGATCAGAGGTCTTTTGGGTCGCACTGTGGTCGCAGTATTTCTTGGGTCGCACTACGGTCTGATCAGAGGGCCTTGGGTCGCACGATTGTCTGATCAGAGGGCAAAGTCTGGGAAATGGTCTGATCAAAGCGGTCTAGGGTCGCGCACCTAAACCTGGGAAGTTTGCAATTGTATTAGTCAGGTCTTTTTCAACAATTCCCCCAACCACCGCCTCGGGTGGGGGGGGGGGGGTAAAAAAGGTATTGGTGCTCTAAAAGAATTGCTTGAGCTAAAATAAAGTTCATGAAATGTCACTGCTTTCTATTCGGACGTTAACGGCTTAAAGTGTAGCATTTTTATTACTTGTTTTACTAGTTTTGTCATCAACTAGTTTAACGAAGGTCTATCCATGGTCGGACCGTATTTTACCACATCTGGCCATGCCTCAGCGGCCCGTGGGACTTGATATGAATCTATCACAACCAAACTACTGAGACTTTTATGGATCAATTTATGAACCAATGAGGCTTTTATGACCAATTATGAAACCGTACATATACACACATACGTACACATACACACACATACACACACGCATACAGACATACACATACACACATACATACATACATGCATACATACATACATGCATACATACATGAATACATACATGCATACATACTTGCATACCTACATGCATACATACATGCCTACATACATGCATACATACATGCATACATACATGCATACAAACATGCTTACATACATGCATACATACATGCATACATTCATACATACATACATACAGACACACATACAGACACACATACGGACACACATACGGACAAACATACAGACACACATACAGACACACATACAGACACACATACAGACACACATATAGACACACATAGAGACACACATACAGACACAAAAACAGACCCACATGTAGAAACACATACAGACACACATACAGACACAAATACACACACATACATACACACATACATACACACCTACATACTTACATACATTTATACATACATACATACATACAGACACACATACAGACACTTATACAGACACGCATACAGACACACATACAGACAAACATACAGACACACATACAGACACACATACAGACACACATACAGACACACATACAGACACACATACAGAAACACATACAGACACACAGACACACATACAGAAACACATACAGACACACATACAGACACACATACAGACACACATAGAGACACACATACAGACACACATACAGACACACATACAGACACACATACAGACACACATACAGGCACACATACAGACACACATACAGGCACACTTACAGGCACACATACAGGCACACATACAGACACACATACAGACACACATGCAGACACACATACAGACACACATACAGACACACATACAGACACACATACAGGCACACATACAGGCACACATACAGGCACACAGAGACACACATAGAGACAAACATAGAGACACACACAGAGACACACATACAGGCACACATACAGACACACATACAGACACACATACAGACACACATACAGACACACATACAGGCACACATACAGACACACATACAGACACACATACAGACACACATACAGACACATAAACAGGCACACATACAGACACACATACAGACTCACATACAGACACACATACAGACACACATACAGACACACATACAGACACACATACAGACACACATACAGGCACACATACAGACACACATACAGACACACATGCAGACACACATACAGACACACATACAGACACACATACAGGCACACATAAAGACACTCATACAGACACAGATACAGGCACACATGCAGGCACACATACAGACACACGTACAGACAAACATACAGACACACACACAGACACATGTACAGACACACATACAGGCACACAGAGACACACATACAGGCACACATACAGATACACATACACACACATACAGACACACATACAGGCACACATACAGGCACACATAGAGACACACATACAGAAACACATACAGACACTTATACAGACACACATACAGACACACATACAGACACACATACAGACACACATACAGACACACATACAGACACACATACAGACACACATACAGACACACATACAGGCACACATACAGACACACATACAGACACACATACAGGCACACTTACAGACACACATACAGACACACATACAGGCACACATACAGGCACACATACAGACACACATGCAGACACAAATACAGACACACATACAGGCACACATACAGGCACACATACAGGCACACACAGAGACACACATACAGATACAAAAACAGACACACATGTAGAAACACATACAGGCACACATACAGGCACACATACAGGCACACATACAGGCACACATACAGACACACATACAGACACACATGCAGACACACATACAGACACACATACAAACACACATACAGACACACATACAGACACACATACAGACACACATACAGGCACACATACAGGCACACATACAGACACACATACAGACACACATACAGACACACATGCAGACACACATACAGACACACATACAGGCACACAGAGACACACATAGAGACAAACATAGAGACACACACAGAGACACACAAACAGGCACACATACAGACACACATACAGACACACATACAGACACACATACAGACACACATACAGGCACACATACAGACACACATACAGACACACATACAGACACACATACAGACACACATACAGACACACATACAGACACACATACAGGCACACATACAGACACACATACAGACACACATACAGACACACATACAGACACACATACAGACACACATACAGACACACATACAGACACACATACAGACACACATGCAGACACACATACAGACACACATACAGGCACACATAGAGACACTCATACAGACACAGATACAGGCACACATACAGGCACACATACAGACACACATACAGACAAACATACAGACACATATACAGACACACATACAGACACACATACAGACACATGTACAGACACACATACAGGCACACAGAGACACACACACAGGCACACATACAGACACACATACACACACATACAGACACACATACAGGCAAACATACAGGCACACATACAGACACACATACAGACACTTATACAGACACACATACAGACACACAGACACACATACAGACACACATACAGACACACATACAGACACACATACAGACACACATACAGACACACATACAGACACACATACAGACACACATACAGGCACACATACAGACACACATACAGACACACATACAGGCACACATACAGACACACATACAGACACACATACAGGCACACATACAGACACACATACAGACACAAATACAGACACACATACAGGCACACATACAGGCACACATACAGGCACACATACAGGCACACATAGAGACACACACAGAGACACACATACAGACACAAAAACAGACACACATGTAGAAACACATACAGGCACACATACAGGCACACATACAGGAACACATACAGGCACACATACAGACACACATACAGACACACATGCAGACACACATACAGACACACATACAAACACACATACAGACACACATACAGACACACATACAGACACACATACAGGCACACATACAGACACACATACAGACACACATACAGACACACATACAGACACAGATGCAGACACACATACAGGCACACATACAGGCACACATACAGACACACGTACAGACACACACACAGACACACATACAGGCACACATAGAGACACACATACAGGCACACATAGAGACACTCATACAGGCACACATACAGGCACACATACAGACACACATACAGACAAACATGAAGACACACATACAGACACACATACAGACACACATACAGACACACATGCAGACACACATACAGACACACGTACAGACACACATACAGACACACATACAGGCACACATACAGGCACACATAGAGACACACATACAGGCACACATACAGACACACATACAGACAAACATACAGACACACATACAGGCACACATACAGGCACACATAGAGACACACATAGAGACACACATACAGACACTTATACAGACACACATACAGACACACATACAGACACACAGACACACATACAGACACACATACAGACACACATACAGACACACATAGAGACACACATACAGACACACATACAGACACACATAGAGACACACATACAGACACACATACAGGCACACATACAGACACACATACAGACACACATACAGGCACACATAGAGACACACATACAGACACACATACAGGCACACATACAGACACACATAGAGACACACATACAGACA
>NC_134480.1:7987412-8102412 GCF_964194025.1 Convolutriloba macropyga | reverse complement strand
GTTTAAGTATTACAACTTACTCGCTATCTCAGAAATGTTGCAGGAAATCTTTGATCTAACATATTTTGTCAAATCATTGACCAATTAGATCCTTAATTATTTCCCAACTTTGTTCGGCCAATTTTTTCTGTAATTAGGTGGCAGTTATTTCTTGAATTGCTTATTCTGGTTTCTGAGTGCTCTCAAATAATGCAAGCATAACGGACTGGTTAATGCTTAGTTCTTTTAGATAAACATTGGTTAAGCATTGCCTATCTTTCAAAAGTAGAAATATTTATTGCAACTTATTGCAACAATTTATTTTTTAGAACTCTTTCGTCTCAAATACGAGTCTAACTGGGTGCACATGTATGAGCTGGCAAAAATCTCAGTGAACAATAGGGGAAACGAGCTGAAGTCAAATGAAAGGAGAAGCAATGAGAGTGGTGATGTGCTCGAGAGAGATCTAAATACCTCTAACCAAGAGAACTTCCAATAGCCGCATCTGTTTGGTTGCATCAACCTAACTTGAGAGTGAACTTCTGAGAAACCGGAAGGATCTTTAAAAAGCTTTTGTCTCGTTCTGCTATTATGAAAAACTTATATCAAGATGTTCTTCATAGTTCGTCAAAAGTTATGTTCCCTTGCATTATGATTTGTTTGTGGCAAATTGTGATGTTTGCTGTTAATGTTCTTACTGAAATTACTAAATCTTGCAAACTGCTGAGCGCAAGTTAGTTTTCGAAAACATGTTGCTAAATTATCTGATTCAATTAATTGATGATAATAGTAGTCGTTCGCGTTACTGGACGCGACTTCTTTCCAGAACAGTATAAGTATTACTGAAGTTATTGCTTTGAAAAAATCTTGTAATAATGTTGTCCTTTCTTGTTATTGTTTACTTTTGATACAGCAAACTCAATAAAATTCATCGAAGTTTGCTCTTTGAATTAAGTTTCTCTCGCGAAAATTTTTAACAGATCCAATGATCCAATGTTACTCGAAAAGTCAGGTCTCATTTTCAAATTTTTAGCGTTTTTTTTCTGTAGCATTTAACGTTACCAGTTGCATTTTCTTTGTCACGTTGCTGGACGTGATTTAAAGAATATGTTACTGGGGATGTTAAAAATTAATATTCAAGAGACTGATAAAGTCTAAAAGTATTGATAGTTTTGATGATTTTTTTAAATATACTAAATTGCAAAGTTACTTGAAAAGTCAGGTCTCATTTTCAAATTTTTAGCATTTTTTTTCTGTAGCATTTAACGTAACTGGTTGCATTTTCATTTGTCACGTTGCTGGACGTGATTTAAAGAATATGTTACTGGGGATGTTAAAAATTAATAATCAAGAGACTGACAAGGTCTAAAAGTATTGATAGTTTTGATGATTTTTTTTAAAATGTTCTAAATTGCAAAGTTACTTGAAAAGTCAGGTCTCATTTTCAAATTTTTAGCGTTCTTTTCTGTAGCATTTAACGTTACCAGTTACATTTTCTTTGTCACGTTGCTGGACGTGATTTGAAGAATATGTTACTGGGGATGTTAAAAATTAATATTCAAGAGACTGATAAAGTCTAAAAGTATTGATAGTTTTGATGATTTTTCTTTGAATGTACTAAATCTCAAAGTTACTTGAAAAGTCAGGTCTCATTTTTAAATTTTTAGCTTTCTTTTCTAGCATTTAACGTTACCGGTTGCATTTTCTTTGTCACGTTGCTGGACGTGATTTAAAGAATATGTTACTGGTGATGTTAAAAATTATTTTTCAACAGACTGATAAGGTCTAAAAGTATTGATAGTTTTGATGATTTTTCTTTGAATGTACTAAATCTCAAAGTTACTTGAAAAGTCAGGTCTCATTTTTAAATTTTTAGCTTTCTTTTCTAGCATTTAACGTTACCGGTTGCATTTTCTTTGTCACGTTGCTGGACGTGATTTAAAGAATATGTTACTGGGGATGTTAAATATTAATATTCAAGAGATTGACAAGGTCTAAAAGTATTGATAGTTTTGATGATTTTTCTTTGAATGTACTAAATCTCAAAGTTACTTGAAAAGTCAGGTCTCATTTTTAAATTTTTAGCTTTTTTTTCTAGCATTTAACGTTACCGGTTGCATTTTCTTTGTCACTTTGCTGGACGTGATTTAAAGAATATGTTACTGGGGATGTTAAATATTAATATTCAAGAGACTGACAAGGTCTAAAAGTATTTAGAGTTTTGATGATTTTTCTTTAAATGTACTAAATCTCAAAAATACTTGAAAAGTCAGGTCTCATTTTGAAATTTTTAGCGTTCTTTTCTGTAGCATTTAACGTTACGAGTTGCATTTTCTTTGTCACGTTTCTGGACGTGATTTAAAGAATATGTTACTGGGGATGTTAAAAATTAATATTCAAGAGACTGATAAAGTCTAAAAGTATTGATAGTTTTGATGATTTTTCTTTGAATGTACTAAATCTCAAAGTTACTTGAAAAGTCAGGTCTCAATTTTAAATTTTTAGCTTTCTTTTCTAGCATTTAACGTTACCGGTTGCATTTTCTTTGTCACGTTGCTGGACGTGATTTAAAGAATATGTTACTGGGGATGTTAAAAATTAATATTCAAGAGACTGATAAAGTCTAAAAGTATTGATAGTTTTGAGGATTTTTCTTTGAATGTACTAAATCTCAAAGTTACTTGAAAAGTCAGGTCTCATTTTTAAATTTTTAGCTTTCTTTTCTAGCATTTAACGTTACCGGTTGCATTTTCTTTGTCACGTTGCTGGACGTGATTTAAAGAATATGTTACTGGGGATGTTAAATATTAATATTCAAGAGACTGACAAGGTCTAAAAGTATTGATAGTTTTGATGATTTTTCTTTAAATGTACTAAATCTCAAAAATACTTGAAAAGTCAGGTCTCATTTTGAAATTTTTAGCGTTCTTTTCTGTAGCATTTAACGTTACCGGTTGCATTTTCTTTGTCACGTTGCTGGACGTGATTTAAAGAATATGTTACTGGTGATGTTAAAAATTAATAATCAAGAGACTGACAAGGTCTAAAAGTATTGATAGTTTTGATGACTTTTCTTTCAATGTTCTAAATCGCAAAGTTACTTGAAAAGTCAGGTCTCATTTTCAAATTTTTAGCGTTCTTTTCTGTAGCATTTAACTTTACCGGTTGTATTTTCTTTGTCACGTTGCTGGGCGTGATTTAAAGAATGTTATTGGGGATGTTAAAAATTAATAATCAAGAGACTGATAAGGTCTAAAAGTATTGATAGTTTTGATGATTTTTCTTTCAATGTTCTAAATCGCAAAGTTACTTGAACAGTCAGGTCTCATTTTCAAATTTTTAGCGTTCTTTTCTGTAGCATTTAACGTTACCGGTTGCATTTTCTTTGTCACGTTGCTGGACGTGTTTTAAAGAATATGTTACTGGGGATGTTAAATTTTAATATTCAAGAGACTGATAAAGTCTAAAAGTATTGATAGTTTTGATGATTTTTCTTTAAATGTACCAAATCGCAAAAATACTTGAAAAGTCAGGTCTGATTTTCAAATTTTTAGCGTTCTTTTCTGTAGCATTTAACGTTACCGGTTGCATTTTCTTTGTCACGTTGCTGGAATTGATTTAAAGAATATGTTACTGGTGATGTTAAAAATTAATAATCAAGAGACTGACAAGGTCTAAAAGTATTGATAGTTTTGATGATTTTTCTTTCAATGTTCTATATCGCAATGTTACTTGAAAAGTCAGGTCTCATTTTCAAATTTTTAGCGTTCTTTTCTGTAGCATTTAACATTACCGGTTGTATTTTCTTTGTCACGTTGCTGGGCGTGATTTAAAGAATGTTATTGGGGATGTTAAAAATTAATAATCAAGAGACTGATAAGGTCTAAAAGTATTGATAGTTTTGATGATTTTTCTTTCAATGTTCTAAATCGCAAAGTTACTTGAACAGTCAGGTCTCATTTTCAAATTTTTAGCGTTCTTTTCTGTAGCATTTAACGTTACCGGTTGCATTTTCTTTGTCACGTTGCTGGACGTGTTTTAAAGAATATGTTACTGGGGATGTTAAATATTAATATTCAAGAGACTGATAAAGTCTAAAAGTATTGATAGTTTTGATGATTTTTCTTTAAATGTACTAAATCGCAAAAATACTTGAAAAGTCAGGTCTCATTTTCAAATTTTTAGCGTTCTTTTCTGTAGCATTTAACGTTACCGGTTGCATTTTCTTTGTCACGTTGCTGGACGTGATTTAAAGAATATGTTACTGGTGATGTTAAAAATTATTTTTCAACAGACTGATAAGGTCTGAAAGTATTGATAGTTTTGATGATTTTTCTTTGAATGTACTAAATCTCAAAGTTACTTGAAAAGTCAGGTCTCATTTTTAAATTTTTAGCTTTCTTTTCTAGCATTTAACGTTACCGGTTGCATTTTCTTTGTCACGTTGCTGGACGTGATTTAAAGAATATGTTACTGGGGATGTTAAAAATTAATAATCAAGAGACTGATAAGGTCTAAAAGTATTGATAGTTTTGATGATTTTTTTTAAATGTACTAAATCTCAAAAATACTTAAAAAGTCAGGTCTCATTTTGAAATTTTTAGCGTTCTTTTCTGCAGCATTTAACGTTACCGGTTGCATTTTCTTTGTCACGTTGCTGGACGTGATTTAAAGAATATGTTACTGGTGATGTTAAAAATTAATATTCAACAGACTGATAAGGTCTAAAAGTATTGATAGTTTTGATGACTTTTCTTTGAATGCACTAAATCTCAAAGTTACTTGAAAAGTCAGGTCTCATTTTTAAATTTTTAGCTTTCTTTTCTAGCATTTAACGTTACCGGTTGCATTTTCTTTGTCACGTTGCTGGACGTGATTTAAAGAATATGTTACTGGGGATGTTAAATATTAATATTCAAGAGACTGATAAAGTCTAAAAGTATTGATAGTTTTGATGATTTTTCTTTAAATGTACTAAATCGCAAAACTAATTGAAAAGTCAGGTCTCATTTTCAAATTTTTAGCGTTCTTTTCTGTAGCATTTAACGTTACCGGTTGCATTTTCTTTGTCACGTTGCTGGACGTGATTTAAAGAATATGTTACTGGTGATGTTAAAAATTAATATTCAACAGACTGATAAGGTCTGAAAGTATTGATAGTTTTGATGATTTTTCTTTGAATGTACTAAATCTCAAAGTTACTTGAAAAGTCAGGTCTCATTTTTAAATTTTTAGCTTTCTTTTCTAGCATTTAACGTTACCGGTTGCATTTTCTTTGTCACGTTGCTGGACGTGATTTAAAGAATATGTTACTGGGGATGTTAAAAATTAATAATCAAGAGACTGATAAGGTCTAAAAGTATTGATAGTTTTGATGATTTTTTTTAAATGTACTAAATCTCAAAAATACTTAAAAAGTCAGGTCTCATTTTGAAATTTTTAGCGTTCTTTTCTGCAGCATTTAACGTTACCGGTTGCATTTTCTTTGTCACGTTGCTGGACGTGATTTAAAGAATATGTTACTGGTGATGTTAAAAATTAATATTCAACAGACTGATAAGGTCTAAAAGTATTGATAGTTTTGATGACTTTTCTTTGAATGCACTAAATCTCAAAGTTACTTGAAAAGTCAGGTCTCATTTTTAAAATTTTAGCTTTCTTTTCTAGCATTTAACGTTACCGGTTGCATTTTCTTTGTCAGGTTGCTGGACGTGATTTAAAGAATATGTTACTGTGGATGTTAAAAATTAATAGTCAAGAGACTTATAAGGTCTAAAAGTATTGATAGTTTTGATGATTTTTCTTTCAATGTACTAAATTGCAAAGTTACTTGAAAAGTCAGGTCTCATTTTCAAATTTTTAGCGTTCTTTTCTGTAGCATTTAACGTTACCGGTTGCATTTTCTTTGTCACGTTGCTGGACGTGATTTAAAGAATATGTTACTGGGGATGCTAAAAATTATTATTCAAGAGACTGATAAGGTCTAAAAGTATTGATAGTTTAGATGATTTTTCTTTCAATGTACTACATCGCAAAGTTACTTGAAAAGTCAGGTCTCATTTTCAAATTTTTAGCGTTTTTTTCTGTAGCATTTAACGTAACCGGCTGCATTTTCTTTGTCACGTTGCTGGACGTGATTTAAAGAATATGTTACTGGGGATGTTAAAAATTAATATTCAAGAGACTGATAATGTCTAAAAGTATTGATAGTTTAGATGAATTTTCTTTCAATGTACTACATCACAAAGTTACTTGAAAAGTCAGGTCTCATTTTCAAATTTTTAGGGTTGTTTTCTGTAGCATTTAACTTTACCGGTTGCATTTTCTTTGTCACGTTGCTGGGCGTGATTTAAAGAATGTTATTGGGGATGTTAAAAATTAATATTCAAGAGACTAATAAGGTCTAAAAATATTGATAGTTTTGATGATTTTTCTTTCAATGTACTAAATTGCAAAGTTACTTGAAAAGTCAGGTCTCATTTTCAAATTTTTAGCATTTTTTTTTCTGTAGCATTTAACGTAACCGGTTGCATTTTCTTTGTCACGTTGCTGGAATTGATTTAAAGAATATGTTACTGGTGATGTTAAATATTAATAATCAAGAGACTGACAAGGTCTAAAAGTATGGATAGTTTTGATGATTTTTCTTTCAATGTTCTAAATCGAAAAGTTACTTGAAAAGTCAGGTCTCATTTTCAAATTTTTAGCGTTTTTTTCTGTAGCATTTAACGTAACCGGTTGCATTTTCTTTGTCACGTTGCTGGACGTGATTTAAAGAATATGTTACTGGGGATGTTAAAAATTAATATTCAAGAGACTGATAAGGTCTAAAAGTATTGATAGTTTAGATGATTTTTCTTTCAATGTACTACATCACAAAGTTACTTGAAAAGTCAGGTCTCATTTTCAAATTTTTAGGGTTGTTTTCTGTAGCATTTAACTTTACCGGTTGCATTTTCTTTGTCACGTTGCTGGGCGTGATTTAAAGAATGTTATTGGGGATGTTAAAAATTAATATTCAAGAGACTAATAAGGTCTAAAAATATTGATAGTTTTGATGATTTTTCTTTCAATGTACTAAATTGCAAAGTTACTTGAAAAGTCAGGTCTCATTTTCAAATTTTTAGCATTTTTTTTTCTGTAGCATTTAACGTAACCGGTTGCATTTTCTTTGTCACGTTGCTGGACGTGAATTAAAGAATATTTTACTGGGGATGTTAAAAATTAATAATCAAGAGACTGATAAGGTCTAAAAGTATTGATAGTTTTGATGATTTTTCTTTCAATGTTCTAAATCGCAAAGTTACTTGAAAAGTCAGGTCTCATTTTCAAATTTTTAGTGTTCTTTTCTGTAGCATTTAACGTTACCGGTTGCATTTTCTTTGTCACGTTGCTGGACGTGTTTTAAAGAATATGTTACTGGGGATGTTAAATATTAATATTCAAGAGACTGATAAAGTCTAAAAGTATTGATAGTTTTGATGATTTTTCTTTAAATGTACTAAATCGCAAAACTAATTGAAAAGTCAGGTCTCATTTTCAAATTTTTAGCGTTCTTTTCTGTAGCATTTAACGTTACCGGTTGCATTTTCTTTGTCACGTTGCTGGACGTGATTTAAAGAATATGTTACTGGTGATGTTAAAAATTAATATTCAACAGACTGATAAGGTCTAAAAGTATTGATAGTTTTGATGATTTTTCTTTGGTTGTACTAAATCTCAAAGTTACTTGAAAAGTCAGGTCTCATTTTTAAATTTTTACCTTTCTTTTCTAGCATTTAACGTTACCGGTTGCATTTTCTTTGTCACGTTGCTGGACGTGATTTAAAGAATATGTTACTGTGGATGTTAAAAATTAATAGTCAAGAGACTGTTAAGGTCTAAAAGTATTGATAGTTTTGATGATTTTTCTTTCAATGTACTAAGTCGCAAAGTTACTGGAAAAGTCAGGTCTCATTTTCAAATTTTTAGCGTTCTTTTCTGTATCATTTAGCACTTTTCTGTGATATTGAAATGTTGGGAAATTTTTTTTGTTTAAGATTGGTTTTTGCAACTTGAGCAACATAATTGACCTGAAATAGTAGAGACTAATCTTCAGAAATGTTGAGTAGGAAAATTGATTGGTCAATTCTGGCTCAATGCGATTACTTTGTTGTTAAACGTTTCGTAGAATCAAATGATAGAGAAGCCATGCGAACTGTAACTCCTTTGAGGGACACCGTTTTCGACAGAAAAGTTGCACGAGAACCGCTTTGGGCGGAAGCTTATGAATCCATTCGCAAAGCCTATTGCAATCTTGAGCCTGACTTCAAGATTGCCTTCGATAGTTTTGGTGGTTATAGATTGATTTACAAAGGTAAAAACACCCTGCATCCACCTACGATTCTCAGAAGAACACCAATTGGGTTTGTTGGGGCTGTTCCCGATGGCGTGGTGACAAACCTGTCCGTAATGTCTTCGGAGCGTACAGGTGAGCAACTTCTTCTTCTTGGCCCCATGCGTTTCGTTAATTCGGATTGTAATCCGAATAGCGAATATGATTTTTCAAGCAGTGCTGGAGTTGTGGAACTGAAAGTGAAAAGACGAATTCTTCATGGAGATGAAGTTCTCGTTCAGTACGGTCCTGATTTCTTCGAGTTCAACGAATGCCTATGTCGGACTTGTCAACTCCAAAAAATTGAATCAGGATGCACAGTTGTTCTGGATTTGTTAGTTGATATTTTAATTCAGGAAATGGCTTCAGAAGTAATTGGCGAAATGACAGAAAGCAATCATTTGAGTCGCCCTGAACAGTTAGAGACCAACGAGACTTTTGACTCCCCCAGTTTTTCGTTACCTAACCAGCCCATTGCAAAAAAGAGGAGAATTCGTGGACGTGAGCTTGTAGAGGAGATTAACTTCTATGAGCACTTTCCAATTGATGACTCTGATAGCTCTCCTCCTGTTGACATGTTCAACAGATCATCACAAATTAATTCAACAGAAATAGTTTCCTGGGCCTCGGATGACGAAAGTAGCTCCGTTTTCTCAGAAGATGAAAGTTCTCATAGCTACCCTGCACAAGGGTGTGACGACGAGTCAGGTTCAGATACTAGTCCTTGCGGTTCACTTGATGACACCATTCCATACATTAACCTTCGATTTTCTTCGCCCCTTCCTTTCAACAATCCGGAAAGCTTTGATGCACCAGTTTCCTCGATAACTCAGAGCGACGTAACTGTTGTTGATTTACCAGACAATGAAGAAGAAGAAGAAGAAGCAAAGTTGTTTCCAGGGAGCAAAGTTAAAGTTAGTGAAGCTACGGACCTGACAGCGCTTTTTTGTAGCCGTTATCATTTATCTGACGAATGTTCGAGCACATTGCATTCCATAATCAAATCATTTCTTCCGAAAGGTAATCACTTTCCCTCTGGCTACTCGCATCTTCAAAAAACCAAAAGGAATTTTGCTGAAAACATTCGTTTTTTTCAGGAATATTCTGACTACTCAATTTGCGTGCTTAATTTTCGCTTCCAGCTGCGGGATATTGTTCGTCGCAATTTAAATCAGATATTCAATTATTCCGAACAACGGAAATTAAAACCTGAGATAGATTTGAATTTTCAAACTGCCCCACGAGTCGAAGTAAGTCAGATTCATACAGCTTCAATAAATTTAAACATTTTTACTGACGGAGTGAACATTAAAAAGTCGACTATGAAAAAAGAGAACTGGCCCGTATGGGTTCAGATTACTGACCTACCGCCAATTTTGCGGATGGCGAGGAAAAATATTACGCTAGCATCACTGTTTGTGGTTCTGGAACCCCCGATTGGAGTTTAGTTGTGACCCACTTACGGGCAGAACTACTGTGTCCAGTACAACTTCCGCTTAACAGTGACCTATCCTTGAGCATTAAATTTCAAGTGAATTTGCTGATCGCCGATTTGGGCGCTAAATCTCATGTGTTAAACATGTTTAAATTCAATGGTTTTTACGGGTGCCATTACTGCACCGTAAAAGGAAAAACAATAGGCAGAACACACTCATATTACCCGTACGAACAAAAGGGCGAAATCAGAGAGCCTCTTTTCAACGATATTTTTGTGGATTTTGCGGAAAGCTTGGCCGCTGCTAGAGAATTAAATAATATTGTTGGTGTCAAGGGACCAAGTGCTTTTACCTGTTTGGTGAAAGGATTGCCGCTGAGCGCACCAACTGACTACATGCATTGCGTCCTTCTTGGCGTCTTTCCTGATACTTTGCGACTTTGCTTCAAAAGTTTGAACGTTGATCAGAGGCCACCATGTTAGAAATCCTCAAAAAGTTAGCCTGCCCTCGAGAAATGATAGCGTATTCTAGAAAGATACGGCCACTAGACGAGCTTGGGCATTTCAAAGCCAACGAATTGTTCAACTGGATGTTCTACATCTCTCCCGTTGTTTTTCGGGACCAATTGCCCGAAAATCTCTACTCTCATTTGTTAAACTTGGTTTTTGGCATCAGGCTTCTCTTGGAAACAAGCAGTCCGTCTTGTGTCAGTGAGGCCGAAAAAATGCTAGACAACTTTTGCAAGGATATTGTGTCTGTTCACAACGGTAACGAAAAGATTGAAACAATAAATGTGCACTGTATCATGCATTTAGCTGACCAAGTGAGGCGGTTTGGGCCTCTTTATACGTTTTCGGCTATGAGTTTTGAAGCCGCTAATCGCTCATTGGGTGAACTGTTTAGTGGCTCGAACGCAGAATGTCAGGTTATTTGCAGACGTATCTTGCAGCGTCATAGATTGGCAAACGTTGAGATAGATAATGATGTCCTAGGTGGATTGTTTAATTATTTAACGGGAAAAGAGGAAATATCTTGCTTTTCTAAAGAAACTGCTGAATCGGAAGCAATAAAAATTGCTAGATCTCAATACCCGACTGCCCTTATTCTCAATCGCCACATAGTGAGACAATCGTATTTTGACTCTACTTCATTCAAGCGATCGAAATTAGGAAACTGTTACGCGTATTATCTGGAAAACGAGAGAGAAGTATTCGGAGAAATTCAATACTTCATTAAATGTTCTGACCCACCTTTCAACAATGAAGTCTATGCAAATGTTCTTATCCATGCAACTTTGGAGGATTTTTGTCCAGTTACCGGCTACATCTTCAAAGTTTGCCGAACTTCAAAAGAGAACGTTGTCCCAGCCAGCAATCTTCATAAAGTATTTTGCTATAATGAAGCAGTAGATGGTAAATGCGATGAAGTTTCCTTCATGATAAAACTGTGCTCGGTCTTTGATCATTCGTAAACTAATTTAGAGAGCGTTTTGGTCTGTGTTTTGAAAAACATCCTTCCATTTATTATTTGTTTTCCAGTGAAAAACGTTGTTTTGCTTTTTTGTAAACAGTTTCCAGTCTTACTCACAGGTGTCTTAAAGCTAGAACTGCTCTTGTTTACTGTCTTCCTATTTTTGTGTTTTTATTGTTGACATTTTCATTTGAGCTCATAAATTAAATGCAAGCCTAGATAATATTTATACAGATAATCCAAATACTAGATCAGTTTTCAAATGTTTAGTCAAAATTCTTCCCATTGATGTTGGTTACTTCATATTTTCTCAATTAAAAAAAATTCTTACATTATCTTCTTTTAGATGAGTTTCCTAGTAATAGGAGATTCGAATCTACGAGATTCGCTTCCGTTGCTGGAGAATGATGTGCTGATTCAAGCATACGGGTAACATACCACACTTGAGTTGTTTTTGAGTTAAGATTGGCTTCAACAACTGGCATTTGTTTTTGTTTCTAGCCCAACCTTCGACGCACAAGGTGGCCGAAGATCTGCGCATTTGATGCATTTGGTTCGGAAAGCGAAAATGCATTCACATTTGTTCGTAATTGTAGGCGATAATGATGTAAATAGCATTTCAGTTGAAGAAATTTACAAAAACTACAAGAAATTTGAGGAAGCTATATGGCCTACAAAAGTGCGATTTTGTGGCCATTTAAGACGCAAGGACTTTGATCTTAAAAAAGTTGAGCGCAACAATCTTTTCTTGTATCAGAAACTCGGGAAAAATATAAGAGCCCGAGGATTGTTAAAAAGAAAGATTTCGGGAATCGGCCGCGATATCATTTTCATCCATATGGTGAAGGATATAGGCACCTTGGTGTCCTCATTCTCTCAGCTCTGAAAGATTTCGCCAAGTACTGGTAACGATAATTTGTGGAAAATTGTTTGTTGATTTTATCCAAACATGATTTTCAATTTATTGTTGAAAACTGCTTGTCTTGTGTTAAATAAAAATTGCTGTCAAAATTTTACATATTTTCTGTTACTCAAAAATTACAATCAATTGAAAAATGCATTAAAAAACTTTACTCATAGGTATCTAGACTATTGAAGTGATTTTTTTCTGGTACTTCAAATCAGCAAAAACAACCTGTTTGAATAAATATTTAGATATCAAATCAGCAAAATCTTGTTGTTGCTTAGCACCTTATTTTTCAATTTGTGCATTTTCAGTTGCTTTTTTAAGATTTTTACAAGAGTATTTGAAGTTCTTCAATCAAATATTTGTTGATTTGCCTGAATTTTAAAAATTATAACTGCATGTTTAAATTCTGAGATGTGGTGTAGACAAATTTTTGACAATATGAGTGCTAATTATAACAGAAATTATTTGATATTTGACAGCAATTTAAAACTGCAGCCTCTTAATGAAATCTACACGTTTTCAGTCCACCAAAAAAGGTGTTTTGATAAAAAAAATTGCAGAGAAAAATACAGTGTTTGAAAGTTTAATTTAAAAAAGTTTGGACAGAAGACGTTAAATAATTTCTGAAAAACTGTTCTGGTGTATGTTTTATATATTTTCATTTTTTTGTGGCTGTCGTCTTGTTTTTTTTCAGAGGCATGGAGAATCATAAGAAAGCAAATTGTCAGCAATTGCTCGAGACTTCACTTGGCGCAAAGTTACATTGGTAAGTGGTTGTTTTTGCCCTCTCCAAGTAACTCATCAACTTTTTCGGTCTTTTTGCAGTTTTTCGCTTAAACCAAATTTTTGTCTGAACCGAATTTTTGGATCTTTCTCGTTTGTGCACCCCCAGATTAGTGACCGCATTTTAAGTAATGATTTACCATGTAGTGACACGTGCTCTGTAACGGGGGGGGGCATGGCGTATTGGGGCGCACAAACGGAAAAGATCCGACTTTTCATCCTATAAAACGTAAACAACAGGTAGCGCCCAAATCTCTACATTTCCTCTCGCTGTCTCTCAAGAAACTACTTTGAGCATGATCCATCTATCCTTGTATGAATTTATAATACTTCAGATCGAAGTCCCTCGATTACTTTGATATATTACTTGTTATATTACTTTTCATTTCAACACGGTTGGTTTCTTTAAATAATTCGTCCCAGTTGGTTGGAGTGAACAATTGGATCTGTTCATCTACCTGTACGCATGTAGCCAACATGGTCCTCCTCGAATCTGCAGCCAGACTGGTCCACCATGTGGAGATGTCAACTTGGTGCGGGGTGCTACATGTGTTGGAGCTAACCCCGAAGTTGCACAACATCGAAACGGAATTCCGCGGCCATTTCAGCGATGAAGAAGTGTCAATGTAATTAAAGTCAATGTATTTAAATGGAACCAATTTCAAGCTAAATGTAGATTGTACAGATATTCAATAGTACTGGTGTTCATGATTTATCATTGTTTTAATTCAATGTTATGCTTATTTTTTTTCAAAAAAAAGCTATATTTTCAATTCTGACCAGAGTTTTTACAGTATTAAAATTTAGGCTGATCATAAGAACTCAGAGTTTTTACAGTATTAGAATTTAGGCTGATCATAAGAACTCAAGAAATACATTTGATCATGATCAGTGTATGTTCAGACATCCGATTTTTTTGTTCTGATTTTTGGTCTGCGCAGAGTAAAAAGTGACATGATCATAATATGGCCAGTGTTAAAATACAGAATTGAAATTCTATGATTCAGTACTGATTTACTCTGAAACCTTACTCCGGGCTGTCACGCGGGAAACAAAAAAGTAAAGCTTTTCTTCCTTTTGTTTTCCCAAAACAATTTTGCTTGGCTTTGGTTATGCCCAAAACGAATAAAAATATGGCTTAATCACCAATTTCTTCTTATATCAATGTTTTCGTTTTATCAAGCAAAGCTTCTTAATTTTCATTGCTTTTCAAAATTTTCAAATTTTTTTCGCTGTTTTACTTTAGCGTTACAAAAATGGGTGTCAGTTGAAATTTTTGGTTGAAAATCTGGCTTCATTCATTGTTCTTATAACAAGGGCACAGAACCTCCCAGAAAAGTGAGTTTTGCATTCATAACTTTGTCCATTGCAGTTTTGGTATGCTTGTTTCAGTAAGTTTGAGATAATGAAGCTCGCATTGGGGCAATTCAAATCTCAAAAAAATTGAAAAGAGCCGAATGTAAATTTTTAAAATGGGGACGAAAATGGTTTGAACGACTGTTTGTCTTATTACTGTTTCACCAGTTGATATTAAACGGTAAATTTTTAAGCGGTGAAAGGTGGACTTGACTTTCGTCCAAATTTTTGTAAAAACCAGTAGCTCTCCGCTAGAAGAGGCTGGACAATTCAACTGTCTAAGTTTTCTATAGTAGAGATGCTCTCTCTCCCAAAGCTTAATTCAAAATTATGACAATATTTAGGATAATTTTTGGCCCTTGTTTGTGCTTGTCTCTTTTCAATTTGTGCCCCCCAGTTCTTGCGCTCCCACATTATTAAGCAGAAATTCATCATGTAGAAAAGACACTTGCGTCGGGGGGGGGGGGGCGTGAGGGGGGTGCAAATATTATATAGCAAACTTTCTGGCGGCAAAAATGAAAGCGATCTGTTTTCGGTGACCATAAACAAAACGATCTAAAAACGATCCGAAGGACAAGATGTTCTTGCCGTCTTATCAAGAAACACAACTAAAGACATTTTTATTTGTTGTATTTGACATCTGCTTGTTTTTTAGCGAGAAACAACCCCTTTTTGGCCTATTGTTTTTACATTACAGTTTTTTGTCTATAAATTATTGATCTGGATCAACAGTAGAATTCTGACTTTCCAGGGTGTATTATGTTCTCGCTAGTCAGTGACAGCTAGTTCTCGCTAGTTCTCGCTTATCGCTCTCTACTAGTCACTGACAGACTGTGTTCTAAGACGCGCTTTTATTTGGATGCAAACAAAAAACCATCATTGTTCCGACCCCATTTGTGGGGGGAGGAACTATATACTCAAATGGGTTTTTTTTGTTCAGTCAATTTCGGCCGATCGATATATTCATTGTAGAGAAATGTGAGTGGTATCATTAAAAAGCCCGTCCAGCGTAGAATTCGAAACTAAAACGATTTCTTTGAAATTCGTTTTTTTCGAGGAGTTATCGAGGATTGAAATTTTGTGCGAAAACGGGATACTTAGCATGATTTTGCTCACATTTAGTGAAATTTTTCTTCAAATTAAGATCTTCTTTTAATAAAAATATTGATTCAAAATTTGATTTCATGCCACAAAATCAATCGATTTCGAGTCTCTAATAAGCGATAGGCGATAAAAAAAAAGTCTAGTTATGGTCTCATAGGGAAGTTAACTATCAAAAAAATTCAAATTATATTTGAGAGCTTTTTTAAGAAATTTTTGATATGTCTTTTTTTTGTTTCCTTTAGTCACCTTTAGACTAGTCACTTCTCATACCAAGTTTCCGTTAATGGGAAAACTGATTTACAGTCTAATGAAGCCCAATGAACAAAAAATGTGTTTTCAAGGAATCGCTCGTGTTTTTTTTTTGGCTTCGACCCATAGTTTTTGTAATTTTAAATGAAATTTTGATTTTCTTTTTGAAGTTTTCGGAGTCCTATGGCATAGATTTTTTGACTATAAGTGCAATAAGTTTCGTAATGAGCAATAATTGAACCTATCTAGAGCTTTGCGTGGACAGCTAACAGCGTCAAGAGTTTAAATGTGATTTTTTGAAAAAATTTTTTTAACATTAACCGATCCTACACTTCTTTTCGTGAATTGTAAGTCAGTCTCAGTAATGACAGGACCCCTTCCTTTCTACTGCAAGCAAAACTATTCAGGTTAGAGGTTCTGTCCTCTAACTGTTTGTTAGATGACTTCAATTCCCTAAGATTTCAAAATTTAAAAAAATTTGGATTTTTCATATTGTTGGTCGCTCTTGAAATCTTATCATGTTGTCCTGATATTGATATCTCCCATTGGCTTAAAGAAAATTTTCAATGGATCGTGGTTAAAGTTTTCGGAGAAAAGCTCATGGTTTAATTGGCTTCGACACATTCTTCTCGCTCTTTTCAATGAAATTTTATTTTTTGCCTGTATTTGTTGTTGTTTCCATAGTCATAAGACTTAGTGTTATGTCCTATTGATTAACTATGCACTACAAACATCTTTGTCCTTCTATCGAGTCATGAAGGAGCGGATTTATCGACTACTGTTGAAAGCTGCTGAATTTAATAGCTGTTAAGCCTTTATAAATGATTTTTCGGGAATTTCTTTTAACATTAACAGATCCTAAATTTTTTTCGTGAATTGTAAGTCAGTCTTAGTAATGACCGCACCCCCTATTTTCTACGTGAACCAAAATTAGTCTATTTAGCGGTTTTATCTGCTAACTATTGATGTTATGACTTCGATGCAGGAGTTTTCATTATTTTTTTTTATTTTTTGGATATTTTTCTCATAGTTTTGGTTCCTTTTGGAATTTTAACACATTATCCTATTATTGATTGTTTCGTTGGCTTAGAGAAGACGTTAAGTGGATCATACTTATAGTATTCAGAGAAAAGCTTATGCTTTAATTGGCTTCGACACTTTCTTCTGGTACTTTTCTACCTAATTTTTGGATTTTGCCAGTTTTTGTTGGTTTTCATAGTCAATGTTTTATTGTAATGTCTTTTTGATGACCCTCGAACTACAAACATCTTTTTTGTCTCCTCGAGGCTTAACATAGCGTATTTATTAGCTTCCGTTGAAAGCCGTTGAATTTAATTGCGTTGATACTGCGGGTTTTCTCAAAAAATTCGTGGTTTTAATGTATTTATTCATGTTTGTTGATGTATTGGAGTCAATTTGCTAAAAACAAGTATCCCATTGTTCTCAAAAATTAGTTGATAGTACAAAAGTTTTTTTTGAAATTTTCATTTCTTAATAGCTTCGACAATTTTCTCGCTCAATTTTTTTTTGATCTTTTTGCCTGTGTTTCTATTCTTTATGTAGCCGTAAAGTGTTAACCAGTCTCACAAGCTTTTAATTAAGGATTGAATGAAATATGTTACCCGAAGCAGTTAGTTTATAGCGAATTGTCTTGAAGTTTATGATATCAAACATTTTAAAGATTTTTCAGGATTTTTTTTTTCAGTATTTGTGGTTCTTTTCGTCAACTTGTACTTTTTTTTCATCATTGAGAGGTCCCATACAATTACTTTTTTAAAAAAAATTAACATGGTTACCACTATTATGACGTAATTGATGTATTGTTTGTTGGACAATATGCGTTTTCATAAAAAGTTATGTGAGTGTTGTATTTGTGTTTCTTTTTCTCTTCCATTAGCACAATCGCGTAATAACAGATCAAAATGATTTTCAAATACGGCCCAAGTAAACTTTTTTTTCATTCAGTATAATTTTAGTTGAATTGGTCTAACTAGAAATTGGAATAGAAGTACATAATTTTCAGAAATTAGCTAATTATTTTAATGAAACCAATAATTTGTGTTTTCGCAATGTTTGTTAACTGCTGTTCATATTTTTTTCTAGTTTTTATGCTTCTTTAGTCCGTTCCGATGGCTTAGTCTAACCAAAGTCAGGTCCTGCTGGTTTCATTATGACTTTTCAGTGAATTTGTCAAGAATTTTTTCGTTAAAAAATAATGATTTTTAATACTTTTGAAATAATTTGTTTGAAAAATGTTTATTGATTTTTGAATATCGCCTCTTTATTTCTTCTGTTTGCCAATTTGTTACCTAGTCTTATTAAGGAAAAATACTATCTGCAGCGTGGCTAGGAAAAATTAATTTTGTATTGTTAGGGTTTTGTCTGATTGTAATTTGACGTTGATACTAGGTGCTTTTAATTTTAGATATTGAGTTTATACCATGCAATTCTTGTTATTGCTTTTTTGTTGTTGTTTTTTTCTCGTAGTCTTTTTAATGGCAGAATTCCTTGTAATGAGGCATGGCATTACTTAATTCAATTATTAGTTTGGTTGTGTAACGATTTTTTTAAACTCAAACATCTATTTTTGTGTATCTCTTTGCCAAAAATTTAAGTCAAAAGACATTTAAGTCAAAAATATAGAGTAGCGCGAGTCGGAACATCATGTGCGAACGCACATTAACAAGCCTCCTTATTTTTTTCTGGAATTGTTATGTTTTAAAAGTTACCTTGAGATAAGTTCATAACTTTTATTTGATTGAAAACCAATTAAAGACTGTTTTGTTTGATTGCACACCAGGTGAAGATATATGAGGTCATGTTGATTTTTTTCCCTGAGTGAAAGATTCTCAGCGAATGAAGTAACTTTTTGCTGTTTGCATGAAATTTACTAGTTTCTTTTGCTGCTATGAAAAACAACAGTATAACATAATTAATTGAAACAAGTCGCCGTTAAAATTTACAATTTTCGGGGGCAAACTACTCATAAGTTTTGCCATTTTGAAAAAGTACTTTTACACTAAAAAAAGTTAAACCAATTAAACCAATTGAAAAATAGAGTTAAAAGCGGACCTTCAGTTTTCTGCAAATCATTAACGACCCTTCGGGATCTGCAAATCATTAAATTCAGTCAAAGTTTTCTTGCGAAAAGAAGCCCGTGCAACAACATCCACTTAACGCAGTCATATTTAGAAACTTAATTTTGGTGCTTCGAACTCCAACACAGCGGTTGAGCCATTTTTTGCAGAAAACAATTAAGAAATGAAAACTTTTGGGTCTTTCCCATTATAGCCCCCCCCCCCCCCCCAGCTTAGTGGTCAGATAACCTATAGCCCCCCCCCCCCAGCTTAGTGGTCAGATAACCTATAGCCCCCCCCCCCCATAATGGTAATTATACCATAATGGGGGGCTATAATTTCGTGGGGGGGGGGGGGGCTATAGTGGGAAAGACCACAACTTTTTGCCCATGAGTTTGACGAAGACTCTTCGATCCAAAATGCGAAGAATTGCCAACCTTTTGTTCTCTAATCAAGCCATCAAAGACACAAACAAATCATTTGCTCCGAGCCCCAACACCATAAATATTATTCGAAAAGCGTCATACAAACAAAAGGTAAATAATTTCCATCCTTCACACCGTGCAATAAACAGGCAAATGATTACCTCCGATGAAAAAACAAGATCTCGGAAAAATTTTGTTGGACATACTAATTGTGTTGAAATTGATGAAACAATGTGTAGTAGCTATGGTTGATCAGAATTAACCTCAAATGTTTCTTTTTCTGTATTGACAAAAGAGTGAATTGGTGGATTCGATACTGTCTTCCCTTTAATTCGATTTTTCACCAGCAAGAAGTTGATTCCATGAAGCTAACTGCTGAGCAATTGTTTTTTTATTAAATTTCTAGCCATATCTCCAATGAAAAACTTCGGTTCTTTGCAATATTATTTTTTGTGCGCTTACTGACACAAATCTGACTGCATGTTTTGGAGGTTTGGGTTCTAATTACAGCATCAGACAATGAATAGGTTGCAGGAAATGGGAGGACGTTTCATATCTAAGAATGAAGAAAATTGAAATCAGCGTTCGCCGCACTATTTACTGAAACTTAGGTGGAAGCAAAAATCACTCAAAAGGACTCTGTCACTTCGCCAACCACTACTTCTGTTTTTCGGTGATAAACATTTGTTCCAAAATCTGAGCTGTTTTTGTTGCAAACTTGATTTGTAGATGTCTTTTGACATTTTAAGACTCAATTAGCGCTAATTTTGAAGAAGGCTTTGTCCTCTAATGGCACTTGACTTCGCCCAAGATAGACTGCTTTGTATTTGTAAAGGTTACCCATTACTTGTTGCTGGTTGTTCTACCCATTATTTGTACTACCCATTTTGTGATATGTCCCATTAAATTGAATTAATTGAAACTTCTAGGTGGGATCCTGGAGAATAACTTTTTTACCGTTCTCATCTTTTTGTCGCTTGGTTAACTACTTCTCGTTCTTCGACTTCTTCTTATTCTGATTCTTCTTCTTCTTCTTCTTCTTCTTCTTCTTCTTTCTCTTCTTCTTCTTCTTCTTCTTCTTCTTCTTCTTCTTCTAATTCTTCTTCATTTTCTTTTTCTACATCCTCATCGTCTTGTTGTTCTACTTCTTCATCTTCTTCTTCTTCTTCTTGTTTTACTTCTTCTTCTTCTTCTTCTTCTTCTTCTTCTTCTTCTTCTTCAACTCCCTCTTCTTCTTCTTTTTCTTCTTCTTCTTCTTCTTCTTCTTCTTCCAACTCTTCTGTTATACTTCTTTTTCTTCTTCTTCGTCTTCATCAAGTTCTACCGCGTCTTCTTCTTCTTAAATTTCTTCTTCTTCTCGTTCTTGATCTTCTTCTTCTATTTCTTTTTCTTCATTTTTCTTCTTCTTATACTTCGTATTCTACTTCATCATCATCATCATCTTCTTCTTCTTGTTGTTCTCCTTGTTTTACTTCGCCTTCTCATCTTCGTTTTCTTCTTCTTCTTCTTCTGCTGCTGCTTCTTCGTCTTCCTCTTTTTTTCTTCTTCTTCTGATTTTTGTTGTACTTTGTCGTCGTTGTCGTCCTCTTCCTTTTCTTCTTCTTCTGCTTCGTCTTTTTCTTCTTCTTCTTCGTCTCTTTCTTCTTCTTCTTCTTCTTTTTGCTCTACTTCGTCTTCTGTTTCAATTAGTGTGTTTGATCGACTGCCACCGGTTTTTTGTGGACTTCAATTTTTTTTTCGCTTTCTGACATTTTTCTAATTTTTTTCTGGCGTATATCTTTGCACCTAGAAAAAGAAAAATGAAAGAGTTGTCAAGAGTTGCACATTGCTTCTCATTGCTAAATGTCTATTGGATTGTTGTAAAATGAAAAAATAACCTGAAGTTTTAACGCAGGATGCATATTTGTTCATGTATTTTGCCTGTTTCCGTTCTATAGATGCACCGTCGGATTGCGCTATGAGGTTTTTAAAAGTTTTCGCATCTTTCGTTTTTTTCCTTGTTTGAGTTTTTTGTAATTCTATTCTGCATTTCTTGCTTATTTTTCATTACTGGGTGCGTCTCAGGGCCATCGGGCCGTAAAATCGTTTTTTCTCTTCTGTTATTTTAATGGCAATGTTTATCCCATATGGAGCCTATTGCCTTTTTTTACTAAACAGATTATTCAAAAGCTCTTTGCTTCCTGGATATAGTTCTCACGTACGTCAAATTAAGCAAATTAGTCAGAAAACAGTAGTTTTAGAACCATTTTAGTCTGATAAGTGCGCCATTCTGTTCATCGAGTGAATACAGTCAAATACTAATAATTGTTTTTGTCCTCTAAACTATCTAATTCGGTTTACGACTGTGAGGGAGAACTCAATCATCATGCCGATTTCATTCTCTATAGTAATTTGTTCTTACCTAACGAACATTTGGCCCAGTTTCCTTTTTCTCTCATTGATTGAATTCCTCATTAAGGCAATAATTGACGGAAATTGACAAAAACTCTCCCTTGACACATGTCGTTTTTTTATACCTGGGGCTAATGTTCTGCAGTATTTAACATGTTAAAAAACATCTGATTGTTAAATTTTTCCACTCAAGAATTATCAGTCTCCGGTTAACAAAACCTTGGCTATGATTTTGATTCAAAAATTTAAGTACTTGGTAAGCTGTATATCAAACATTGGCTCTAATGAGTGACATTAAGTTACTTATTGACGCCATTTGACTAAAACTCTCTATTGACAGATTTGTTCTTTATATTTGAGATTATTTCTCTTGTGATTTTCTGCAGAATCTAACTTTTGCGGGTTTGGGGTCTAATTGCGCAGAATCAGGCAATGAATAGGTTGCAGTAATTGGGAGGACGTTCCTTATCTGAGGATAAAGAACATTTGAATTCAGAGTTTGCTGCACTATTTACTGAAATTTATTTGCAAACAAAAATTGCTCAAGTGGACTCTGTCACTTCGCCAACCACTACTTTTGTTTTTTGGTGATAAATATTTTTTCCAAAAACTGAGCTGCTTTTGTTGCAAAGTTGATTTGTAGATGTCTTCTGATGTTTTAAGTTTCAGTTAGTGCTATTTTGTAAAGACGGCTTTGTCTCCTAATGGCAGTTGACTTTGACCAAGGTAAACTGCTTTGTATTTTTAAAGGTTCCCACTCCACATTTTGTGATATATCCCTTCAATTGGAATTAATTAAAACTTCTAGGTGGGAACCCGAAGATTTTTTTTACCGTTCTCATCTTTTTGTCGCTTGGTTAACTACTTCTCATTCTTTGACTTCTTCATCATCTTATTCTTCTTCTTCTTGTTCTGCTTCTTCTTCTTCTTCTTTTTCTCCTTCTTCTTCTTCAACTCCTTTTTCTTCTTCCTTTTGTTCTTCTGCTTCTTCTTCTTCTTCTCCTTCTTCTTCTTCTTCTTCTTCTTCTTCTTCTTCTTCTGCTTCTTCGTCTTCTTCTTTTTTCTTCTTCTTCTTGTTCTTGTTGTACTTTGTTCTTCTTCTTCTTCTTCTTCTTCTTCTTCTTTTTCGTCTCTTTCTTCTTCTTCTTCTTCTTCTTCTTCTTCTTCTTCTTCTTCTTCCTCTACTTCGTCTTCTTCTTCAAATAATAGTGTGTTTGTTCGACTGCCCTTGGTTCTTTTCGGAAACCATTTTTTCTGACACTTTTTCTAATTTTACAGGTCAATCTTTTGATTCTGGTTTTTTGTCAGCTAGAAGAAGCAAAATTCCGAGACATGTCAATAGTTGCACATTGTTTCTCATTGGTAATTTTTTAATGACAGAATAAAGTTTTATATGTCTTCGGATTTTTCGTTCTTTTTTCTTCCATGATGAAAATCTTTGCGATTCTTTTCTGCATTTTTTTTCATTCATTTTTGCATTCTTTTCTACCTTTTTTACGGTTTTCTTCTGCATTTTTCTGCGTTTATTCTCTTCTGTTATTTCAATTTCTCTAATGATTCCGTATTAAGTCAGGTTCTTTTGTTCTTTTTTATTTGCTAACCAGAAGCTCTTTTCTTCAAAGACATAGTTCACAGGTACTTCAATTTAAGCAAATGGATCAGAAGACTGTCTTTCTGGAACCATTTTAATCTAATAAGTGTCCAAAACTGTTCATCCAGTGAATACAAAACCGAATATCAATGCATTTTACGTCCTTCTACCTCATCTACTTCGGAGAAAATCAGCCAACATGCCGAATTCTTTGTCCACAACATTTTGCTCCGTTGTTTAATGACCGTTTGGCCCAGATCTCCTGATCCCTTATTGGTGGAAATTATCGTTAGGCAATATTTGACGGAAACTGACGAAAACTCTTTTGACGTGGTTTTTATACTTGAGGCTAAATTTTTTGTAATTTTCTGCAATATCTGACCTGTTGTTAATTAAATAGCAAATAGCTTGTTGTTAAAATATTCCAGCCAAGGAATGTCAATCGGTGGGAAGCAAAACTTTGGCTATTATTTTGATTCATAATTTACGAAAATGGTAAACTATATCAAGCATCGCTTCTAATGAGTGAAAATTGGCATGAAATAGGGAATCTGGCAGAAGAATTAAATCATCTGCAACCTGAGGCAAAAGTAACTCTACAGCAACCAGATGGATCGGCAAGAACTAAGTCTTAAACATTGAAAAATCTTTGTGAGCTAGTCATAGAAAAAACTGTGAAAAACATGTACGGGATACTGTGTGAAGTATACACAATTTTTTTTCTTCTTCTTCCTCTTTCTCTTTATCCTCTTCTTCTTCTTGTTCTACTTGGTCTTCTACTTCAATTAGTATGTCTGTTCGACTGTCACCGGCTTTTCGTGGACTTCAAATTTTTTCACTTCCTGAATCTTCTTCTGATTTTTTTCTGGTGTACATCTTTGCTCCTAGAAAAAACAAACGCAGAGAGTTGTCAAGAGTTTCACATTCTTCTCATTGCTAAATTTTGTTGCTTCTCATTGCTAATATCCTATTCGATTGTCGTAAAACAAAAAACAACCTGAAGTTTCAATGCTTGATGGATTTTTGTTCATCTGTTTTACCTAATTCGTTTCCATGGACTCAGAGCTTTGGATTGCGCTATGAGGTTTCATATGTTTTTGGATTTTTCCTTCTTTTTCTTTCATAGTTAAAGTCTTTCAGATTCTTTTCTCTATTTTTTTCGTTTTTTCTCGTTGGTGGATCCGTCTCAGTGCCACCGGGAAGAGATATCGCTTATTCTCTTCTGTGTATTTAATGTCACCAATCATCTCAGAGAGAGTCAGGTTCTTTTTATTTACTATACAGATTATTCAGAACATCTTTGCTACCAAGATATAATTCTCACGTACATCAAATTAAGCAATTGGATCACAAAACGGTAGTTTTTCTGATCAATTTTAATCTCATTTTAATCTCTTCAGCCAGCATGCCGAATTCAGTGTCCAGAACTTTTTGCTCCGTTGGTTTAATGGCAGTTTGGCGCAGACTTCTTTTTCCATTTTCGATGGAGTTTGTCGTACGGCAATATTTGGCGGAAATTGATGAAAACTCTCTTGACGTAGTTTTTATATTTGAGGTTAATTTTTTGTAATTTTCTGCAGTATCTAACATTTTGTTAAATGAAAATCAAATAGCTGGTTGTTGAAATTTTCCACTCGAGAATTGTCAATCGGCGGAAAGCAAAACTTTGGCTATTAATTTTATCCATATTTTACGAAAATGGTAAACTGTATATCAAGCATTGCTTCAAAAAAGTGACAATTAGCATCAAACAGTGAATCTGACAGAAAATTTAAATCATCTGCAAACTGAGACAAAAGTAACTCTACCGCAACCAGACAGATCGGCAAGTGCTAAGTCTTCAACATTGATAAATCTTTGTGAGCTAGTAATAGAAAAAGCTGTGAAAAACATGTATGGGATAATGTGTGAAATATACACCATTTGTCTTCTTCTTCTTCTTCCTCCGTTTTTTTTTTCGTCCTCTTCTTCTTCTTGTTCTACTTGGTCTTCTACTTCAATAAGTGTGTTTGTTCGACTTTCACCGGCTTTTTGTTGACCTCAATAGTTTTTTTTTCTGACCCCTTTTTCTAATGTTTTTCAGGCGTATATCATTGCTCCTAGAAAAAGCAAAGTGTAGAGAGTTGTCAAGAGTTGCACATTCTTCTCATTGCTAAATTTTTTTGCTTCTCATTGCTAAATTTCTATTCGATTGTCGTAAAAAAATAACAACCTGAAACTTTAATGCTTGATGGATTTTTGTTGAACTGTTCGCCTATTTCTTTTCTTTGAACTCAGAGCTTGGGATTGCGCTATGGGGTTTCATAGGTCTTCGGATTTTTCCTTCTTTTTCTTCCATAGTTAAAGTCTTTCCGATTCTTTTCCCTATTTTATTCGTTGTTTTTCGTTGGTGGATCCGTCTCAGTGCCATCGGGAAGATATATCGCTTTTTCTCTTCTGTGTATTCAATGTCACCAATCATCTCAGAGAGAATCAGGTTCTTTTTATTTGCTATACAGATTATTCAGAACATCTTTGCTACCAAGATATATTTCTCACGTACATCAAATTAAGCAATTGGGTCGGAAAGCGGTAGTTTTCTGATCAATTTTAATCTCATTTTAATCTCATCAACCAGCATGCTGAATTCAGTGTCCAAAACAGTTTGCTCCGTTGGTTTAATTACGGTTTGGCGCAGACTTCTTTTTCCATGTTTAATGGAGTTTGTCATACGGCAATATTTGGCGGAAATTGATCAAAACTCTCTTGACTTGGTTTTTATATTTGAGTTTAATTTTTTGTAATTTTCTGCAGTATCTAACATTTTGTAAATTAAATATCAAATAGCTGGTTGTTGAAATTTTCCGCTCGAGAATTATTAATCGGCGGAAAGCAAAACTTTGGCTATTAATTTGCTTCATAATTTACGAAATTGGTAAACATAATATCAAGCATCGCTTCAAAAAAGTGACAATTAACATCAAAGAGTGAATCTGACAGAAAAATTAAATCATCTGCAACCTGAGACAAAAGTAACTCTACCGCAACCAGACTGATTGGCAAGTGCTAAGTCTTCAACATTGAAAAAACTTTGTGAGCTAGTCATAGAAAAAAGCTGTGAAAAACATGTATGGGATACTGTGTGAAATATACACCATTTGTCTTCGTCTTCTTCTTCCTCTTTCTCTTTATCCTCTTCTTTTTCTTGTTCTACTTGGTCTTCTACTTCAATTAGTATGTTTGTTTGACTGTCACCGGCTTTTCGTGGACTTCAAATTTTTTTTTCGCTTCCTGAATCTTTTTCTGATTTTTTTCTGGCGTACATCTTTGCTCCTAGAAGAAACAAACGCAGAGAGTTGTCAAGAGTTTCACATTCTTCTCATTGCTAAATTTTATTGCTTCTCATTGCTAAACTTCTATTCGATTGTCGTAAAATAAAAAAACTGAAGTTTCAATGCTTGATGGATTTTTGTTCATTTGTTTCGCTTATTTCTTTTCTGAGATTCGGATTGCGCTATGAGGTTTCTTAGGTCTTCGGATCTTTCGTTCTTTTTCTTCCACGATTCTTTTTTGCATTTTTTTGTTTGTTTTTCATCATGGGATCCGTCTCAGTGACATCGGATAGTGATATTGTTTTTTCTCTTCTCTTTTTTTCAATTTCACCAATAATATCAGATGGAGTCAGGTTCTTTTTATTTACTAAACAGATTATTCAGAAGCTCTTTGTTTCCAAGATATAGTTCTCATGTATTGCCAATTAAACAATTGGATCAGAAAATAGTAAAAAAGTTTAAACCTCATAAGTGTAAAGAATATTTAATATTTTGATAATCATAACAGAAAACGGAAATTATTTATATAATTGATAGAATTTTTTAATCTAGATGAATCGGAAACGGCTCAGCCGAAGCGTTCTATAACTGCCTGATATTATCATATTCTAATAATTATGAAAATTGTTGTCCAGAATGATCAACTGTTGGACAATCAACGATCAAAGATCTTCTGATAGAGATAAGCTCGAAGTGTGGAATCAATGCAAGTAACTTTTGCGATGTCTGGCATTAAAATCAGAGTCAATATTACCAGGACCTAATTTCAACCGATGATTTGGTTGACTCATAGAAAAATTTCAAACAAAACGAGCAAGTTTAGTATATGAGAAGTTAAGTGGACTACAGTATAAATTATTTTCAATTCAAAATCAGTCGTTTCATATTCCACTTTCGCACTGTAGATAGTTTTCAATTATTGATTTTTTTTCTAAGGATCTCATATTGTTTTTCTTTGATTTGCGCTCTTTTTTCAGACAAATTTTGACATTATCCGGAAACAATAGGTCTATAGCACTCATTGAGTTTAAGAAGTTATTTTTAAAATTGCATTCTTTCTAGCATATACCAGATAGATTTTATAGTACTACAACAAAGAAAGCTATAATTTGAAGGTGTTGATTTCTGCTTCATTCTACGCAAAATACTGCGTTCTCAAAACAAATTCGACACGGGTGTCATAAAACCATCTTTGTCAGAAATGATTTCCAGGCGTTTTGTAACTCCAAAAAATTTACGTCGGAGAAATATTAAATTGAAATACCGGTCGGGTCACTTTGTCGGAAAGAAACTTCGTTAGTTATCCCTGCCTAGAACAATTGACTGTCTTTTTGCCACCTTTGGGGGAAGTTGCGGATAAAATTTGGTGGTGTCAATTTATTCTTTGGTGTTAGATAACTTTTTCAATACAAAAACATGAAGTCTTTCGGAAACCTAATCGCCGCAGTTTGGCACAAGACTCAAAGTCACAGTATTTCACAAAGTCTGATGACGTCACCTAATTTTTTAATGCAAATTATACGATAGTTTGTTAGGTTGTTCAAATAGTTTATGTGTGCCATAGCGCACTATTTGCTCTCAACATTTAACTACAAAATTTCATTCATTCTAAAGCAAGCAATTACTCTTAGTAATTTGTGTTTCCAAAAAGAAAACAAGAAAAAAAATTACCACAACAAAATTGATAGGAAACGTCAAGGCTATAAAAATTCAGTGACTTAAAAATGTCTTATTTTGATAGTTACCAGAAACTACTTTAGTAATGATTAAGTGACTCTGCTTGAAGTCACCGAGAACTTCTGGCGTTTATCGAGAACCGCAAAGGGGCTCGAGATATTTAGTCAGAATTTCGAAGTGACTTCTGCAGAGTCACTTAACCATGCTCAAAACACGAAACGCGCACGTTTTAAAATGAGGAATGAATATTATCACACGGTTGTTATCGCCACCGAGAACTTACGAAACTCCGAGGCGAAGCCGAGGTGTTATGATAACTTCGAGGGCGATAACAACCGTGTGATAATTTTTTTAATCAACACCTGCTGCGATCATTTCAAAATTGAACAAAGTTTCATTGGTTTCTCATTTTTATTTTTGTGGACAATTACACTTTCAAAGGTAAGTGATATTCCTTTGGATCTGTTATTCGTTTTGCCCTCATGCACTCCACCCCCCCCCCCTCTCCGACACATACACACACACACACACACACAAGCACACACACACACACGCACACACAGAGAGACACACGCACGCTCACGCACGCACACACGTACACATGCACACATGCACCCAAGTACACACACACACAAGTACGCACACACACACACACGCACGCACTCACACACACTTACACACACAAACACACACACTTACAAACACAGACACACGCGCACGTTCACGCACGCAAACACGTACAAACGCACACACACAGACATACACACACACACTTACACTTACACACACACAGACAGACACACACAGAGACACGCACGCACGCTCGCGCACTCACACACGTACGCACGCACCCACACACACACACACACACACACACACACACACACACACACACACACACAAACAAACTCACACACACGCGCACACAAACACACACAAGCACGCACACACACACACTTACACAACACAGATAACACACCACACACTCACCAGCACACCAAACTCACACACCACACACACACACACATACACCACACACACACACACACCACACAAACACACCCACTTACACACTTACACGCACACACGCACGCATACACACACACACCACAGATAACACACTCACCAGCACTCCACACACACACGCACCATGCACACCACACACGCACACACACACACACCGCACATACGCCACCCACGCCACACACACACAACACGCACCACATACACTACACGCGTTTTTTTAGACTACAAGTTTATCAAACTGTTTCCATCATTAGACTACGAGTTTCTCACACTCTTTTCTCGCCACTGTTTACTTAGTAATAGTGGCGAGAAAAGAGTGTGAGAAACTCGTAGTCTAATGCTGAAGTGTTTTTCCAGTGTCGATCGGGCATTAACTTTTATTACACTGGCAGTTTATTTAACTGCTGTTATCGCAACAGGTGTTGATTAAAGTCAACGAAATTCGACTTCTGGCTAAGTAGCAACTTGTGGCATTTTGACTTCTGGAACTGCAGACTTTCGGCATTTTAAAATGTGCATGTGAGTGTTTTAACGTAATAATCGACTTAAAAGAACACCAATCTTGTCAGAGAATGAGTTGAAAGGGAAAACTTATTAGTAGCTGAGTAAAAAAAAGTATCCTGATTGAGGTGCCCTTGAATTGCTGAATCACAGCAATTACCTTTTCTGATGTTTGGCATCAAAATCAAGGACAGTTGTACCAAAATCTAGCTTTAACCGATATTTTGGCTGACTCATAAAACTAGGTCATTTACCACAAAAACTTTTTTATCTTGACAAATTCATTAAACAGCAATCCAGCTTGTATACAATGCAAAATCAGACATTTCATTTTTTTGCGATTGGTTTGTTAGTTATTTTTTCTCGATGGAACTTTTTTTCCAGAGTACAACGGACTCCACGTTGTTTTTTCCTGTTCGTTTTTCCATTTCGCCCAAATTTTTGCCACTAAGCAGAGCCAACTGAGCTCTACCGCCTGTTTGGGTAGCTTGCACAGACTGGAGAGATTTGAAAACAGTTCAACAAATAAAAATGCGTTTTGGACGTGTTTATTCCCGCTCAATTTAACACAATTTGCCACGGTCTCAAAACTATTTAGACACCAGTGTCAGAATTTTCATCGTTTGGCCAGAATAAATCTTTACTTTGATCTCCATGCGCTCGGTAACTCCAGATGGTTAAGTTTGGACAAAACCTAACATGTTATATAGATGGGTTTTCTTTGTCTGACGACAACTCGTTCGTAATTTGCATTGAGAACATTGTCTTTCGACCACCTGTGAGTTAAACTTTCTATCCAAATGTTGAGAGAAAATGAAGTAAACTTCACGCCATTTGCATTCTGCAGTGGAAAATAAATATTTGAACAACATGACAAACTATGGTTTAAAACTAACTGTATAAAAAGTTTCAAGATAACCCTGATGATAAAATTTAAAATCTTGCTAGAATATTGCAAGAAATCTTGCAAGGGAATGCATAGTTCTTCCATTTTTCTTGCAAGAATCTTGCAAGATTTGTATCCATCTTGCAAGAATCTTGCAAGCTTTTGTAAATACATTTACCTTTTTGTCCTGGTTACCTGGCTGCTTTTTTGCTGTTGGTTGAGCTGAAATAGTTAATCAACTGTCGGAAAATCTTCTGAAGTCAAGTTAAAACCTGACTTTTTTGAGATTTTCTAGTATGATTTTTGTTGTTCTTCTTTTTTTCCCTTGATTGATATCTTGTAAGATTTTTGCATGATTTGAATCCACTCATCACTAGGGAATTCTGTTCCTTTTTACGATAGTGAGTGAGGCAAATGAGATGATTTCCCTTCCGAGGATAAGACTCCTGCGATGAAGCAAGTGGTTCTGCGTTGAAAGAGCTATCTTTTGATTCCTAAGACTTCAATGGCACCATTAAAATTTACCGCTCGTATTTTTCCAATAGAGTGCGCTATGGTGGCCAAAAATATTGTCAACGCGTTCTAAAGTTCTCTACCTTGGAGACTCGGCATTACCCATTTTTTTTTTTTCAAACATCAAATTTTTCAGTAACTGTTTTTCCAGTTTGTGCTCAAAATTAACCTATTTCCTGGTCCGAATTGACCTCTCTCTGAAGAAGTTGCCCTAAATTTTCCTTTTGATCCTGTCCTTTTGTGTAAAACTGCATGAGATGAGATGGAAGTAACAATTTATGAACGATTTGCTCTTGGCAAAAAATGAGTACTATACATTCAACCGCAAGGTACGTTGTAAGAACGTTCAAACTCATTGACAACAACTGTGACCACTGGACGAATATTGGGATAAAATTATGTGGTGTCAATGCAGTCTTTATTACAATTTACATAATACTAGCTGGGGAGAGAGTAGGAATTTTGACTAGACAATTATCCGGTAATGAAATTAAGGCAGGATTTTGATTTTCGCATTGACTTTAATGGGGTCGATTTTCTGCTCCGTATTGTGGCCCATAGAAAATTCCGATCGGATCACCTTTTTTAGAGCAAACTATCTATCATTGGGGATGAGCTGAGGGACTGTTAAAGCGCGCTTCGTTTAACAACTTTTCTGCGGTTAAGAATTGTCATTTCAACGATCTGAAAATTGTTTCAAGATATTAAAACTTTGTGAATTTCCGTCCAAAAACGTGCCGAAACGGATGAAAATGGCCCAAAAACACCAATAATTACCCATTGTGATTTCTCTGCTGTTGACGTCCTGCAGTAATGCTGGATATCATATTATTTCTCAACAACCTGGGTAACTGGCTGAAAATTTAGAGCTCGAACTCGAGCCACGTTAGAATTTTTTTGAAGTTCAATTTTTTCAATGGAAATTTTTTGAAATGTTGGTTTTGATTTGGAAAAAAAACTTGCAAATGTCATTCAAGCCTTTGTCAAGACTTGTAAGATATTTAAGACTTGAATTTATATTTTCCCAGTACTGAAAAACCAGAATAAACTGGCATTTAAACGTGACCAGTATAGTGATATTGGCTTGCGGTTAGGTCCGGGTAGTTCCCTTTGATTCCATTGAAATCTATTCCATGTTCCTCATTGCAATCGCTGGCATATTAGCATCATTCAAGTCTGTAGCATAATATCCCCATTCTATTATATACCCGTTAATTCTCGTACCAATTTATAATCAATCATTACATGCAGAACTACAACAAAGTATTCATAGAACAGATTAGAGCACACGACGGCAGGCTTTTTTCCACTATAGCATGCTTTTCTCATGAAAAACCAGAACTATAAAATCATTGCGGGATTTATACCCCATTATCGGCATTGAAAGTAGTAATATGTGAGCAAGAGGGGAGGGGGGGGGGGGGGGGTAGAAGGATGTACCTGTGAAGGATGTACCTGTGAATTAACATTAGGTATAGCCTCTTTCCCTCCAATTTCCACAGATGTACATCACAGTATGACTCACCGGTATTTTGGTAGCCCCTTTCGTCATTTTTTCTTGTAAATATTTTGCATTACCCCTGAGCATTAGACGAAGCCCTTTTTCCCTCAAATTAAACAGAAGCACGATACACAAGCTGTTCACAAGAAAAAGATTAGCAGAATAATGTTTTAACAATAAATTAGACGGGATGACTCATTGATAGTTACGTACGACTTACGTGATTTTCAAAGACGCACCTCAGAGCAAGATACCCCGGCTGTCCACACGAAGTTGATTTGCAAGATAATGCCTGAACAAGAAATTAGTAAGTTAATTTACCCTTTACTATACTACACTTTACTAATGTCATTTTCCAAAGATGTGCCTCACAGCATGACACCCAACCTGGTGACACGAAGGGGATTAGCAAGATATTGACCTAACAACGAATTAGTTGGGTCTTTTAGCGCTTACCATATTGCACTTTACTAATGTCATTTTCCAAAGACATACCTTAGCATGATACCCAAGCTGTTCACACGAAAGTGAGTAGCGAGGTAGTGCCTTAACAACAAATGCTTTAGGATGAGTCATATGTTAAACAGAAGGAACTATGGGGGTAGTAGGGCATTAAAGAAACAGCGGGTATCCAACTGTTGGGACATAAGCTAATTGCGCAATCTCATATCATTTTTTTTCAAAATGTCATTTAACTTATATAAATTTGATTCAAAAACGTGCTTTTCTACATAGTGTTTTTAATCAAAAGCTGAACATTTTCTTTTTTTTATTGCTCGATTGTTACCCATTTTAATTTTTTTAAACAAATTTTTTTTTATTAATTTGGCGTTTTACTCTGTCAATTTAAACTGAAGTTTTTGTTTCCCATTTTCAGAAAAAGATATGTATTATTATTTTAAAAATGTCCATTTCTTAATTTTTATGCAATCAAATAAACTGTCAGATCTGATTTTGGAATGTGTTGATGCTGATAAAACTTATCGAATCATTTTGTCGTTCGTCTTGGTTGAACTTAAGTGGTCTAAAAACTGCAAAATACTCCGATTCCTCCTTTACTTCCTTCAACATCCTTTTTTCAACACTTCATTCAGATTTAGATTTCGCTCTTAACACGGAAGCATCAATGTTTAACACCGTAGTAACTGACAACCATTTGGAATTATCCTTTGAGGTGGATTGCACTAGAGTAACAAAAAAATACAGACTGCTATTTTGACAATTCCGAAGGATTTGTGGAGAACTTTAGAGGCAGCTAGACATCATAACCTCCATCTAGCCGAAGAAAAAGTCAAACATTCATTTTTTCTCTCCCAACATATTTTTGAACCATTGGAAGAGTTCGAAAGGAACAAGGGTTTCACCGTCGAAAGACAGCAAAAATATTCTAATCCCGTAACCTCGTGACAAAAATCACTAGGGTTTTTGTTGGGTAGAAGACATGTTCTCCAATCATGCTGACTCATTTTCTAAAAAAAAATCAGAATTCTTCAATCTGACAGAATTTGAACACCTTGTTCTTCACCCGTTTCAGGAAAATACATATGACGATGATGGGAGTCAATCAGCTCATCCAAATATCTTTTTCCTGAACTGCAGGTGTTCTCCAATCTAAGTCTTAATAGTGAAATATCTTGCTTGTGATCCAAGTTAAATTCTTCCTCACGTCACGAAATATAGAAAACTCATCTTTGACATAACTTGATGTTACTGAAAATAGAACTGGCATAGTATTACGTCATGATGCACACTCTATTTTCATTGGTTACGAATTCTTCTATAAGATCTCATTGGTTACGATGTTTATTTTTCACAACTGTTCTCATTTTTACTTAAGTTTCATTGGTTTAATATCCCCACCTCTTTCATGGAGATAATAAGTTCATTTTTTTCTTTCCACTTTCAATATTCAGTTACCCCTTTATACACAATTTTTCTTATTTCTGCTTGAAAAACTCATCTTTCACTTTCTTCAACTTCTCACGCCACTGATGGATCAAAGCTCAGTTTCACTTAGCTCCAAAAACCATACTCTTTTCCCATCCGCAAACGAGCTCACAAAGGAAAACCAGTTGTTCCCTCATCACAGTTCGATTACTTTAATGAGAGCATGTTTTTACCATTTATGGCCATAAATTAGACTACACCGACTCATAACTAATTGCGGGGCACGATGGAAGAAACAAATGTTGGTCCCTCCAAGAATACGGTAACTGGAAGTTTCAAATCAATATCCCAGGGAAACCATCAACACAAACCCTAACTGGGCTTTTTTGAAAGTCTATCGCGACAATGAGGCAAGTGAAAGTGTTCTGCATCAATTTCTGGTGCTATCGGTCGGGGAATTCAAGCTTGTATTTGAAAATTTACCTGAGATGATAAGAGAAGCAGTACAGTTCAAACCTACTGTAGGTAGAGCGAAAGTGTTGATTTACAAAACTTTGTTTTAACCGACTGATGTAGAGGAAGAGGCAAAATTGGATGTGTTCTGGGAGATGAATGAGACTGCCCGACGGAGTGTGTGTGACTAAAAAATTTTTCAGAGATGATCCAAATCGATCTTATTTCACAATCAAGCTGTTCGCCCGAGGGACTTAAAAGGACAATTTTAGAACGTAATGCTTTCTTTCGGTCAGAATGGAGGAGATTGAGAAACCACACAGAATGGCTGAATATAAGTTTCGGTACTACACGAGGTCAAAAACCGAAATAGATAGCAAACTGCAAAAAAGGAATTGTAAAGTTTATATTGTATTTGGTGATGTTTGTATTTAACCTCTTTTTAATGTTTAATGTTCCAGTACAGTTGCTTGATATGAAAATTGAGGAAATTGCGGCGTTAGAGAAAGAAATTGATCAACTTTTTATTAGAAAATCGAAAAGAAAAATATGTTTTTTTTGCTGTCGATTGAAGCTTGGAAAAAGTATAGATCTGGACAAAATCAACAGAGAAGCTCCGTTTGGGTGACTAATGGGAGTTGTAGATCAAGGTTAGAAAACCTTTTTAACGGGTCAAAAGCTTTTGATAACATGCTACACTTCATGATGCTGCGGTATAAATTAAGACAAATCTGAATATCGGCTCTGGATATTGTTACATGGTACCATTTTTAATTCTATATTGAATCTTCATTTCTTGGTACATATAACAGGTCTTGCATATTGTTGTTTTTTTAAAAAAATATCACCACGACTCCAAATCATCAAAGTGTGAATCATTATTAGCTAGAGACGAACAAAAATCAGTTGATCTCCATCGACAGATCAGCTTAATAAAGCTTCTAACTTTATATTTAATGATAACAATCAGGAAAGGCCTCCATTAAATTTATGGACGCACTTGATCTCGAACAGCTTTTTTGTCAATCTTGTACTGCTTATTTTTGTTGATAATGCTTCTAATTTTAATTTTTAACCATATTTTTGCTAGAAATTAAGACTACTATGTGATGTTTGGGTTGCTATTTTGCCGCTGAATATATACTTCCTAATCTCAGAGCATAAAATGAACAAGATCATATCAACAAGCCAACGCTTTCTGATGTACAACACAATGATGCATTTGGTTGCAGACATAGAATTCATTCGGGGCGGTCATTTTGATTTATTCGATAGCCTACCAGCTGACGGCACCTAAAAATTTTATTTATAATTGATTATTCATTGGAAATTCATTCAAAGTCGGAAAAATTAAACGGAATTTTGACAGCCGGTAGAAATTGAAATCTAAACTGTTTTTATATCAAGCATAATCTCTTCCACAAAGACCAAACTGGACATGATGCCAAGCTGCAGACTGCTCACACTCTTTTGTTTAGCTCACCGAGAGATGTGTAGCAAATTGATATTTTGGGAAGACAGCTAGGTCTCGGAAAACAACTAAAACAGTGGTATGATGATGCAACATAAGAACCATAGGGGAATCTTATGGTTGATTTGAGAGCATCTACACCTAATGTGTTGTCATTTTGTTCAAATGTAACATCCTTTACCCCAGTATTTTTTGTAACATTGTAACAAACAGTCGTTCTCGTATAAGTGATATTAAAGATAAACGCACAGAACTATTATATTCTCAAGCTCTTTTGGAATCTCAACAAGATTTGCTGCTTAGATCTTGCACAAATGGATAAACCATCACAAGTCAACAGGTGTATCATTTTTTTTATTCGTTGCTATATATTTTTTCTCGAAGCCCTTGAGGAGAAGCATTACGGAGAAAAAGAGCAGAGGCAGTGAAAGTGCTTTTTATTAAAATGTTTTCGAAGAATAACGAGCTCAATTTCCCAAAAAATTTTGACTAAATCAAGGATAAGAGTTCTTTGGAGATATGAACAATTTCGGCGAAGATGTGGGAGTCAACCATTATAACACTTATAGTGAAACAAAAGTAGTTCTGGGCGAGAGAGAAGTACAAACCTTTAAAAACTTAATTTAACGCTACCTGAAAGAAAACGACACATCGTTCTACATCAAAGTCCTGCAATTATTTGTTGACGTTTTTGACTCAAGAATTGTTTGGAATGTTGGGTGGGCGCCCATAGATCGTGCTCCTATAAGTGATATTAAACAAACTGTCGTGCCCGTATCAGCGATATTAACAGAACTATTATTTTTTGAAGCTCTGTTGGAATCTCAGCAAGAAATTTCAACCAGCTTTCCTACTATATTGTCCTAAAGAGTTCGCAAGTTTTCTCTGTCAGTGTATTGAAAACTTGACTGAAGGAAACCTGACAGGAGTAAAAAGAAATTGCTCGCTTCCAAAGACTATTTATAAAGCTCACATAAAAATAAACAACCCTAATTTTCGAAGACTTATATTAGTTTCAAAAGCTGGAGTAACATTAGTACGTTACATATATCAAACTTGTATGAACAAATTTTCACTTTTCTTCAGTAATTGAGGTCAAAAAAGGTGTTCTTTTTCCAAAACGATTGCGGGAGACCAGAAAAAAACATATCAGAACCCTCCTGCGAGTTTTATAAAGAGGAGGAAACAGTTTTTCAAGTTACCAAAAAAGCGTAAGAAGAAGTTAGTTCTGAAAAAAGAAGTTAGTTCCGATCGTCCATCTAAAGAACTTAAGACAGATCTGGAACACTATAGGACAAATCCTGAGACATTGAAATTTTTTGAAAGACACATACAAAAAGCAATTGTTAAAAGCTTCACTTTCAAATGAAGTTTTTGTTGTCAACGTTGACACAGGAGTTGATATAAAAACATTCCTTCATTCAATTAACGTGAAAAACGCTCCAGTTGATCCAAACTAGTTCTTAAATCCTAGAAATCTAACTCTGAGGACACATTTTGTTAAAGACAATTTTTTGAGGGCTCCGTATGGCACAGATTGGTTCAATTGCAGTTTTAAGAAGAATCAATTTGCAGAGGTTGTATAACGAGAGGGGACCAGGAGCTTTCGGTTCTATCAACAACCTAACTAAAAGCAAATGGAATCAGTTGCGAGAAAATTACAGATTTTTTACAGTTATAAGACTCTTCGAAATATAAAGGAATCAGACAAAAATTCCACAGGCTAAATGCGCATGCTCGGTATATTGATGAGATTTGTTGCTTAGATCTTACAGAAATGGATTAATCATCACAATGCAAGAGGTGTATCCTTTTTTACTCGTTATTTTATTTTTTTTCTCGACACCTTTGAGGAGAACCATTACGGAGAAAAAGAGCAAAGGCAGTAAATGTGGCTTTTATTAAATTGTGTTCGAAGAAGAGCGAGCTCAATTTCCCAAAAAATTATGGATAAATCAAGAGAAGAGTTCTTTGGAGATATGAACAATTTCTGCGAAGATGTGGGAGTCAAACATTATCACACTAATAGTGAAACAAAAATAGTTTTTGGCAAAAGAGAAGTAAGAACCCTTAAAAACTTAATTGAAAGCTACCTGGAAGAATAACGAAACATTGTCCTCTATCAAAGTCCTGCAAATATTTGTTGACTTTTTTGAATCGAGAATTATTTGGAATCTTGGGTGGGCTCCCATAGATATAGTGAAAGCTGATTTTTTGACTGTCAAATACAAGCGAATGAAGCTACGAGAAAATTCAAAGCCAAAGTTTCAAGTATGTGATAAAAAAGGTGGCTTTAGTAGAGCACAAATTTCAAAAAAGATATAAGCATCGCTTTACACATGAAATTTTCCTAATTCGAAAAAAAGTTTTGCAACCGTCCCAAATATTTTATTGTTGATCAGAAAAGTGAAGATGGAATGGAATGATCTATGAGCAAAGAATGGCAACAGTTAAATAGTTTGTCCTTTACTCGCGCCAGAAAACGGACGGTTTCAATCTACCTTATTTTAAAGCAGTTCCTCGTCAGAGAGCGCATGGTTTTGGAGCGTTGGCTAGAACAGTCGCTAGAACAACTCTCCTCATTTTCAAGAAATGGGTTTTCCTGCAGCAAAAAAGGTGGACGAGATATAATCGAATCAGCGATTCCGGAAACTAGTGGTGTTTTGTCATGAAAGATTTCGATTAAGGAAACAGTAAAGAAGACTGTAAAATCAACAATACAAAAACACGTTTTATCAAAAAGAGGACAAACACTAGACAACGTATCGTTTGGTAAAAACCTGGGAAAGACTTTCTAAAGAGCCTTGACTAAACAATTATATAAACAAACTTCAAACTAAGCAGTCAGATATCATGAATTCGTTTTATTTTGAATTGGGTTCATCTCAAGTTTATCATCAAAAAACAATGGCTTCGTTTAATTATTTTCTTAGCGAGAAAGTTGAACGGGATGGATCTTCGGAAGTAGCTTTAGTCGGAGTATCATATCCCGGTTTATTTTATAATACTGAAGGAGGATTGATGACATTTCACTATGATGAGAAATAGAAGCACGTCTTTCTCATTTAACGCGGTTTTTAAATCTGTGGACAAATTTGCTAAGAGTGTTACAGACGAACTCAAAAAAGCACAACATCCCAAAAACATAGATCCTCAATTTTCTATCAACTTCGACAAAAAAATCGAAGACAAACTTTTTGCAATTTTTTTCTGAAAAAGGATCATACAAAACCAAGTACCTGGGCAACGGCAGATCTCTCATTTGTTCTTACTGGAACACATACCGTTTTATTCTACTTAGATATAGCTGAAACCGATTCGGTCGTGTTGTGAAATGTCTTCTTTTACGCTCCTTCCCATTCAAACACCGAGAGATCCAAAATGATAAGATTTTCAGGAGACCTCAGGTTCTGGGTTATTGCGGTGTCAAAAAACTCAGATTCCATAAATTAGTCAAATCGAATTGTCAAATATCAATGTAGAATTAAGAAACGCAGCTGAACACAATTTTTCCTTCTTCCCTATTGTTCAAGTTCAGCTAAACTTACTTTTCCAGAAAAATTCTTTCCAGATTCTTTCCAGATTTACCGTTATAAAAAACAAATGGCTAAAATGCAATTGAAATCCTTGTCCCACTTTATGCTCGTTTTTTTAGAAACAAATACATTTTTTTACCCCATTCTTTGGTCTAATGAACAACAAATAATTCCAGCAAATTCATTAAATGAATTCACAATCGAATTCCAGTTGGAAACTGATCGTTATACTTTTACTGACTTGCGGTCTACTCGATTGTTCATCAATGGAAGGATTATTAAAGGTGATCGAAGGCGTTTAGATAATACCGAAAAAACATTATTGGTAAAAAAAGCTCTCCATTCACTTTTCTCTAATTTTGAAGTGTATCTAAACAATGAACAAGTCCAGAGTGCCAATCCTCTTTATGACTATCAAGCTTTTGTCTCTGCAGAGCTATCAGGGAAAAAGGGATCGAAGGAAAGCCTGTATCAGTGCCAAGGACATCGTTACGAAATTGAACCAAATGTCTTTACAAAAGAGCGTTTACAGTGTCCGTTGGCAATATTTCTATTTGCATAAGAAACTTTTATTTTCCCAAATGTCAACATCAGATTGAAAATGATCATATAACCTCCAGCGTCCCATAACATCGATACTGCTAGGCTGAACTCTCAGGCCCTTGTTTTGGAAGCCTGCCCTTTTACTAGACAGGTAATAATCTCAGTTAACTGGATGCGAAGTTTTAAAAGCAGACTGCTATGAGAAACTGACTTATTTTACTATAATGAAGAACTTCCAAAAACGTTTCCAAAAACTTCCCACTTCCAATTATTACCAGTGGAACAAACCAGTTTATACGAGAAAATATTTTTTCGAATAAACTAATTCGAATAATTGATATTGCTATGAATCTGAATAATGAGTTCAGTGCAATAACAAACAAACCCAATCCGTTATTTTTTGTGAAAATGGTCTTCGACAAGATAAAAATGTGCGTGGGAATAAAACTATAGTAAACTTGAAAACAGAAAGCTATAGGAGAGCTTATGCTGAAACGATGGAAATACTCAAGTTTAATGATGACGGTCCTAACATTCAATACAAGGGTTTTGAAAATCGTTCCCACGGATTTTCTAATCTTAATTCAACACAGGAAGCCAATGTCGAAAAGCATTTTCCCGATGTAATTGGTGCAGGAATTCGATTGTAATTTTACTTCGCTAACATTTTTACCAAAACTGTAGAATTATTTGTTAGTGGTGAACGTATAAGTTCCACTGCAATTGAGAAAGAGGAAACAAAATGGATAATCAACAACTCTTGCATGTTGTCAACAAGTTCCCGCACCCAAAAATTCAAACCTCTCGGTTCCTTCCCTGCTGATCTTCGACCACGATATTTATCAACAAACAAGTTTTGTATATTCAACACTAATCCATCTACTCAGCCGGGCTCCCACTAGATTTTGCTTGCGAATAAAAGCGGAAAACTCTTCTACGGAGATTTGATGGGAGAAATGTTGCAAAAACATGACATCAAGACAAGTTCAAACTTTGTTTCAATGGTACGGGAAAAATTCAAGATTCAGAAGTGTGTGGTTTATATGCTATATGTGTCGCTTATGTGTTATTTTCTAAAATCTCGTCGAAATGATTTTAATATATTGAATATCTTCGCTGATGTTTTGTTAGTTTTGAAAATCAAAATCTCTAAATGTTTTAACAGTAATCCGTAAACTGATGCCAGGAACGCTCAAAATTTGATAATAAGGTCTTGTAATTTTGTACCTAATTATTTTTATGTGTATTTGTACCTAAATGATTTATTTGAAAAAAGCGTTTGTTGAAAAGAGTTTTTGGGAGGTAAACTGTGAATTGATACATATAAGTAGAAAAGTGATCTTTTAAATACAAGACCAAGGAAAACGAGCTATTAATCTAAAGGAGTAGTGTGAATAGCAACTATAAAGACTTTACGTTCGGGATAAAAACATGGAAGTCACACTTTCTTTGGTTAAAAGGTGCAAGTTTTTTGTTTTCAACAAATCTAAAGCCCCGATTTTTTGAATAAACCTGCTCCTCATCGAACATAACTTTTCGATACCTGTTTAAAGGCTCCTGAACGTTGTTCCTGTTGAGGCCTTTACTGGATAGCTTAACTGTATTTGGTTTTTCATCCAAACAACAGTACGTTTTTGAGCAATGAGCAATCATATTGGAGCATCTAAATTCTTCTTTAAAAAGTTCAGAAGTCCTTTTGTCAAAAACAGCATGTTTTTGGAACATTTTCGTGGTAAGAAATTTCTAATGGTGTTTGCTGCAAAGGTATCAGTGCAGTTGCTCTGTGTCATCCAGTACCACACTGATCGCATTTCTGGTCAAATGATCGCATTTCTGGTCAAAATTTTCCTTACTTCGGTCCAAGTAAAGCCCATTGGTATCCATTTCAATGAGCTCGCACTTGTTTTTATCACAGAAAGGGGAAAAGACGATGTTTTTAAGTTGAAATATTTTAAGTTTGGCTTACTGGAGGATGAAGTAGCCAAAAATTATTGGCTCTTTATGATCGATACAAGAATTGTCCATTTTTATGTCATATATATTCTCTGGTAGCTCATTCATAGTCTTGAGCAATGTATGCTTAACAAAATTGTCCACCTGAGATCTTTTCACATACCTGTTGTTCGTATGTTGACTATGGTGTATGATCTGATAACCATACGAAATATTTCCGAGCAATGACTGTTGACTCCTTGTTCTGATGTCGATACTCCTTCGATACGGGTACCAATAACATTTTGAACAAATGTCTCAAAGCAGAGCCGGGGAGTGTATTACAGAAACCAAAAAACGACTTTTAGGATCACACCTTTGTCCATATAACATAACGAAAGTGATTTGATAACTGGTCCTTGTTCATGCTTGAAACTGGAAATCAGCTTTTTCTTGGTCTGAGTAGTAATTTGCTGCGTTCTGCATACTTTTCTGTGCTCTCCAATTTCATCTCGGCCAAATTCACAATTGTTGAAATTGTGGAGCAATTAACGACACCAAAAATTTCTCCACGTTTGATTTTCTCATTGAGCGAGTGTTTGGAAATCGATGATTAGAAAGGATGAATTGACTTGAGTAAATATTCAAACACATTTGTGATGCCTCTCCACATTTATTTCATGGTCACTCCCAGAACTCTCCAACAATTCAATACCAAAATTTTCAGGAAAACTCTTCTCTCATTGTCACGTTCTCTTCGCTTAAATCCGCTTTCAATATCTTTGAAGAGAAGCTGTTTTTTCCTCTTGACACAAACAAAAAAGGAAGAAGCAACCACCTTGACACGAACAGTGGGTTTTTATTTTACAAAAAGGGTGATTTTGTTGAAATTTGTCCATGACTTGATGTTCAAAGTAGCTTCTCCACTTCCGCTTTGGATGAAAAATTTGCAGTTTCTTCTCTGTACTCCCACTTCGTATAAGGTCCTGTTGCCATATTTTTTGTCATGGAAAAAGGATACAATTGACTGGCATTCATTCCGACGATTGAATTGCAAGCGTTTTCTGACTCTCGGATGTTTGTTTGACCAACTTTGCATACACTGTAAAATTAATTGAGGGTGCTCCAGACCAATTCCAAATGTAATTATCATAACGTTTATTCTTCTCGCAGAACGGAAGAAAGCTGTTGACGAATGATGGAACCTGTTGACCGCGTTGGGAAGAGTGTAGTCCAGTGCCAACATATCTACTTGTCTTGAGTGGTAAAAACTAATCATTTTCTTCATAGCCTCAATTGCAGGTTCGACATCATTGTTACTGTACCGCATGAGGAAGTCGCAAAACGTCTGGATGCCTATTTTTCTCAATTTATTTGGAGCTCCAAGTTATTTTCTTCGATTTTTTGTTGAACTTTTTGAGTCTGAACTTCTTTCAAAAATCATCTTGTTCCATTCCACCATTTTTCAATCGCGCGAACTTATCATGTTCGACCAAAAGTAAGTTATGATTTTTCAACTTGCTCCAAAAGCTGTCGATTGGTGGCAGTTGAGTTACATTCGATCTCTCAATACTGTCCAGCCATTAACAGGGGCAAACCTTTTTCTTCACTAGCTCCATAAGTTACTAGAAGTTATCCAGAGGTTGTCGTTCCTCCCAGGAAGTTTAAAAATTTGGCAGTTGTAGACCAAAAAAAATTCATTCCAATATATTTGTTCCTCATTCGAATCACTTTGAGAACAATGTTTTTTCTATTACAAGATCTTACAGAAGAAACGTTTTGATTATGTTCAAATCGTACCTCGAATTGTTGAACCCAAACACAGGAATAGAGCTAAAATAGTTCTCAAAATCTTGTCTCAAACTTAATAACACCTTGAGCTCTCATATCAGTCTCTAAATTGCAAGGTCTTCGTCATCCACGCCGTCAGCTTCCGCCTCGTTTTCATATAAATCTTCCACTACGGTGGGTACTTGCTGGTCTATCACTAGAACCAAGTGCCAAACTGCACAATATTTCTCTTCCAAATCCGACACGAAATCATGAACTTTTTTTCTTCACCGGAAGCGTGCTTTTTTTCTGCTTTTTTAGTCAAGCTGGATCAAAAAGAACAGATTATTTGTAACGGATATTCGTTGCAAATAAATTTTTTCTCAGTGATTAGATTCAAACATATTGAGTGTTTCGTCAGGGACTGTCATTGGCTCAAAATCGAAAACAAAAAGATGAGAAAACATTTTCAGCTCTTGCGGAACATAAGTTTTTATATCTGCCAAACTATCAAAAATATTTTCTGACAACTGATAGGCTCCTGTTAGATATTTATGCTGCGTTTTTGAAGCAGTTTTCCATGTATCGCAATAGGTTGAAGGCTCTGTCGAAAAACTGATTGCATACATAGCACATGAACTTTTGATAAATTTGTTGATGTATGCTGTCCAACAGATATTGGGTTCAAATCTCAACAACAAACGTGTCTTTGTGCGTTTCATCGAGGAGCGATGAGTAAGTTCAGCAAACATTTCAGCTTATTCCTGAAAAAATACGGAGTAAACTTAATTATATATGTCAACTAGAGCCTCCAGAACAGGAATATCGTCTTCATGTATTCCTGAAACGGTTTTGACATCTCGCCTTGCCACTGAGAAGAATGTTTGCATCAATTCGGCTGTGTTTTGCTGTAGCTCAACGCAGCTATGTACAAAACATACACAAATTGTCTTGGTAGGGCTTGTTTTGCAGTCAGCAAAAAAACTTTTAACTATTGGATTGCTCAGTATTGCTGAAGGAAACGATTGTTCTGTGCATCCTAGCTGAACACCACTGAGGAGAAATACAAATAAAGTGACATTTGTAACACAAAAAAACTTCCCTTTCGTGTCTGGAAGTTGGCTAAATAAACTTGGTAAAATTTCATCTTCTTTCAGCTCTGATTTCATAAAAATGAGACCTGACTCATCAGAAGGTAGCGTAAAAATTAAAAATATGAGGTTGTTATCTGCAGCGTAGTAGCAAGGAAGTTCGTCAGAGTTATACACACGCTGCATCACGAAACCAAAAGACATGTTAATTTCAGGTGAACTGGGTGAATCGTTGTAAACATAATCCAATTTTTCATTTACAGCTCAGGGTCGAGTCCGACTATTGTGAAGTTGTGAAGTTTTTGTCTGGACACTTCAAGAACCGAATCTGACAGACAGTGTTCAACTGTTTGAAGCTCTCTTTGAGGATCGGGAGAGCCTCCATAGATAGATTTGTTATCTTCATAAAAGATGCTAGAAACTGAAAGTTGGTGACTATTTCATTTGTTATGAAGAAGTTGATAATACGTAGAGAAGAATAGGGGGACAGCTGATACAAGAAAATTTTTTCTGGATAAGCAGAGCCTGTGCATGTACAGAAGCAATGTGTTTCTGCTTTTTATCTTTGTCAGCAAATAACTTGGAGCAGTGTGAACAACTTTTTTTGTGAAGCTTCGATGTCTGCTCATATTGGATTTCAAAACTAGCTTAATGCAGGAAGAACACTCTTCCCCTGGATTATCATTTCTGGTTTTTTTCTCTAAAACGAGTTAAAGATAGGTATTTGTTGTTTGAAATCTGTGAACTCTTACATGGAAATGAAAAGCAAAAAATAAGTTTTCTCTTATCAGAAACTTTTTGCTCGAAAAATGGGAAGAAAAAGATTGATTCGCTGATTAGTTCCCTTTGAGATAATTTTGATGTCCTTTTTACAAACATATTCGTTTTCTTACCGCCCGAAACCAGGTTTTAAACCAACCCGTTTGTTTTGGGTTTGAAAGTGAAGTGAAGTGTTGCGTTATCTACCATTGGGGGAATTTCGACCGGCTAAAATGGACCAGTTTAAATACAGGAAAAAAGGAAAATTTCAGTCAGTTTACGTTTTGTGCTTACCCACTTTAACACAAAGTGTTCAATTTAAATCTGCAACAAGGAGAACGAAACAAAGTCTATCTGAAAAGAAAGGGATATATTAAACTAAAAGTCCGATCAACTGATTTTGTTAAGTTGTTCAAATAATGAAAAGGACTAAGGGCGAATATATTAGTAATCCAAAGTAATTGGTTATTAAGGGATTACCTTGCTAATTCCATTCGTGTGAGCAGCTTGGGTATCCTGCTGTGAGGTATATCTTCGAATTTGACATTTGTAAAGTGTGACATGGGAAGGGGTAAAGAAACTTAATAATTTGTAACTAGAGATGATTTTGCTAATCCCCTTCGTGTGAACTGCTTGGGTATCACTCGCTGAGGTACGCTTTTGGCAAGAGACATTAGAAAAGTGTAATATGGTAAGCGGTAAAAGACACAACTAATTCGTTTTTCAGTCGCTATCTTGCTAATCCCCTTCGTGTGAACAACTTGGGTATCATGCTGTGAGGTTCCTTTTGGTAACTGACATCACCAAAGGGTAAAATGGGAAATGGTAAACGACCTTACTATTTTTTATTTAGTTTTTATTTTGCTTATTCCTTTCGCGTGGACAGCTTGCGTGTCATGCTGTGAGATACATCTTTGGACAAAGAAATTAGTAAAGTGTAGTAGGGTAAAGAGTTAATTAACTTAAAACTTTCTTGTTAAGGCATTATCTTGCTAATCACTTCGTGTGGACAGCTTGGGTATCGTGCTCTGAGGTACGTGTTTGAAAATCGTGTAAGCCTTGCGTCACTGTCATTGAGTCATCCTATCCAATTTATTATTAAAAGTTTATCTAGTTGATCCCTTTCGTGTGAACAGCTTAGGTATCGTGCACTGAGGTGCATCTGTGAATTTGAGGGAAAATGGGCTTTATTTATTGCTCAGGGGTTAACGCACACCAAAACTTTTACGTTTTTGACCAAATGGTCATCCTCACACAGTATGGATTATCTTTCAGAAATTTAGATTGTTTAATAACTCACACACAAAAATGTACCTTTCGATAATTTTCAATAAAATTACACTGTTTATCTGTATGAATTTCTCATCTTAATTCATTTAAATCTCTACAAGCACCTAATCCCATAATGAGTAAAACAAAATTTTCTCACGCTACAGTAAAAATTAATCTTTTGTCTTTTGTAAACAAAATATTCGCAAATAAATGACCAAAAGTGGCTACCAAAATACCGGTGAGTCATACTGTGAGGTACATCTTTGGAAATCGGAAGGAAAGAAGCTCTACCTAGTGTTAATCTATAGGTACAACCTTTTACCCCCCTATCCCCCCACTCTTGCTCACACATTAATACTTTTGAATGATAATTTTTTTTCCTGTTTTTTTCTACTACTTGTGGGTTTATTCTTACGAATATAGAGAATAAGGCACATTTTTACATGTAGTTTTAGGCTAAAAAGTTGACTCAAGTAAAACCTGGCAAAGTTTATTGAAAAGTCTTAACCAGGTTCTTTGTGATCTTTTTGATGATAAGATAAAAGCCGATCAAACACTTTTGCCATGAATTGGCTATAATGAGCATGAAAAAATATGACTGGCTCACTGGGTGGATAGACGCATATTGTTTTGATAAGAAGAAAACAGATGAAAATGTTTCTGATATATGCAGAATTTAATTGCGCTCCATATCTATATGTATATGTAAATATATATATATATATATATATATATATATATATATAAATATATATATATATATATATATATATATATATATATATATATATATATATATATATACCCAGTGCAATGCTTCCCGGTAAAAATGGAATTTTCCCGATAAATTTCCTTGATTTCCCGGCAGGAATATTACCAGGAATCCCACCGGGATTGACATTTAATGGTAACTTACGGTAATTTGTCGACATCGTTACCGGGATTACCAGGAACTTTGTCGGGAAATTACCAGGAAATTCGGGCATCATTTCCGGAAAGTACCAGGACAACCAGGTGATTACCGGGAAGTTACCAGGATAAGCAGGGAAATCTTTCAGGAAATTACCAGGATACGCGGGGAAACTTTTCAGGAAATTACCAGGATAAGCGGAGAAACCTTCCAGGAAATTACCAGGATAAGCAGGGAAACTTTCCAAGAAATTACCAGGATAAGCAGGGAAATCTTTCAGGAAATTACCAGGATACGCGGGGAAACTTTTCAGGAAATTACCAGGATAAGCGGGGAAACCTTCCAGGAAATTACCAGGATAAGCAGGGAAACTTTCCAGGAAATTACCAGGATAAGCAGGGATACCTTGCAGGAAATTACCAGGATAAGCGGGAAACCTTACAGCAAAATCCAGGACAAGCGGGGATACCTTGCAGGAAATTACCAGGATAAGCGGGAAACCTTCCAGGAAACCCCAGGATAAGCGGGGAAACGTGCCAGAAAATTACTAGGACACGCAGGGAAACCTTTCAGGAAACTAACAGGATAAGTGGAACAGAACTACGGTTCAGTTGTAATACTTTATTAAATATTTGAGCACATTGATCAATTTAATTGCTAGAATTACAATACCGCTTTACACTCCACAATACGTTAGTATCAATTGTAATTTAGTTCAACGAAATTCATATCAAATCTTGGTAAGTTTTGTTTTGCAGAATTAATGGAATCTCAGTCCACCGTGCTGCAGTTCAAACACGTGGAGGCATCAGGTTGAACAAAAAATTTTGGGATAAACTCCAGACACTTTCCTTACTCCAGAAAAATGGGGTCTCGATAAACTTCGTCAATTTATTGTCTACAGAGTGGACAGTTTGGCTCAACTTCCATGAATGCGTGCTGCCGGAAGAAGCTTATGAGCCACTCAAGAGTGCATAGTTGACACGCTGCATGTACAAACAAATCACTTTGTGCAAAACAGCTACAAATTTCATTCTGTCCAAACAAAACGGGCACTCTTCATTACTCCAAGTCATATCGACGTCTTTTCGATAATAGGGAAGAGCAAAATGATCTGAAAAGTATATAGTTTTTATAAGCTCACTAGGCGAGGAACAGTATAAGGAAAAAGAACATTTCTAAAATTGCCGATGTTCTGAAAGTTCAAAAATTCATTCCTTCAGGGGTTAGACTTCAGGGGTTAGTTTATATTATCACAAAATAACGCATACTATCTTCAAGGGCGCGGCGAGTTTAAAAACAGAGGGCCCGGAGCCCCGCTATTAGAAAGAGAGAATTTTATGTTTTAATACCATGAGATCTAAGGAAAAGTATGAGAAAAAATAAAAACTTTTCCAAGATTGCCGATGTTCTGAAAGTTCGAAAACTCATTCCTTCAGGGGTTAGACCTAATCATGAAAGATCATTGCACCTACAGGTTTGAATGAAGGAGGCGGGAAAACAATAGGCGAAACAAAGTTTTAAAACTCACACCAAACGACAGAAAAAAACCATTTCATCCCATAAGTTAGTTTTCTGCATTTAGTGTTTTCCGCAAGATAGTTTATATTATCACAAAATAACGCATACTATCTTCCAAGGGCGTGGGGAGTTACAAAAAAGAGGACCCGGAGCCCCGCTATTAGCAAAAGAGAATTTTATGTTTTCAATGTCATGAGATCTAAGGAACAGTATGAGGAAAAAGAAAAAATTTTCCAAAATTGCCGATGTTCTGAAAGTTCGAAAATTCATTCCTTCAGGGGTTTGACTTTATCATGACAGATCGTTGCACCTACAGGTTTGAATGAAGGAGGCGGGAAAACAATAGGCGAAACAAAGTTTTAAAATTCAAACCAAACGAAAGAAAAAAACCATTTCACCCCAAAAGTCAGTTTTCTGCATTTAGTGTTTTCCGCAAGATAGTCTATATTATCACAAAATAACGCATACTATCTTCCAAGGGCGTGGGGAGTTACGAAAAAGAGGACCCGGAGCCCCGCTATTAGTAAAAGAGAAATTTATGTTTTAATATCATGAGATCTAAGGAACAGTATGAGGAAAAATAAAAAGTTTTCCAAGATTGCCGATGTTCTGAAAGTTCGAAAATTCATTCCTTCAGGGGTTTGACTTAATCATGACAGATCGTTGCACCTACAAGTTTGAATGAAGGAGGCGGGAAAACAATAGGCGAAACAAAGTTTTAAAATTCACACCAAACGTCAGAAAAAAACCATTTCACCCCGTAAGTTAGTTTTCTGCATTTAGTGTTTTCCGCAAGATAGTTTATATTATCACAAAATAACGCATAGTATCTTCCAAGGGCGTGGGGAGTTATAAAAAAGAGGGCCCGAAGCCCCGCTATTAGTAAAAGAGAATTTTATGTTTTAATATGAGATCTAAGGAACAGTATGAGGAAAAATAAAAACTTTTCCAAGATTGCCGAAGTTCTGAAAGTTCAAAAATTCATTCCTTCAGGGGTTAGACCTAATCATGACAGATCGTTGCACCTACAGGTTTGAATGAAGGAGGCGGGAAAACAATAGGCGAAACAAAGTTTTAAAATTCACACCAAACGACAGAAAAAAACCAATTCACCCCATAAGTTAGTTTTCTGCATTTAGTGTTTTCCGAAAGATAGTTTATATTATCACAAAATAACGCCTAATATCTTCCAAGGGCGCGGGGAGTTATAAAAAAGAGGGCCCGGAAAACAAGAGGCGGCAAAACAATAGGCGAAACAAACTTTCAAAATTCACCCCAAACGACAGAAAAAAACCATACACCCCATAAGTTAGTTTTCTGCATTTACTGTTTTCCGAAAGATAGTTTATATTATCACAAAATAACGCATACTATCTTCCAAGGGCGCGGGGAGTTATAAAAAAGAGGGTCCCGAGCCCCGCTATTAGTAAAAGAGAATTTTATGTTTTAATATCATGATATCTAAGGAACAGTATGAGGAAGAATAAAAACTTTTCCAAGATTGCCGATGTTCTGAAAGTTCGAAAATTCATTCCTTCATTGGTTAGACTTGATCATGACAGATCGTTGCACCTACAGGTTTGAATAAAGGAGGCGGGAAAACAATAGGCGAAACAAAGTTTTAAAATTCAAACCAAACGAACGAAAAAAAACCATTTCACACCATAAGTTAGTTTTCTGCATTCAGTGTTTTCCGAAAGATAGTTTATATTTACACAAAATAACGCAAACTAACTTCCAAGGGCTTGGAAGTTACAAAAAAGAGGCCCCGGGGCCCCGCTGGTACTAAAAGAGAACTTTATGTTTTAATATCATGAGATCTAAGGAACAGTATGAGGAAGAATAAAATTTTTTCCAAGATTGCCGATGTTCTGAAAGTTCGAAAATTCATTCCTTCAGGGGTTAGACTTGATCATGAAAGATCGTTGAACCTAAAGGTTTGAATGAAGGAGGCGTGAAAACAATAGGCGAAACAAAGTTTTCAAATTCAAACCAAACGAAAGAAAAAAAACCATTTCACCCCATAAGTTAGTTTTCTGCATTTAGTGTTTTCCAAAAGATAGTTTATATTATCGCAAAATAACGCATACTATCTTCCAAAAGTTTGCGGAGTTATAAAAAGAGGGCCCGGAGCCCAGCTATTAGCAAAAAAGAATTTTATGATTTAATATCATGAGATCTAAGGAACAGTATGAGGAAAAAAAAAAACTTTTCCAAAATTGCCGATGTTCTGAAAATTCGAAATATCATTCTTTTAGGGGTTAAACTTATTCATGACAGATAGTTGTACCTACAGGTTTGAATGGAGGATTCGGGAAAATAATAGGCGAAACCAAGTTTTAAAATTCAAACCAAACGAAAGAAAAAAAACCATTTCACACCATAAGTTAGGTTTCTGCACTTAGTGTTTTCCGAAAGATAATTTATATTATCGCAAAATAACGCATACTATCTTCCAAAAGTTTGCGGAGTTATAAAAAGAGGGCCCGGAGCCCAGCTATTAGCAAAAAAGAATTTTATGATTTAATATCATGAGATCTAAGGAACAGTATGAGGAAAAATAAAAACTTTTCCAAGATTGCCGATGTTCTGAAAGTTCGAAAATTCATTCCTTCAGGGGTTAGAGTTAATCATGACACATCGTTGCACCTACAGGTTTGAATGAAGGAGGCGGGAAAGCAATAGGCGAAACAAAGTTTTAAAATTCAAACCAAACGACAGAAAAAAAACAATTTCACCCCATAAGTTAGGTTTCTGCATTCAATGTTCTCCGAACGATAAATTATATTTACACAAAATAACGCATACTATCTTTCAAGGGCGTGGGGAGTTATAAAAAAGAGGGCCCGGAGCCCAGCTATTAGCAAAAGAGAAATTTATGTTTTAATATCATGAGATCTAAGGAACAGTATGAGGAAAAATAAAAACTTTTCCAAGATTGCCGATGTTCTGAAAGTTCGAAAATTCATTCCTTCAGGGGCTAGACTTAATCATGACAGATCGTTTTACCTACAGGTTTGAATGGAGGATTCGGGAAAGCAATAGGCGAAACAAAGTTTTAAAATTCAAACCAAACGAAAGAAAAAAACCATTTCACCCCATAAGTTAGGTTTCTGCACTTAGTGTTTTCCGAAAGATAATTTATATTATCGCAAAATAACGCATACTATCTTCCAAAAGTTTGCGGAGTTATAAAAAGAGGGCCCGGAGCCCAGCTATTAGCAAAAAAGAATTTTATGTTTTAATATCATGAGATCTAAGGAACAGTACGAGGAAAAATAAAAACTTTTCCAAGATTGCCGATGTTCTGAAAGTTCGGAAATTCATTCTTTCAGGGGCTAGAATTAATCATGACACATCGTTGCACCTACAGGTTTGAATGAAGGGGGCGGGAAAGCAAAAGGCGAAACAAAGTTTTAAAATTCAAACCAAACGACAGAAAAAAACCATTTCACCCCATAAGTTAGGTTTCTGCATTCAATGTTCTCCGAACGATAAATTCTATTTACACAAAATAACGCATACTATCTTCCAAGGGCGTGGGGAGTTATAAAAAAGAGGGCCCGGAGACCAGCTATTAGCAAAAGAGAATTTTAGGTTTTAATGTCATGAGATCTAAGGAACAGTATGAGGAAAAAGAAAAACTTTTCCAAAATTGCCGATGTTCTGAAAGTTCGAAATATGAATCCTTTAGGGGTTAAACTAACTCATGACAGATAGTTGTACCTACAGGTTTGAATGGAGGGTGCGGGAAAACAATAGGCGAAACAGTTTTAAAATTCAAACCAAACGAAAGAAAAAAACAACTTCACCCCATAAGTTAGGTTTCTGCACTTAGTGTTTTACGAAAGATAGTTTATATAATAACAAAATAACGCATACTATCTCCCAAGGGCTCGGGGAGTTATAAAAAAGAAGGCCCGGAGCCCAGCTATTAGCAAAAGAGAATTTTATGTTTTAATGTCATGAGATCTAAGGAACAGTATGAGGAAAAAGAAAAACTTTTCCAAAATTGCCGATGTTCTGAAAGTTCGAAATATGATTCCTTTAGAGGTTAAACTTACTCATGACAGATAGTTGTACCTACAGGTTTGAATGGGGGATGCGGGAAAACAATAGGTGAAACAAAGTTTTAAAATTCAAACCAAACGAAAGAAAAAAACCATTTCACCCCATAAGTTAGGTTTCTGCACTTAGTGTTTTCCGAAAGATAGTTTATATTATCGCAAATTAACGCAAACTATCTTCAAAAGGTCTGCGGAGTTATAAAAAAGAGGGCCCGGAGCCCCGCTATTAGTAAAAAAGAAGCCTATGTTTTAATATCATGAGATCTAAGGAACAGTATGAGGAAAAATAAAAACTTTTCCAAGATTGCCGATGTTCTGAAAGTTCGAAAATTCATTCCTTCAGGGGTTAGAGTTAATCATGACAGATCGTTGCACATACAGGTTTGAATGAAGGAGGCGGGAAAGCAATAGGCGAAACAAAGTTTTAAAATTCAAACCAAACGACAGAAAAAAACCATTTCACCCCATAAGTTAGGTTTCTGCATTCAGTGTTTTGCGAACGATAAATTATATTTACACAAAATAACGCATACTATCTTCAAAGGGCGTTGGGAGTTATAAAAAAGAGGGCCCGGAGCCCAGCTATTAGTAAAATAGAATTTTATGTTTTAATATCATGAGATCTAAGGAACAGTATGAGGAAAAATAAAAACTTTTCCAAAATTGCCGATGTTCTGAAAATTCGAAATATCATTCCTTTAGGGGTTAAACTTATTCATGACAGATAGTTGTACCTACAGGTTTGAATGGAGGAATCGGGAAAATAATAGGCGAAACAAAGTTTTAAAATTCAAACCAAACGAAAGAAAAAAACCATTTCACCCCATAAGTTAGGTTTCTGCACTTAGTGTTTTCCGAATGATAATTTATATTATCGCAAAATAACGCATACTATCTTCCAAAAGTTTGTGGAGTTACAAAAAAGAGGGCCCGGAGCCCAGCTATTAGTAAAAAAGAATTTTATGTTTTAATATCATGAGATCTAAGGATCAGTATGAGGAAAAATAAAAACTTTTCCAAGTTTGCCGATGTTCTGAAAGTTCGAAAATTCATTCCTTCAGGGGTTAGAGTTAATCATGACACATCGTTGCACCTACAGGTTTGAATGAAGGAGGCGGGAAAGCAATAGGCGAAACAAAGTTTTAAAAATCAAACCAAACGAAAGAAAAAAACCATTTCACACCATAAGTTAGGTTTCTGCTTTTAGTGTTTTCCGAAAGATAATTTATATTATCGCAAAATAACGCATACTATCTTCCAAAAGTTTGCGGAGTTATAAAAAGAGGGCCCGGAGCCCAGCTATTAGCAAAAAAGAATTTTATGTTTTAATATCATGAGATCTAAGGAACAGTATGAGGAAAAATAAAAACTTTTCCAAGATTGCCGATGTTCTGAAAGTTCGAAAATTCATTCCTTCAGGGGTTAGAGTTAATCATGACACATCGTTGCACCTACAGGTTTGAATGAAGGAGGCGGGAAAGCAATAGGCGAAACAAAGTTTTAAAATTCAAACCAAACGACAGAAAAAAACCATTTCACCCCATAAGTTAGGTTTCTGCATTCAATGTTCTCCGAACGATAAATTATATTTACAAAAAATAACGCATACTATCTTTCAAGGGCGTGGGGAGTTATAAAAAAGAGGGCCCGGAGCCCAGCTATTAGCAAAAGAGAAATTTATGTTTTAATGTCATGAGATCTAAGGAACAGTATGAGGAAAAAGAAAAACTTTTCCAAAATTGCCGATGTTCTGAAAGTTCGAAATATGAAGCCTTTAGGGGTTAAACTAACTCATGACAGATAGTTGTACCTACAGGTTTGAATGGAGGATGCGGGAAAACAATAGGCGAAACAGTTTTAAAATTCAAACCAAACGAAAGAAAAAAACCATTTCACCCCATAAGTTAGGTTTCTGCACTTAGTGTTTTCCGAAAGATAATTTATATTATCGCAAAATAACGCATACTATCTTCCAAAATTTGCGGAGTTATAAAAAGAGGGCCCGGAGCCCAGCTATTAGCAAAAAAGAATTTTATGTTTTAATATCATGAGATCTAAGGAACAGTATGAGGAAAAATAAAAACTTTTCCAAGATTGCCGATGTTCTGAAAGTTCGAAAATTCATTCCTTCAGGGGCTAGACTTAATCATGACAGATCGTTTTACCTACAGGTTTGAATGGAGGATTCGGGAAAATAATAGGCGAAACAAAGTTTTAAAATTCAAACCAAACGAAAGAAAAAAACCATTTCACCCCATAAGTTAGGTTTCTGCACTTAGTGTTTTCCGAAAGATAATTTATATTATCGCAAAATAACGCATACTATCTTCCAAAAGTTTGCGGAGTTATAAAAAGAGGGCCCGGAGCCCAGCTATTAGCAAAAAAGAATTTTATGTTTTAATATCATGAGATCTAAGGAACAGTATGAGGAAAAATAAAAACTTTTCCAAGATTGCCGATGTTCTGAAAGTTCGAAAATTCATTCCTTCAGGGGCTAGAGTTAATCATGACACATCGTTGCACCTACAGGTTTGAATGAAGGAGGCGGGAAAGCAATAGGCGAAACAAAGTTTTAAAATTCAAACCAAACGACAGAAAAAAACATTTCACCCCATAAGTTAGGTTTCTGCATTCAATGTTCTCCGAACGATAAATTCTATTTACACAAAATAACGCATACTATCTTCCAAGGGCGTGGGGAGTTATAAAAAAGAGGGCCCGGAGACCAGCTATTAGCAAAAGAGAATTTTAGGTTTTAATGTCATGAGATCTAAGGAACAGTATGAGGAAAAAGAAAAACTTTTCCAAAATTGCCGATGTTCTGAAAGTTCGAAATATGAATCCTTTAGGGGTTAAACCTACTCATGACAGATAGTTGTACCTACAGGTTTGAATGGGGGATGCGGGAAAACAATAGGTGAAACAAAGTTTTAAAATTCAAACCAAACGAAAGAAAAAAACCATTTCACCCTATAAGTTAGGTTTCTGCACTTAGTGTTTTCCGAAAGATAATTTATATTATCGCAAAATAACGCATACTATCTTCCAAAAGTTTGCGGAGTTATAAAAAAGAGGGCCCGGAGCCCAGCTATTAGTAAAAAAGAATTTTATGTTTTAATATCATGAGATCTAAGGAACAGTATGAGGAAAAATAAAAACTTTTCCAAGATTGCCGATGTTCTGAAAGTTCGAAAATTCATTCCTTCAGGGGTTAGAGTTAATCATGACATATCGTTGCACATACAGGTTTGAATGAAGGAGGCGGGAAAGCAATAGGCGAAACAAAGTTTTAAAATTCAAACCAAACGACAGAAAAAAACCATTTCACCCCATAAGTTAGGTTTCTGCATTCAGTGTTTTGCGAACGATAAATTATATTCACACAAAATAACGCATACTATCTTCAAAGGGCGTTGGGAGTTATAAAAAAGAGGGCCCGGAGCCCAGCTATTAGTAAAATAGAATTTTATGTTTTAATATCATGAGATCTAAGGAACAGTATGACGAAAAATAAAAACTTTTCCAAAATTGCCGATGTTCTGAAAATTCGAAATATCATTCCTTTAGGGGTTAAACTTATTCATGACAGATAGTTGTACCTACAGGTTTGAATGGAGGATTCGGGAAAATAATAGGCGGAACAAAGTTTTAAAATTCAAACCAAACGAAAGAAAAAAACCATTTCACCCCATAAGTTAGGTTTCTGCACTTAGTGTTTTCCGAAAGATAATTTATATTATCGCAAAATAACGCATACTATCTTCCAAAAGTTTGCGGAGTTATAAAAAAGAGGGCCCGGAGCCCAGCTATTAGTAAAAAAGAATTTTATGTTTTAATATCATGAGATCTAAGGATCAGTATGAGGAAAAATAAAAACTTTTCCAAGTTTGCCGATGTTCTGAAAGTTCGAAAATTCATTCCTTCAAGGGTTAGAGTTAATCATGACACATCGTTGCACCTACAGGTTTGAATGAAGGAGGCGGGAAAGCAATAGGCGAAACAAAGTTTTAAAATTCAAACCAAACGACAGAAAAAAACCCATTTCACACCATAAGTTAGGTTTCTGCATTCAGTGTTCTCCGAACGATAAATTATATTTACACAAAATAACGCATACTATCTTCCAAGGGCGTGGGGAGTTATAAAAAAGAGGGCCCGGAGCCCAGCTATTAGCAAAAGAGAATTTTATGTTTTAATGTCATGAGATCTAAGGAACAGTATGAGGAAAAAGAAAAACTTTTGCAAAATTGCCGATGTTCTGACAGTTCGAAATATGATTCCTTTAGGGGTTAAACTTACTCATGACAGATAGTTGTACCTACAGGTTTGAATGGAGGATGCGGGAAAACAATAGGCGAAACAAAGTTTTAAAATTCAAACCAAACGAAAGAAAAAAACGATTTCACCCCATAAGTTAGGTTTCTGCACTTAGTGTTTTCCGAAAGACAGTTTATATTATCGCAAAATAACGCAAACTATCTTCAAAAGGTCTGCGGAGTTATAAAAAAGAGGGCCCGGAGCCCCGCTATTAGTAAAAAAGAAGCTTATGTTTTAATATCATGAGATCTAAGGAACAGTATGAGGAAAAATAAAAACTTTTCCAAGATTGCCGATGTTCTGAAAGTTCGAAAATTCATTCCTTCAGGGGTTAGAGTTAATCATGACAGATCGTTGCACCTACAGGTTTGAATGAAGGGGCGGGAAAGCAATAGGCGAAACAAAGTTTTAAAATTCAAACCAAACAACAGAAAAAAACAATTTCACCCCATAAGTTAGGTTTCTGCATTCAGTGTTTTGCGAACGATAAATTATATTTACACAAAATAACGCATACTATCTTCAAAGGGCGTTGGGAGTTATAAAAAAGAGGGCCCGGAGCCCAGCTGTTAGTAAAATAGAATTTTATGTTTTAATATCATGAGATCTAAGGAACAGTATGAGGAAAAATAAAAACTTTTCCAAAATTGCCGATGTTCTGAAAATTCGAAATATCATTCCTTTAGGGGTTAAACTTATTCATGACAGATAGTTGTACCTACAGGTTTGAATGGAGGATTCGGGAAAATAATAGGCGAAACAAAGTTTTTAAATTCAAACCAAACGAAAGAAAAAAACCATTTCACCCCATAAGTTAGGTTTCTGCACTTAGTGTTTTCCGAAAGATAATTTATATTATCGCAAAATAACGCATACTATCTTCCAAAAGTTTGCGGAGTTATAAAAAAGAGGGCCTGGAGCCCAGCTATTAGTAAAAAAGAATTTTATGTTTTAATATCATGAGATCTAAGGATCAGTATGAGGAAAAATAAAAACTTTTCCAAGATTGCCGATGTTCTGAAAGTTCGAAAATTCATTCCTTCAGGGGTTAGAGTTAATCATGACACATCGTTGCACCTACAGGTTTGAATGAAGGAGGCGGGAAAGCAGTAGGCGAAACAAAGTTTTAAAATTCAAACCAAACGACAGAAAAAAACCCATTTCACCCCATAAGTTAGGTTTCTGCATTCAGTGTTCTCCGAACGATAAATTATATTTACACAAAATAACGCATACTATCTTCCAAGAGCTTGGGGAGTTATAAAAAAGAGGGCCCGGAGCCCAGCTATTAGCAAAAGAGAATTTTATGTTTTAATGTCATGAGATCTAAGGAACAGTATGAGGAAAAAGAAAAACTTTTCCAAAATTGCCGATGTTCTGACAGTTCGAAATATGATTCCTTTAGGGGTTAAACTTACTCATGACAGATAGTTGTACCTACAGGTTTGAATGGAGGATGCGGGAAAACAAAAGGCGAAACAAAGTTTTAAAATTCAAACCAAACGAAAGAAAAAAACCATTTCACCCCAAAGGTTAGGTTTCTGCACTTAGTGTTTTACGAAAGATAGTTTATATTATAACAAAATAACGCATACTATCTCCCAAGGGCGTGGGGAGTTATAAAAAAGAGGGCCCGGAGCCCAGTTATTAGCAAAGGAGAATTTTATGTTTTAATGTCATGAGATCTAAGGAACAGTATGAGGAAAAAGAAAAATTTTTCCAAAATTGCCGATGTTCTGAAAGTTCGAAATATGATTCCTTTAGAGGTTAAACTTACTCATGACAGATGGTTGTACCTACAGGTTTGAATGGAGGATGCGGGAAAACAATAGGCGAAACAAAGTTTTAAAATTCAAACCAAACGAAAGAAAAAAACCATTTCACACCATAAGTTAGGTTTCTGCACTTAGTGTTTTACAAAAGATAGTTTATATTATAACAAAATAACGCATAGTATCTCCAAGGGCGTGGGGAGTTATAAAAAAGAGGGCCCGGAGCCCCGCTATTGGTAAAAGCGAATTTTATGTTTTAATATGATGAGATCTAAGGAACAATATGAGGAAAAATGAAAACTTCTCCAAAATTGCCGATGTTCTGAAAATTCGAAACATCATTCCTTTAGGGGTTAAACTTATTCATGACAGATAGTTGTACCTACAGGTTTGAATGGAGGATTCGGGAAAATAATAGGCGAAATAAAGTTTTAAAATTCAAACCAAACGAAAGAAAAAAGCCATTTCACCCCATAAGTTAGGTTTCTGCACTTAGTGTTTTCCGAAAGATAGTTTATATTATCGCAAAATGACGCATACTATCTTCCAAAGTTTTGCAGAGTTATAAAAAAGAGGGCCCGGAGCCCCGCTATTAGTAAAAAAGATTTTTATGTTTTAATATCATGAGATCTAAGGAACAGTATGAGGAAAAAAAAACTTTTCCAAGATTGCCGATGTTCTGAAAGTTCGAAAATTCATTCCTTCAGGGGTTAGACTTAATCATGACAGATCGTTGCACCTACATGTTTGAATGAAGGAGGCGGGAAAACAATAGGCGAAACAAAGTTCTAAAATTCAAACCAAACGAAAGAAAAAAACCATTTCAGCCCATAAATTAGGTTTCTGCATTTAGTGTTCTCCGAAAGATAGTTTATTTTATCACAAAATAACGCATATTATCTTCCAAAGTTTTTTGCGGAGTTATAAAAAAGAGGGCCCGGATCCTCGCTATTAGTAAAAAAGAATTTTATGTTTTAATATCATGAGATCTAAGGAACAGTATGAGGAAAAATAAAAACTTTTCCAAAATTGCCGATGTTCTGAAAATTCGAAATATCAACCCTTTAGGGGTTAAACTTGTTCATGACAGATAGCTGTACCTACACGTTTGAATGGAGGATTCGGGAAAATAATAGGCGCAACAAAGTTTTAAAATTCAAACCAAACGAAAGAAAAAAACCATTTCACCCCATAAGTTAGGTTTCTGCACTTAGTGTCTTCCAAAAGATAGTTTATATTATCGCAAAATAACGCATACTATCTTCAAAAGGTTTGCGGAGTTATAAAAAAGAGGGCCCGGAGCCCCGCTATTAGTAAAAAAGAATTTTATGTTTTAATATCATGAGATCTAAGGAACAGTATAAGGAAAAATAAAAAATTTTCCAAGATTGCCGATGTTCTGAAAGTTCTAAAATTCATTCCTTTAGGGGTTAGACTTAATTATGACAGATCGTTGCACCTACAGGTTTGAATGAAGGAGGCGGGAAAACAAAAGGCGAAACAAAGTTTTCAAATTCAAACCAAACGAAAGAAAAAAAACCATTTCACCCCATAAGTTAGGTTTCTGCACTTAGTGTCTTCCAAAAGATAGTTTATATTATCGCAAAATAACGCATACTATCTTCAAAAGGTTTGCGGAGTTATAAAAAAGAGGGCCCGGAGCCCCGCTATTAGTAAAAAAGAATTTTATGTTTTAATATCATGAGATCTAAGGAACAGTATGAGGAAAAATAAAAAATTTTCCAAGATTGCCGATGTTCTGAAAGTTCGAAAATTCATTCCTTTAGGGGTTAGACTTAATCATGACAGATCGTTGCACCTACAGGTTTGAATGAAGGAGGCGGGAAAACAATTGGCGAAACGAAGTTTTAAAATTCAAACGAAACGAAAGAAAAAAACCATTTCACCCCATAAATTAGGTTTCTGCATTCCGTGTTTTACGAAAGATAGTTTATTTTATCGCAAAAAAACGCATACTATCTTCCAAAGGCGTGCGGAGTTATAAAAAAGAGGGCCCGGAGCCCCGCTATTACTAAAATAGAATTTTGTTTTAATGTCATGAGATCTAAGGAACAGTATGAGGAAAAAAGAAAAACTTTTCCAAAAATGCCGATGTTCTGGAACTTCGGAATATCAGTCTTTCAGGGGTTCAACTTAATCGGGACAGATCGTTGTACCTACAGGTTTGAATAAAGAAGGCGGGAAAACAATAGGCGAAATAAAGTTTTAAAATCCAAACCAAACGAAAGATAAAAAAAACATTTCACCCCAATAGTAAGGTTTCTGCTCTTAGTGTTTTCCGAAAGATAGTTTTCATTATCAAAAAATAACGCATACTATCTTCCAAGGGCGTTGGGAGTTCTAGAAAAGAGAACCCGGAGCCCCGCTATTAGTAAAAGAGAATTTTATGTTTTAATATCATGAGATCTAAGGAACAGAATGAGAAAAAAGAAAAACTTTTCGAAAATTGCAGATGTTCTGAAAGTTCGAAACATCCTTATTTCAGGGGTCAGACTTTATCATGACAGATCGTGGTACCTACAGGTTTCAATGAAGGAGGCGGAAAAAGTTTTACTGGAGAAAAACACAAAAAACTGAGAAGGCACTATTTAATTCAAATACAGTTCAATGAGCTAGGCCAAAGATTAATCTCTTTCAAAAATGGTGCATAAAGCAGAAACCATGATTTTCTGTCCAACTGAGTGGGCAATGGCTGGGCAAACTAGCGAATTAAGATCTATTTGATCGGAAGCCTCGTTAAGTTCGCTGACCCAGAAATGTTTATCTTCAACATGTTGTAGTACATCCAATCCTTCTATCAGGAGGTCAACAGCCAAGTTCTCCTCAACATCGTCGGAAGTATCCAGATCGGCAATAGAATTATGAACAAATTCACGCAGAGTCTCAATTTTAGAGAACTTACGGATCAGGACCAATGCAGTTACATTTTCGATAGAGGCTATAACAGTTACAAGTTGTCCACAACTCATTTCATTGTTGCAAAAGTAAACCACCATATGGACACAAGTTCCCGTGGACTGCCATCTGCAGCTCGAATCGTGACAGTAGAAGTTTTTCCCAATGAACTCAAAAGAGTCGGCGGAAAAATAGTTTTCATTGGAACTGTCCAACTGTACCCGTCTTTGACTTTTTAGCCTGAGCTCACCAACAATGAGGGATGGACGAGGGTTTTTCCTTTTCAAATTTGCCGTCGCGAAGAACTGCCTTTGTTGTTTCTTGACAGCCAGCTTAGCAGCACAACTAGAATTTATTGTGGGTCCTATTGCTCGCTTCAGCTGAAAATGAGCTGACTCAAAGGGCATTGCCGATAAAGATGACAATGGACCAGCCACTCGAACCTGGTCTGCTAGATGACTCAGTGCATGTGCATTGAAAGTTTGCGCGGTTTCCCCGTAAAAATACGGGAGAAGAAGGCGGAAAATATCAATCAGCTTCTCAGCAATGTCAACGGCTAGTTTTTCCGTTTCAAGGAGAATTCGAATACTAGAGCTCAGCAGGAAAAAATGAGAAAACATTTTGTCACCAAGTGTTCCATAGAAGCAAGTGAATTCGTAGAGCAAAAACGATTTTAGCTTGGAAGCCTTCCAGGATTTCACTGTCGACAGGGCACGCAATTGTCGATTCGTTTCTCTTAAAGGTAATTTACACCCATCAAGGAAACTCGAAACTTTTTTCTCGTGCGACAAATTAAATCCTTTCTGCTGATAAATATTCACAACGCTCCTTTTCACCACACCAAGCAGAACCTGATGCATGTAGTCGATGATAAAGCATTCTGGTACTTTGACTGTTTTCTCCAAAGCCGACACACCTAAAGATTTTTTTTCATAATTACACATAGAAAACATGTGATTAAAAAATGTTCGAGCCAAAATTACCTCTGATGCCATAAATAGGGCAGCTTGCTTCGGGTTTACACTTCAAAATCTGCTGCCAATCTTCATGAGACCTCAGTACTTGCTCTTCCTGATAAGGATAAATCCAAACCTGCTGCACCTTTGCTTGCTCGCCTTTTTCGTAGCACTGAGGGCAACCATATCGACCGTTAAACTGAGTCTGATTAATTAACGGGGCCTTCATTACCATATCGACTACCACAAAAGAAACCCTGACTGCAATCTAAACAGAAAACAGCAACTTAATTTTTGTTTTTTGAATAGCATTTCTAGTATTACCAGCAAAAGACAAATGACTAGAATCATTCACCAAATATTATTTGACAGCAAAAAGAGTACCTTATGAGGGAAGTTGAGAGACAAATGAAGATCATTCACGTCCTTGTATTTCTCGAAAAAATTAACTACATTTAACATTAGCTCCACACAGTCAGGTTTCTTTTCACCGCCAAATAAGGAAGCTAGAATAAGGTTGTTGAATTGAACTCTGCGTTTGATCGGTAAATTTAGAAGCATTAGAAATACTGGATACAAGCTGAAGTGCTTGGAGTTGTACGGTGAAACTCCGTCGGTACTGAGGACAAAGTGAAGAAATAAAACGTTTTCAGAAGAAGTAAGACCAGGGAATCCGTTCAGCAACTGGCAAAGAGGAGCCGCGAGCAAATCTGAATTTTTTGATAACAATTTGACAATTTGTTTCTCTAGGCTTAAATGAAAATAACCCCCTTCCGAATTACGTTTCTCCGAAAATTCTGTAAGTTGGTAACTATTTCTGATTGAGTGAAAGGATGGTAAATTATTAGAAGGCGGTAACGTACTCTCGACTAGCCTCAAAACTGACTGTAGTGCTCGTTCTGAAAAAGCATGTTCATCCGCAATCGAAAGCAAATTGGATCGGAAATTCGTGACGGTCAATAGAGAGCCCTGATATAATTTCTCTTCTTCACATGAGGGACTGGAAATCGTCGCAGAACTAATCTCCGAATCAGAGGCATCGGAAACCTCGGCCTGAAAATTTTCAACTCACATAATTTGCGTTGGCGTAGAACAAAGCAATGGCTGAAACTCAGTTGCATCTAGAGAACCAACTGAATCAAATTGGCATTCTTCTGAGGGTTCATTGGATGAAATTGAATCTCGATTAACCGAATCACTTCCAGAACCAGACTCTTGAACTTTTTCACGCGATATTGCGTTAGTTTTGGTCTTTTTTTGTCTATATTGGGATGGAATTCGTTTCCGATGAACACGTTTCGGCTTTTTAACCTTAACTTCTGGTTTTGAAGCCTCGATAGCATCAAACTGCTCCAAATTGCTTTCGGAAATCTGACGATTTTTCCCTGAGCGAGTCCACGTCTTTAGAGTTATTTGGGTACCATGATATTCCTTATGCGTGCATTCGCAGTACATTCTACTGGGTCCAAAAAAAGAACCTCCGTACATGACAGTAACTTCATCGCCATCTTGAATACCCAGCTTGCTAATTACTTTAAGACTCACAATTTGCATCTGTCTGTTGTAGCTGTACATGGAATTAGGTTTACACGATGTATTAATGAAAGCAACTCCGCCGAGCATCATCTTCTCTCCAGTATGATGCTGGAAGATAGAAACATTATTGTACCCAGATATTATCTCTTCCTTCAAAATGGGAGCTAGGAACCCAGTTAAGCCAGGCAAAATCTCATTGCACCGAAAGGAATTTTTTGCGAAAACACCAAAGCTGGTAAAACCTTGATCATTCGAAAAATTTGATGACAGGGGTCGGAACTCAAAGAAAAATTTCGATACACGATAGCTGTCTTCCATAGCTGCCCTTAGGCTCTCTAAATGCAAACGTGAACTTTGAGTTGGTCCATAAGCGCAAATTTGGTGCGAAACAGCTTCATTAGAGTCTACTTCATTTTTGGTCAGCTCCGAGTCCAACTGAGCCAAATCAATCCAAGAGAATTTTAACATTTTTCAACTTAAATACAAAGATACATAAAGGCAAGAGCAAAAAAGAAAACACACAAACGGAAAATTTTTCTGAATGCAGGATCAAAATTTAATTTCAAAAAAATGAGAAAACAAGTTTGAAATGCACAAATGATATGCAAAACCGACCATAGGAAGCATGTTGTCGAACAATTTCATTGCAGTTGCGGTTCTCCTTTGCTGATAATAAACATAAGTTAGGAGATAAGCGGATAGGTATGTTAAGGTTAGATATTAAGAGATATTTGGTTACCTCACTTTGACATAAATTGAGTTTAAAAAACTTTCGAATGAGGAAGATATTATGGGCAAATGTTTCATTCAAAAAGTGAACATCATGATAAGAACAAAAGATGATAATCATAAGAGGTATGTTAATGTTGAAAAGATAACTTACGGTTGACAAATTAGGAGGAAGTTTGAGACAATTGATAAATGGGATGTCAGAATTGAGAGAAGTTGAGTAATTATTTATGATTGACGAGTACACTCTCAGGCAAACAGATATAGGATTTCAAAACTAAAGCATCTCAAAAATTGAGAACAACACTTTCAGGTTAATTGATTATTTGAATTACGTTAAAATGAGGAAAATAACGTTACAGAAAGGTTTTTATCAATAGTAAGAGAACATCCCAATACAAACAAATAATGCACATTCAAATCGAAGTCAATTGACAAAGCGCACGATTCAGAAGTTAAGTTAAAAGATAGGCGGAGAAGTATGTTAAAGTTGAAAAGAGAAATTACGGTTGAAAAGTTAAATTAGGAGAAAGGTTGAGAGACAAATTATAAATGGGATGTCAGGTTTGAGATGGGTTAAAAGATAACAAATGATTGACGAGTACGCTCTTAGGCAAACATAAATAAGAAACAGAAATAAGAACAGAAACACAAAATAGTGAAAAGATTAACACGTGAACAAGACTGGAACTTATAAACACTGCAACAACTTAAGCTTGTCAAAATAATACAACACATTCACGTTAATTGAGTATTTAAAATGAAGAACATAACGTTATAGAAAAAAATGTTTCCAATAAGAAGAGAACATCCTAATACGAGCAAATAATGCATATTGTAATTAAAGTCAAACATCAGAGTAAAATATACATGATTGACAAGTTCAGTTTCAAATAAGTAGAAATATCTTTTCAAAAAAGTGATCAGGTTTACAAGTAACTAACACAACCGATAAATTTTGGAACAACTAAAGAATGTCGAGATATTTGGTTACATCGCATTGACATAAATTGATTTTAAAATATGGTCGAATGAAGAAGATATTATGGGCCAAAGTTTGTTTCAAAAAGAAGAGAGCATCATAATATAAACAAAAACTGATAATCAAGGCAAGCATCATAGCAAATCAACATTGTTTAAATAAGACATCGAGCAGCGCGATATTGAATCAAAAGTCAGTGTTTTGCCATTAGATTAACAACTGCGAGAGCGTTATTCTTTGCAGTTGTTGCAATATAGGCTATTCAAGCCAGAACAGTTATCGCAGACAAATTTCAGGCACGAATAACAGCACTTAAAATCCGCAACAGAGTTTTTCACGTTAACTTTACAGTTTGAAAAACGTAAAGCAGGAAAACGCATTTTGAGTTTGTTCTCACTTGAAAATCTTCTCCACCACTCAACGCCGGCTGACTTCTTCTGATTCCATGTCGCAGGAACATCTAACTTAAGTTTAAGCGCGAACGAGTGGACATAACCCAGTACCTGCTTCAGGGATTTTTTCATAAGAGTATCTAGAGATACGAGTTCGTCTAGCAAAATTCTCTCGCGTTTTGCATCAAAAACTCTCTTTGAAGGGATCTCTCCTGTCTCGTGCTTTAACTTCCTCCGCAGCGTTGATAAAGGCACACAAGTGTACTCAGAAATTTCCCGGAGAGGAATGTTATATTGAGTTGCAAAACTACAAGCCAAGACCACATCCTTCTGAGAGTATCTTTTGATAGTTTGTCTTTTGTAAGTCCGAGGCATTTCAACTAAAAAAAATGGCTGGATAATTTGTATACAGCAATTTCAAATGAAAGGAGCAGGTAGTTAAACTAGCTTCGGAAATTTAAAAAAAACTAACTCTTAACTATTTACAAATATGAAATTCTTTCATAGTAGACCATTCCAGGGCTGATACGGAAAAACAGATGTTTAAGGAGGTTAGTTTCAACGGAAAAAGCGCAAGATTCAGAAGTTAAGATAAAAGATAGGCGGAGAAGTATGTTAAGGTTGAAAAAAGAAATTAGGGTTGACAAGTTAATTTAAGAGAAAGGTTGAGGGATAAATTATAAATGGGATGTCAGGTTTGAGATAGGTTAAAAGATAACATATGATTGACAAGTTCGCTCTTAGACAAACAGAAATAAGAACTCAAAATAGTGAAAAGATTAATACGTGAACAAGACTGCAACTGATAAACACTGGAACAACTTAAGCTTGTCAAAATAATACAACACATTCACTTTAATTGAGTATTTAAAATGAAGAACATAACGTTATAGAAAAAAATGTTTCCAATAAGAAGAGAACATCCTAATACGAGCGAATAATGCATTTGTAATTAAAGTCAAACATCAGAGTAAAATATACATGATTGACAAGTTCAGTTTCAGATAAGTGGAAATATCCATTCAAAATAGTGAACAGCTTCACATGTAACTAACACAACTTATAGATTTTCATACCTTGACATAAATTAAATTTAAAAAATTTTCGAATGAGGAAGATATTATAGGCAAGTTTCATTCAAAAAATGAACATCATGATAAGAACAAAAAATGATAATCATAATCAAACATCATTGTAAATCATCAATGTTTAAATAAGACTTCGATCAACGCGATGTTCAATCAACTCACTATTCCGCCAATAGATTAACAACTGCGGGAGCGTTATTCCTTTTTGCTTTTACATTCCTACAGTGCTGGTTGATTGCTCTGCGAGCTTCCTCCCATTCGTTTGGAAACTTGACCTTCACCTCTTTTTTAATATTATTGACGCGTATGGGATCCAAAACTTTCCGAGTAGACGGCTTTTGCGGACTTATGATTCCAGTCTCGAGTTCCTCAGTACTAAAGACAGTTTATTGCGTATACGGACACGGTTTCACCGGATTTAAGGGCTAGAGAACTATCAGCACATTCATTGTTCGTTGTTTCAGGCGCATTGTTTTCCAAGTCCAATGTAGCTGATTGAGAATTAGGTGGCCGCGGACTCGGTGTCACCACTGCAGTCACTTTTGACATCGACCCTCTTTTCAGTTTGTTCACGACAACTTCAAGTCTTCTGGTTTCTGCATTGCACTTGTTCAGCTCTTCTTTCAACAGCCTTGTAGTCTTCCGGAGATCACGTAATGCTTCGGCCTTTCCACGCTTCGCTACTGAGTGGTTTTTTTGCACCTGCTGGGCATATTAACTGAAAATGCAGATCAAAATTAGACAATTGAAACTGAGAAATAGTCGCCCTCGAAAAAACAATTAAACTTAGAAAGCGTTAAATGCTAGGTGGAATAAACGATTTTGAAACATTAATGTTTCGTACGAGGCATTTTCTGGTCTGATAAAAAAATGACGGGATCAATATGAACTCAAGCAAAACTGACACGTTAAGTTAAGAAACAGGGCGAGAGATAAGTTAAGGATGACAACATAAGTTAAGATTGACAAGTTCTGTTAAGAAAGTTGAGTATAAATCATACCTGGTAAAGAGTTTGAGAAAGGTTAAACATAACATATGATTGACAAGTCCCAGACAAAATGAAAAACAGAACTCAAAATAGTGAACAACCTTGCATCTAATTAACACAACAACTGATGTACAAAAGAAGAGCTGTTGGAGGACATAATATGGATGAAGCTTGTCTAGATATTTGGTAATACAGCACATTCACACTGATTGAGTATTTAAAAACATTCCAAGGATGCAGACAACGTTGAGTTTTCGGAATGTGTTAAAATGAAGAAATAAACGTTATAGGCAGCAGTTTGTTTTGGATAGAAGAGAATATCCAAATATAAACAAAAATGAACAACATAATAAAAGGAAATCATCTTAGTAAAAACGACATCGTTTATTCAAGACTTCAAATGCTCCGGTTAACATAACAATCATTCTCGATTTTCCGAATTGTTCAGTTGATTTTCACCTAATACATTTTCTTGTTTCTCCAGTTTTCTCTTGAGCGCTTTTTTTGCATCTCGGCAGCATTCATCGACAGCCAGCTTGCCCTCACTCCACTGTCCTGGAAAACGAGCCTCGCACAGCTTTTTTAACTTATCTGCTCGCTGGCGTTCAAGAGGTGGTTTTGAAACCGTCCTTTGCGGATGTGTCGAGCCCTCCGATAACTCCTCGGGCGAGAAGAGTCGTTGCGCTAGGAAACGCGCATACTTTGATGGGGTTTTTCCCGGGCCAGAATTCAAAATAACATCCCCAACCTTGACTTCCTCGCAGTCAGCTCCATGGTTTCCAGCATCAACTTCTGGCAGTTCCTGAGCTGAAAACTGGGCAATAATGCGTAAGCTTCTCGACTGCCGACGGAAAGCTTGTAAGACCTTAACAACGTCTTTCAACGTTTCATTAACGTTGTCAATGGCTTCCACAACAACCGAAGTTTCTCCAGTGTTCACTGCATCCAGAGTAGTGTCTTCGCCCTCATCTGAATCTTCCTCAGTTTCTACAAGAACAGTACTTGCCTCACGATCAACTTCTGTTACCTCTGGTTCCGCTGTCTTTCTTTTCTTCTCCTTTGAGCAAACATTCAAGTTATTACTAGACTGTGTTGATGTTGCGCGCAATTTCTGAGAAACATTTTCTCTCACAGAAGAAAACGAAAGATCTTCCAAATTTTCTTCTTCGACAGCCCTTTGCAGCCGTTTGCCAATTTCAGTGGAAGTTGCGACACAATCTTTATCAAATGTAGATACAATATAGACAGCGGGAAATGGTTTTCCCTTGTAGGTTAAGGTAACCTCTTCCTTCTGCTTTATTTCCAGACGTTTCGATATCGGAAGTTTCTCTGGCCATGCGGGGTCGTCCACTTTTATTTCGTAATTTTCTTGAACAGTGGGGAAATAGAAATGAAAATTCCTGTTTCTGTTTAATTCTGCCAATTTCTCGTCATTTTTTCGCTGCGAATTCAATGTTTTAGGAAGTTTGCTGACCGGAAAACAAAACATTTTACACATCTCTGAAAATAAATGCAACTTCTATTTTGAGGGAACATGAAAGTTAGAAGCAATTGAGGAAGTTATCATGCTCTAAAAGAAGGTTTTTATTCAAACAATGGAACAGTAATAAAAAAAATTGAATTCATCGGGAATTTTTGTATGAAAACATAACTTTTCCCAGAGGCAAGCTTTAGCCTAAATTCTTTCTGTTCTAGACTCTCTGTACACTGGGGATTCTCTACACCAAGTTTTAATCAATTTTGACAACTCTAAGAGGTATTCAAAAGTACTATATTTTAAAATTAATTATACGAATTAATCGGAAATTTTTGTATGAAAACATAACATAGACTTTTTTTATTGACAGAGAACTTTCTACTTTTCCGGCAAGTTTACCGATTGGACCCATTCTAGGCTCAAATCAGACTGTAAACAGATTGTACAGACCGGGGAGCTACTAAAAACTCCGAATAAACAGACATATCTCATCACCTGCATCTCGAGAAAATGAAGACTTTTAGAGAAGACTTTTTTTACTGACAAAGAGAAGTTTCAAGTTTTCTGGCAAGCTTACCGATTGGACCGATTCTAGGCTCATATCAGGCTGTAAACAGATTGTACAGACTGAAAGACTACTAAAAACTCCGAAAAAACAGACATATCTCATATCACCTACATCTCGAGAAAAAGAAGACTTTCAAGAGCAGAGTCTTCTTTTTTTACTTATCGCAACTTTCATTCCAACTTTCAGATTTTTCTGGAATTTTGATTTACATAACCTTTCATAGAGCGGGTACAAATGAGTGAAATGCAAAAATTGCCAAAAAAACTAATATATCTCAATTCAGCATCACCTCGAGAAATAGAAGACTTTTAGAGAAGACTTTTTTTTACTCACAAAGAGAAGTTTCGACTCTTCTGGTAAGTTTACCGATTGGACCGATTCTAGGCTCAAATCAGACTGTAAACAGATTGTACAGACTGAGGAACTACTAAAAACTCCGAAAAAACTGACATATCTCATCACCTACATCTCGAGAAAAAGAGGACTTTTAGAGAAGACTTTTTTACTGACAAAGAGAAGTTTTCAAGTTTTCTGGCAAGTTTACCGATTGGACCAATTCTAGCCTCAAATCACACTGAATACAGATGGTACAAACTGATAAACTACTAAGAACTAAGAAAAATGAGACATATCTCATATCACCTACATCTCGAGAAATAGAAGACTTTTAGAGGAGACTTTTTTTACTGACAAAGAGAAGTCTCCACTTTTCCGGCAAGTTTACCGATTGGACCAATTCTAGGCTCAAATCAGGCTGTAAACAGATTGTAAAGACTGGGGAACTACTAAAAACTCCGAAAAAACAGACATATCTTATATCACCTACATCTCGAGAAAAAGAAGGCTTTCGAGAGAAGAGTCTTCTTTTTTTTTTTACTAATCGCAACTTTTGTTGCAACTTTCCGATTTTTCTGGAATTTTGATATACATAACCTTTCTTAGAACAAGTACAACTTAGTGAAAGGCAAAAGTACCAGAAAACTAATATATCTCATTTCAGCATCACCTCGAGAATTAGAAGACTTTTAGAGAAGAGTTTTTTTACTGACAAAGAGAAGTTTCCACTTTTCCGGCAAGTTTACCGATTGGACCAATTTTAGGCTCAAATCAGACTGTAAACAGATTGTACAGACTGAAGAACTACTAAAAACTCCGAAAAAACAGAAATATCTTATATCACCTACATCTCGAGAAAAAGAAGACTTTCGAGAGAAGAGTCTTCTTTTTTACTAATCGCAAATTTTATTGCAATTTTCAGATTTTTCTGGAATTTTGATTTATATAACCTTTCATAGAGCTGGTACAACTGAGTGAAATGCAAAAAGTACCAAAAAAAACTAATATATCGCAATTCAGCATCACCTCGAGAAATAGAAGACTTTTAGAGAAGACTTTTTTTACTGACAAAGAGAAGTTTCCACTTTTCTGGTAAGTTTACCGATTCGACCGATTCTAGGCTCAAATCAGACTGCAAAGCGATTGTATAGACTGAGGAACTACTTAAAACTCCGAATAAACAGACATATTTCAAATCACCTGCATCTCGAGAAAAAGAAGACTTTTAGAGAAGACTTTTTTTACTGACTAAGAGAAGTTTCAAGTTATCTCGAAAGTGACCATTTTGGCCATATCTAGACTCAAATCACACTGAATGCAGATGGTACAAACTGATGAACTACTAAGCACTAAGAAAAATGAGACATATCTCATATCACCTACATCTCGAGAAATAGAAGACTTTTAGAGAAGACTTTTTTTTACTGACAAAGAGAAGTTTCCACTTTTCCGTCAAGTTTACCGATTAGACCAATTGTAGGCTCAAATCAGACTGCAAAGCGATTGTACAGACTGAGGAACTACTAAAAACTCTGAATAAAACACATATCTCATATCACCTACATCTCGAGAAATAGAAGACTTTTAGAGAAGACTTTTTTTTTACTGACAAAGAGAAGTTTCCACTTTTAGACCAAGTTTACCGATTAGACCAATTCTAGCTCAAATCAGACTGTAAACAGATTGTACAGACTGAAGAACTACCAAAAACTCCGAAAAAACAGACATATCTTATATCACCTACATCTCGAGAAAAAGAAGACTTTCGAGAGAAGAGTCTTCTTTTTTAATAATCGCAACTTTTATTGCAACTTTCCGATTATTCTGGAATTCTGATATACATAACCTTTTATAGAGCTGTTACAACTTAGTGAAAGGCAAAAAGTACCAAAAAACTAAAATATCTCAATTCAGCAACACCTCGAGAAATAGAAGACTTTTAGAGAAGACTTTTTTTTACTGACAAAGAGAAGTCTCCACTTTTCCGGCAAGTTTAACGATTGGACCGATTCAAGGCTCAAATTAGAATGTAAAGAGACTGTACAGAGCGTGGAACTACTAAAAACTCCAAAAAAAACAGACATATCTCATAACACCTAAATCTCGAGAAATAGAAGACTTTTAGCGAAGACTTTTTTTACTGACAAAGAGAAGTTTCCATTTTTCCGGCAAGTTTACTGATTGGGCCTATTCTAGGCTCAAATCAGACTGAAACCAGATTGTACAGACTGAAGAATTACTAAAAACTACGAAAAAACAGACATATCTCATAACACCTACATCTCGAGAAATAGAAGACTTTTAAAGACTTTTTTTACTGACAAAGAGAAGTGGCCACTTATTTGACAAATTTACCGATTGGACCGATTACTGGCCCAAATCCGACTGTAAACAGACTTTACAGACTGGGGAACTACTAAAAACTCCGAAAAAACAGACATATCTCATAACACCTACATCTCGAGAAATAGAAGACTTTTAGCGAAGACTTTTTTACTGACAAAGAGAAGTTTCAAGTTTTCTGGAAAATGACCATTTTGGCCATATCTAGACTCAAATCAGACTTAATACAAGAGGCAAAAACTGTTGAATTACGAAGAACTAAGAAAAAGGAGACATATCTCATATCACCTACATCTCGAGAAATAGAAGACTTTTAGAGAAGACTTTTTTTACTGACAAAGAGAAGTTTCCATTTTTCCGGCAAGTTTACCGATTGGGCCTATTCTAGGCTCAAATCAGACTGAAAATAGATGGTACAGACTGAAGAACTACTAAAAACTCCGAAAAAACAGACATATCTCATAACACCTACATCTAGAGAAATAGAAGACTTTTAAAGACTTTTTTTACTGACAAAGAGAAGTTGCCACTTTTCTGACAAATTTACCGATTGGACCGATTCCTGGCCCAAATCAGACTGGAAACAGATTGTACAGACTGGGGAACTACTAAAAACTCCGAAAAAACAGACATATCTCATAACACCTACATCTCGAGAAATAGAAGACTTTTAGCGAAGACTTTTTTTACTGATAGAGAAAAGTTTCAAGTTTTCTGCAAAATGACCATTTTGGCCATATCTAGACTCAAATCAGACTGAATACAAGTGGCAAAAACTGTTGAATTACGAAGAACTAAGAAAAAGGAGACATATCTCATATCACCTACATCTCGAGAAATAGAAGACTTTTAGAGAAGACTTTTTTTTACTGACAAAGAGAAGTTTCCACTTTTCCGTCAAGTTTACCGATTAGACCAATTCTAGGCTCAAATCAGACTGTAAACAGATTGTACAGACTGAAGAACTACCAAAAACTCCGAAAAAACAGACATATCTTATATCACCTACATCTCGAGAAAAAGAAGACTTTCGAGAGAAGAGTCTTCTTTTTTAATAATCGCAACTTTTATTGCAACTTTCTGATTATTCTGGAATTCTGATATACATAACCTTTCATAGAGCTGGTACAACTGAGTGAAAGGCAAAAAGTACCAAAAAAAACTAATATATCTCAATTCAGCATCACCTCGAGAATTAGAAGACTTTTAGAGAAGACTTTTTTTACTGACAAAGAGAACTTTCCACTTTTGCGGCAAGTTTACCGATTAGACCAATTCTAGGCTCAAATCAGACTGTAAAGATACTGTACAGAGCGGGGAACCACTAAAAACTCCGAAAAAGCAGACATATCTCATAACACCTACATCTCGAGAAAAAGAAGACTTTCGAGAGAAGAGTCTTCTTTTTTTAATAATCGCAACTTTTATTGCAACTTTCCGATTATTCTGGAATTCTGATATACATAACCTTTCATAGAGCTGGTACAACTGAGTGAAAGGCAAAAAGTACCAAAAAAACTAATATATCTCAATTAAGAATCACCTCGAGAATTAGAAGACTTTTAGAGAAGACTTTTTTACTGACAAAGAGAACTTTCCACTTTTCCGGCAAGTTTACCGATTAGACCAATTCTAGGCTCAAATCAGACTGTAAAGAGACTGTACAGAGCGGGGAACCACTAAAAACTCCGAAAAAAACAGACATATTTCATATCACCTGCATCTCGAGAAAAAGAAGACTTTTAGAGAAGACTTTTTTTACTGACAAAGAGAAGTATCAAGTTTTCTCGAAAGTGACCATTTCGGCCATATCTAGACTCAAATCACACTGAATACAGATGGTACAAACTGATGAACTACTAAGAACTAAGGAAAACGAGACATATCTCATATCACCTACATCTCGAGAAAAAGAAGACTTTTAGAGAAGACTTTTTTTTTACTTACAAAGAGAACTTTCCATTTCTCCGCCAAGTTTACCGGTTGGACCAATTCTAGGCTCAAATCAGACTGTAAACAGAATGTACAGACTGGGGAACTACTATAAACTCCGAAAAAACAGACATATTTCATATCACCTGCATCTCGAGAAAAAGAAGACTTTTGAGAGAAGAGTCTTCTTTTTTAATAATCGCAACTTTTATTGCAACTTTCTGATTATTCTGGAATTCTGATATACATAACCTTTCATAGAGCTGGTACAACTGAGTGAAAGGCAAAAAGTACCAAAAAAAACTAATATATCTCAATTCAGCATCACCTCGAGAATTAGAAGACTTTTAGAGAAGACTTTTTTTACTGACAAAGAGAACTTTCCACTTTTGCGGCAAGTTTACCGATTAGACCAATTCTAGGCTCAAATCAGACTGTAAAGATACTGTACAGAGCGGGGAACCACTAAAAACTCCGAAAAAGCAGACATATCTCATAACACCTACATCTCGAGAAATAGAAGACTTTTAGAGAAGACTTTTTTTTACTGACAAAGAGAAGTTTCCACTTTTCCGTCAAGTTTACCGATTAGACCAATTCTAGGCTCAAATCAGACTGTAAACAAATTGTACAGACTGAAGAACTACCAAAAACTCCGAAAAAACAGACATATCTTATATCACCTACATCTCGAGAAAAAGAAGACTTTCGAGAGAAGAGCCTTCTTTTTTAATAATCGCAACTTTTATTGCAACTTTCTGATTATTCTGGAATTCTGATATACATAACCTTTCATAGAGCTGGTACAACTGAGTGAAAGGCAAAAAGTACCAAAAAAAACTAATATATCTCAATTCAGCATCACCTCGAGAATTAGAAGACTTTTAGAGAAGACTTTTTTTACTGACAAAGAGAACTTTCCACTTTTGCGGCAAGTTTACCGATTAGACCAATTCTAGGCTCAAATCAGACTGTAAAGATACTGTACAGAGCGGGGAACCACTAAAAACTCCGAAAAAGCAGACATATCTCATAACACCTACATCTCGAGAAAAAGAAGACTTTCGAGAGAAGTGTCTTCTTTTTTTAATAATCGCAACTTTTATTGCAACTTTCCGATTATTCTGGAATTCTGATATACATAACCTTTCATAGAGCTGGTACAACTGAGTGAAAGGCAAAAAGTACCAAAAAAACTAATATATCTCAATTAAGAATCACCTCGAGAATTAGAAGACTTTTAGAGAAGACTTTTTTTTTACTTACAAAGAGAACTTTCCATTTCTCCGCCAAGTTTACCGGTTGGACCAATTCTAGGCTCAAATCAGACTGTAAACAGAATGTACAGACTGGGGAACTACTATAAACTCCGAAAAAACAGACATATTTCATATCACCTGCATCTCGAGAAAAAGAAGACTTTTGAGAGAAGAGTCTTCTTTTTTACTAATCGCAAATTTTGTAGCAATATTCCAATTTTGTTGGCATTTTGATACACATCACGCTACATATAGTTACTTTAAACTAGGAAACCACATGGGATACTGCATACAAAGTTTGGTTCGAATCGGACTATTTTTTGACCCCATGAAAAAGACCTATTTTTAAAATTAATTATTCGAATTAATCGGAAATTTTCAAATAAAAACATAACTGCTAAAGCTCACTGACTCCAAAAATCAACACCAAAATACTTAATTGATTATCGTTACCCACTTAGCATTGAACAAACACTACGCAAATATTAAAAAACGAAAATCAATAAGAGTATGAAACTATCAAAATTTGCGGATTTGAGTGAATCTGTTTTTTTCCAAATTGGAGGCTTCAATGTCCTCGCAGTGATTGGGAAACTTTGCATCAAACCAGTTTTGATACATTAGTCTTTCTTCTTTCCCCTTGGCCAAGATTGACGAACGTTCTGGCGAAACGTGGCTTCCTGGCTTTATAAGCCGCAATCCATTTTTTGGTGGGCATTGTTTAATTTTTCTAGTGACCTCTTCACAAGTTCTTTCACTGGAAAAATTGATCCAACCGTTGAGGCTGTTTTGATTTGGTCTCGAGTTCATGAACAGAACACTGCATGCATCAGGATACTCGTTTAAAAGTTCCTTTTTTGCGTCAGAAAGCTTTTTTGATTTCGTCAGGAATCCAAAAAACCTTGCTGATTTTGGAAGTGATGGCTCTTCGCCAAATTTCACATTTTCCTTGTTCCTGCCTTTTGAATCCGAACACTAGAACAACAACTCTCTGACAAAAAGTTAAAAAACATTCGGAAGATTTTTTGACCCCATGAAAAAGACCTATTTTTAAAATTAATTATTCGAATTAATCGAGAAATTTCAAATGAAAACTTAACATTTTCCAGGGGCAAGCTATAGCCCAAATTCCTTCTGTTCTAGTCTTTAGGCTCAAATCAGACTGTAAACAGATTGTACAGACTGGGGAAATACTAAAAACTCCGAATAAACAGACATATCTTATATCACCTACGTCTCGAGAAAAAGAAGACATTCGAGAGAAGAGTCTTCTTTTTTACTAATCGCAACTTTTATTGCAACGTTCCGATTTTTCTTGAATTTTGATACACATAGCCTTTTATAGAACTGGTACAACTTAGTGAAAGGCATAAAGTACCAAGAAAACTAATATATCTCAATTCAGCATCACCTCGAGAAATAGAAGACTTTTAGAGAAGACTTTTTTTACTGACAAAGAGAAGTTTCCGCTTTTCTGGTAAGTTTACCGATTGGACCGATTCTAGGCTCAAATCAGACTGTAAACATATTGTACAGACTGGGGAAATACTAAAAACCCCGAATAAACAGACATATCTTATATCACCTACGTCTCGAGAAAAAGAAGACATTCGAGAGAAGAGTCTTCTTTTTTTACTAATCGCAAATTTTTTTGCAACTTTCCAATTTTTCTTGAATTTTGATATACATAGCTTTTAATAGAGCTGGTACAACTTAGTGAAAGGCATAAAGTACCAAAAAAACTAATATATCTCAACTCAGCATCACCTCGAGAAATAGAAGACTTTTAGAGAAGACTTTTTTTTACTGACAAACAGAAGTTTCCACCGTTCTGGTAAGTTTACCGATTGGACCAATTCTAGGCTCAAATCAGACTGTAAACAGATTGTACAGACCCAGGAACTACTAAAAACTCCGAAAAAAACTCATATCTCATATGACCTACATCTCGAGAAATAGAAGACTTTTAGAGAAGACTTTTTTACTGACAAAGAGAAGTTTCCACCTTTCTGGTAAGTTTACCGATTGGACCAATTCTAGGCTCAAATCAGACTGTAAACAGATTGTACAGACTGAGGAACTACTAAAATCTCCGAAAAAAAACATCTCATATCACCTACATCTCGAGAAATAGAAGACTTTTAGAGAAGACTTTTTTTACTGACAAAGAGAAGTTTCCACTTTTCCGTCAGGTTTACCGATTAGACCAACTCTAGGCTCAAATCAAACTGTAAACAGATTGTACAGACCGAGGAACTACTAAAAAATCCGAAAAAACACATATCTCATATCACCTACATCTCGAGAAATAGAAGACTTTTAGAGAAGACTTTTTTACTGACAAAGAGAAGTTTCCACTTTTCCGTCAAGTTTACCGCTGGACCGATTCTAGGCTCAAAACAGACTGCAAAGCGATTGTGCAGACTGAGGAACTACTAAAAACTCCAAAAAAAACATCTCATCACCTACATCTCGAGAAATTGAAGACTTTTAGAGAAGACTTTTTTTACTGACAAAGAGAATTTCGATTTTTCCGGCAATTTTACCGATTGAACCGATTCTAGCCTCAAATCAGACTGTAAACAGATTGTACAGACCGGGGAACTACTAAAAACTCCGAAAAAACAGACATATCTCATATCACCTACATCTCGAGAAAAAGAAGACTTTCGAGAGAAGAGTCTTCTTTTTTTACTTATCGCAACTTTTATTGCAACTTTCCGATTTTTCTTGAATTTTGATATACATAGCCTTTTATAGAACTGGTACAACTTAGTGAAAGGCATAAAGTACCAAAAAAACTAATATATCTCAATTCAGCGTCACCTCGAGAAATAGAAGACTTTTAGAAGACTTTTTTTACTGACAAAGAGAAGTTTCCACTTTTCCGTCAAGTTTACCGATTATACCAATTCTAGGCTCAAATCAAACTGTAAAGAGATTGTACAGACCGGGGAACTACTAAAAACTCCCAAAAAACAGACATATCTCATATCACCTACATCTCGAGAAATAGAAGACTTTTAGAGAAGACTTTTTTACTGACAAAGAGATGTTTCCACTTTTCCGTCAAGTTTACCAATTGGACCGATTCTAGGCTCAAAACAGACTGCAAAGCGATTGTACAGACTGAGGAACAACTAAAAAATCCGAAAAAAAAACACATCTCATATCACCTGCATCTCGAGAAATAGAAGACTTTTAGAGAAGACTTTTTTTACTGACAAAGAGAAGTTTCCACTTTTCCGTCAAGTTTACCGATTAGACCAATTCTAGGCTCAAATCAAACTGTAAAGAGATTGTACAGACCAGGGAACTACTAAAAACTCCCAAAAAACAGACATATCTCATATCACCTACATCTCGAGAAATAGAAGACTTTTAAAGACTTTTTTTACTGACAAAGAGAAGTTGCCACTTTTCTGACAAATTTACCGATTGGACCAATTCCTGGCCCGAATCAGACTGTAAACAGATTGTACAGAGTGGGGAACTACTAAAAACTCCGAAAAAGCAGACATATCTCATATCACCTACATCTCGAGAAAAAGAAGACTTTCGAGAGAAGACTTTTTTTTACTGACAAAGAGAAGTCTCCACTTTTCCGGCAAGTTTACCGATTGGACCTATTCTAGGCTCAAATCAGACTTTAAAGAGATTGTACAGACCGGGGAACTACTAAAAACTCCAAAAAAAACAGACATATCTCATATCACCTTCATCTCGAGAAATAGAAGACTTTTAGAGAAGACTTTTTTTACTGACAAAGAGAAGTTTCCATTTTTCCGGCAGTTTTACCGATTGAACCGATTCTAGGCTCAAATCAGACGGTTAACAGACTGTACAGACTGGGGAACTTCTAAAAACTCCGAATAAACAGACATATCTTATATCACCTACATCTCGAGAAAAGGAAGACTTCCGAGAGAAGAGTCTTCTTTTTTACTAATCGCAACTTTTATTGCAACTCTCCGATTTTTTTTGAATTTTGATATACATAGCCTTTTATAGAGCTGTTACAACTTAGTGAAAGGCAAAAAGTACCAAAAAAACTAATATATCTCAATTCAGCAACACCTCGAGAAATAGAAGACTTTTAGAGAAGACTTTTTTTTACTGACAAAGAGAAGTCTCCACTTTTCCGGCAAGTTTAACGATTGGACCAATTCTAGGCTCAAATCAGGCTGTTAACAGATTGTACAGACTGGGGAACTACTAAAAACTCCTCCGAAAAAACAGACATATCTTATCACCTACATCTCGAGAAAAAGAAGACTTTTAGAGAAGACTTTTTTACTGACAAAGAGAAGTTTCAAGTTTTGTGGCAAGTTTACCAATTGGACCAATTCTAGGCTCATATCAGGCTGTAAACAGATTGTACAGACTGGAGAACTACTAAAAACTCAGAAAAAAACAGACATATCTCATATCACCTACATCTCGAGAAAAGGAAGACTTTTAAAGACTTTTTTTACTGACAAAGAGAAGTTGCCACTTTTCTGACAAATTTACCGATTGGACCGATTCCTGGCCCGAATCAGACTGTAAACAGATTGTACAGACTGGGGAACTACTAAAAACTCCGAAAAAGCAGACATATCTCATATCACCTACATCTCGAGAAAAAGAAGAATTTCGAGAGAAGACTTTTTTTTACTGACAAAGAGAAGTCTCCACTTTTCCGGCAAGTTTACCGATTGGACCTATTCTAGGCTCAAATCAGACTTTAAAGAGATTGTACAGACCGGGGAACTACTAAAAACTCCAAAAAAAAACAGACATATCTCATATCACCTACATCTCGAGAAATAGAAGACTTTTAGAGAAGTCTTTTTTTTACTGACAAAGAGAAGTGTCCACTTTTCCGGCAAGTTGACCGACTGGGCCTATTCTAGGCTCAAATCAGTCTGAAAACAGATTGTACAGACTGGGGAACTACTAAAAACTCCGAATAAACAGACATATTTCATATCACCTGCATCTCGAGAAAAAGAAGACTTTAGAGAAGACTTTTTTTACTGACAAAGAGAAGTCTCCACTTTTCCGGCAAGTTTACCGTTTGGACCAATTCTAGGCTCAAATCAGACTGTAAACAGATTGTACAGACTGGGGAACTACTAAAAACTCCGAATAAACAGACATATTTCATATCACCTACATCTCGAGAAAAAGAAGACTTTCGAGAGAAGAGTCATCTTTTTTTACTAAGAGCAAATTTTATTGCAATTTTCCAATTTTGTTGGCATTTTGATACACAACACGCTACATATAGTTGCTTTAAACTCGAAAAACACAAAAAGTACCGAAAAAAACTAATAAAAGTCATTTCACCGCCATCTCGAGAAATAGAACACTTTCGATAGAAGACTCATTTTTAAATAATAGCAAATTTTATCGCATTTTTTTCGGGAACAAAGATAGAAATGAGAAATCCACACTGCTAGCGAGAAAATCTAGGGTTTCCCCTGCGCTTCTAGCTCGCTAGCATTGCAGAGAAAGAAAGTAAAAATTTATAAATCAAGAAATAAAATAATTATGATAAAGTTACGAACCTCATTGGTTTCTCGACGCTTTCTTGGGATGGTAAAGTTTAGGGGAACTTTTGCGGGAACAGTTGACAAATTCATTATGATCTAAAAGTAAAGAGCATATTTAACAAACTACTAACAAACTAATAATAAAACTGCTATATCTCATTTCACCACCACCTCGATAAACCACAAATATTTATTCGAAATAACCGAAAAATTCCGTTTAAAAACCTAACTTTTTTCAAGGGCAAACTATAGCCAAAACTCCTTCTGTTCTACACTCTACATACACAGGGGATACTACACACCGGTTTGGATTGATTCGAACAACTCTATGACCAAATCGGAAATATTTATTTCCAAATTTCAAAAATATTTATTCGAATTAATCGGAAATTTCCGTATGAAAAACTAATTTTTTTCCTAGGCGAGCTATAGAAAATATTCTTTCTGTACTAGACTCTACGAACATAGGGGATACTGCATACCAAGTTTTGTTCGAATCGGACCATTTTTTGACCCCACGAAAAAGACCTATTTTTAAAATTAATTATTCGAATTAATCGGAAATTTTCAAATGACATCCTAACTTTTTGCAGTGACAAGCTATAGAAAAACTTCTTCTGTTGTAGACTCTATATACACAGTGGATACTGCATACCAAGTTTGGTTCGAATCGGACCATATTTTGACCCCGCGAAAAACACCTATTTTTAAAATTAATCATTCGAATTAATCGGAAATTTTCGTATGAAAAACTAACTTTTTTCCTAGGCCAGCTATAGCCAAAATTCTTTTGTTTTAGACTCTATATACATACGGGATACTCCATAACGAGTTTGGGTCGATTTGAACAACTCCTTGACCCGATCAAAAAAACTATATTTCAAAATTAATCAATTGAATTAAACGCAAATTTCCGTATGAGAAACTAACTTTTTTCCGTGACAATCTATAGCAAAAATTCTTTTACTGTTAGATTCTACGTACACATGGGATAATCCATGCCGAGTTTGGTTCCATTCGAACCACTTTTTGACCATTTGAAAAAGATCTATTTTCAAAATTATTTATTCAAATTAATCGCAAATTTCCGTGCGAAAACCTAACTTTTTCCAGGGGCAAGCTATAGCAAAAAATCTTTCTGTACTAGACTCTACGCACACAGGGGATACGGCATACCAAGTTTGGTTCGAATCGGACCATTTTTTGACCCCACGAAAAAGACCTATTTTTAGAATTAATTACTCGAATTAATCGGAAATTTTCAAATGACATCCTAACTTTTTGCAGTGGCAAGCTATAGCAAAAACTTCTTCAGTTGTAGACTCTACGTACACAGGGGATAATGCATATCAAGTTTGGTTCGAATCGGACCATTTTTTGACCCCCATGAAAAAGACCTTTTTTTAAAACTAATTATTCGAATTAATAGAAAATTTTCGTATGAAAATCTAACTTTCGGTCTCAAAAGGCTCAGACACACACTACATATAGCCAAAACGTCCTAGAAAACTGCGAAAACTACAAAAAGACTGAAACATCGTATTTCACTAGCATCTCAACTACATAACCTAAAAACTTTAGCTAAAGCGAGTGAGAAATGACGTCACGCGCGCAAATGCCGTTAGTGAGAGGAAGAAGTCATTCAGAAATTTTCACTTCTTCAGCTTTGCTGTGTACACAAATGTAAACCGAATAAAGAGCGTCAGGTGAATAAACAAAAAAACCAAGAGCACCGCAATATAGCTCCGCTAAGCTTATAGCTATAAAAAAAAAGAAGAGCAATAATAGCTTCGCTATCGCGTCGTGCCTCTTGGAAAGGGAACAATAGCACAACGCTTACATCCCCATAATCATGAGGTGCACACAAAACAAGCGGGGGGGAACCGACTAACCGGCGTCTCAATGGGGCAGGGAGGGGAGTGCACCTCATGGGGCCATAAGCCCTCACCTTAGAATAATAGTATAATATAATAACTTTTCTTCTTAAACAACATATTCTGACCAATTCTTTTGCAGAACCACAGTTGGTCGGACTGGTATGTTTAAGTTTTGTACCAAAAAGCAATAAAAATTAACCTTTAACAAGAGCAATATTCAAAACCTATATCGCAATATATATTCGAATTAATCGGAAATCTCCGTATAAAAAACTAACTTTTTTCCTAGGCAAGCTATAGCACAAATTCTTTTTTTTAGACTCCATATGCACAGGGGATACTCCAAATGGAGTTTGGTTCGATTTGAACAACTCCTTGACCCGATCAAAAATACTATATTTAAAAATTAATTATTTGAATTAATCGCAAATTTCCGTATGAAATACTAACTTTTTTCCTAGACAAGCTATAGCAAATTCTAGGCTCACATCAAGCTGTAAACAGATTGTACAGACTGGGGAACTACGAAAAACTCCGAATAAACAGACATATCTCATATCACCTACATCTCGAGAAAAAGAAGACTTTTAGAGAAGACTTTTTTTTACTGACAAAGAGAAGTCTCCACTTTTCCGGCAAGTTTACCGATTAGACCAAATCTAGGCTCGAATCAGGCTGAAAACAGATTGTACAGACTCGGGAACTAAGAAAAAATCCGAAAAAACAGACATATCTTATATCACCTACATCTCGAGAAAAAGAAGACTTTCGAGAGAAGAGTCTTCTTTTTTACTAATCTCAACTTTTCTGGAATTTTGATATAAATAGCTTTCATAGAGCTAATACAACTTAGTGAAATGCAAAAAGTACGAAGAAAACTAATATATCTCAATTCAGCATCACCTCAAGAAATAGAAGACTTTTAGAGAAGACTTTTTTAATGACAAAGAGAAGTTTCAAGTTATATCGAAAGTGACCACTTTGGCCATATCTAAACTCAAATCACACTGAATACAAATGGTACAAACTGATAAACTACTAAGAACTAAGAAAAATGAGACATATCTCATATCACCTACATCTCGAGAAATAGAAGACTTTTAGAGAAGACTTTTTTACTGACAAAGAGAAGTTTCAAGTTATATCGAAAGTGACCACTTTGGCCATATCTAAACTCAAATCACACTGAATACAAATGGTACAAACTGATAAACTACTAAGAACTAAGAAAAATGAGACATATCTCATATCACCTACATCTCGAGAAATAGAAGACTTTTAGAGAAGACTTTTTTTTACTGACAAAGAGAAGTCTCCACTTTTCCGGCAAGTTTACCGATTGGACCAATTCTAGGCTCAAAACAGGCTGTAAACAGATGGTACAGACTGGGTAACTACGAAAAACTCTGAAAAAACAGACATATCTGATATCACCTACATCTCGAGAAAAAGAAGACTTTAGAGAGAAGAGTCTTCTTTTGTTTTTTTTTTACTAATCTCAACTTTTAATTCAACATTCCGATTTTTTCTGGAATTTTGATATAAATAGCTTTCATTGAGCTAATACAACTTAGTGAAATGCAAAAAAGACAAAGAAAACTAATATATCTCAATTCAGCATCACCTCAAGAAATAGAAGACTTTTAGAGAAGACTTTTTTTACTGACAGAGAGAAGTCGCCACTTTTCCGGCAAATTTACCGATTGGACCCATTTTAGGCTCAAATTAGACTGTAAACAGATTGTACAGACTAGGGAACTAATAAAAACTCCGAATAAACAGACATCTTTCATATCACCTACATCTCGAGAAAAAGAAGACTTTTAGAGAAGACTTTTTTTACTGACAAAGAGAAGTCTCCACTTTTCCGGCAAATTTACCGATTGGACCCATTTTAGGCTCAAATTAGACTGTAAACAGATTGTACAGACTGGGGAACTAATAAAAACTCCGAATAAACAGACATATTTCATATCACCTACATCTCGAGAAAAGGAAGACTTTTAGAGAAGACTTTTTTTTACTGACAAAGAGAAGTCGCCACTTTTCCGGCAAATTTACCGATTGGACCCATTTTAGGCTCAAATTAGACTGTAAACAGATTTTACAGACTGGGGAACTAATAAAAACTCCGAATAAACAGACATATTTCATATCACCTACATCTCGAGAAAAAGAAGACTTTTAGAGAAGACTTTTTTTTACTGACAAAGAGAAGTCTCCACTTTTCCGGCAAGTTTACCGATTGGACCAATTCTAGGCTCAAATCAGGCTGTAAACAGATTGTACAGACTGGGGAACTACAAAAAACTCCGAAAAAACAGACATATCTTATATCACCTACATCTCGAGAAAAAGAAGACTTTCGAGAGAAGAGTCTTCATTTTTTTTACTAATCTCAACTTTTATTGCAACATTCTGATTTTTTCTGGAATTTTGATATAAATAGCTTTCATAGAGCTGGTACAACTTAGTGAAATGCAAAAAATACGAAGAAAACTAATATATCTCAATTCAGCATCAACTCAAGAAATAGAAGACTTTTAGAGAAGACTTTTTTTACTGACAGAGAGAAGTTTCAAGTTATCTCGAAAAAGACCATTTTGGCCATATCTAGACTCAAATCACACTGAATACAGATGGTACAAACTGATAAACAACTAAGAACTAAGAAAAATGAGACATATCTCATATCACCTACATCTCGAGAAATAGAAGACTTTTAGAGAAGACTTTTTTTTACTGACAAAGAGAAGTCGCCACTTTTCCGGCAAATTTACCGATTGGACCCATTTTAGGCTCAAATTAGACTGTAAACAGATTGTACAGACTGGGGAACTAATAAAAACTCCGAATAAACAGACATATTTCATATCACCTACATCTCGAGAAAAAGAAGACTTTTAGAGAAGACTTTTTTTTACTGACAAAGAGAAGTCTCCACTTTTCCGGCAAGTTTACCGATTGGACCAATTCTAGGCTCAAATCAGGCTGTAAACAGATTGTACAGACTGGGGAACTACAAAAAACTCCGAAAAAACAGACATATCTTATATCACCTACATCTCGAGAAAAAGAAGACTTTCGAGAGAAGAGTCTTCTTTTTTTTTTACTAATCTCAACTTTTATTGCAACATTCTGATTTTTTCTGGAATTTTGATATAAATAGCTTTCATAGAGTTGGTACAACTTAGTGAAATGCAAAAAGTACGAAGAAAACTAATATATCTCAATTCAGCATCAACTCAAGAAATAGAAGACTTTTAGAGAAGACTTTTTTTACTGACAGAGAGAAGTTTCAAGTTATCTCGAAAAAGACCATTTTGGCCATATCTTGACTCAAATCACACTGAATACAGATGGTACAAACTGATAAACTACTAAGAACTAAGAAAAATGAGACATATCTTATATCACCTACATCTCGAGAAATAGAAGACTTTTAGAGAAGACTTTTTTTACTGACAAAGAGAAGTCTCCACTTTTCCGGCAAGTTTACCGATTGGACCAATTATAGGCTCAAATCAGGCTGTAAACAGATTGTACAGACTGGGAAACTACAAAAAACTCCGAAAAAACAGACATATCTTATATCACCTACATCTCGAGAAAAAGAAGACTTTCGAGAGAAGAGTCTTCTTTTTTTTTACTAATCTCAACTTTTATTGCAACATTCTGATTTTTTCTGGAATTTTGATATAAATAGCTTTCATAGAGCTGGTACAACTTAGTGAAATGCAAAAAATACGAAGAAAACTAATATATCTCAATTCAGCATCAACTCAAGAAATAGAAGACTTTTAGAGAAGACTTTTTTTACTGACAGAGAGAAGTTTCAAGTTATCTCGAAAAAGACCATTTTGGCCATATCTAGACTCAAATCACACTGAATACAGATGGTACAAACTGATAAACTACTAAGAACTAAGAAAAATGAGACATATCTCATATCACCTACATCTCGAGAAATAGAAGACTTTTAGAGAAGACTTTTTTTTACTGACAAAGAGAAGTCGCCACTTTTCCGGCAAATTTACCGATTGGACCCATTTTAGGCTCAAATTAGACTGTAAACAGATTGTACAGACTGGGGAACTAATAAAAACTCCGAATAAACAGACATATTTCATATCACCTACATCTCGAGAAAAAGAAGACTTTTAGAGAAGACTTTTTTTTACTGACAAAGAGAAGTCTCCACTTTTCCGGCAAGTTTACCGATTGGACCAATTCTAGGCTCAAATCAGGCTGTAAACAGATTGTACAGACTGGGGAACTACAAAAAACTCCGAAAAAACAGACATATCTTATATCACCTACATCTCGAGAAAAAGAAGACTTTCGAGAGAAGAGTCTTCTTTTTTTTTTACTAATCTCAACTTTTATTGCAACATTCTGATTTTTTCTGGAATTTTGATATAAATAGCTTTCATAGAGTTGGTACAACTTAGTGAAATGCAAAAAGTACGAAGAAAACTAATATATCTCAATTCAGCATCAACTCAAGAAATAGAAGACTTTTAGAGAAGACTTTTTTTACTGACAGAGAGAAGTTTCAAGTTATCTCGAAAAAGACCATTTTGGCCCTATCTAGACTCAAATCACACTGAATACAGATGGTACAAACTGATAAACTACTAAGAACTAAGAAAAATGAGACATATCTCATATCACCTACATCTCGAGAAATAGAAGACTTTTAGAGAAGACTTTTTTTACTGACAAAGAGAAGTCTCCACTTTTCCGGCAAGTTTACCGATTGGACCAATTCTAGGCTCAAATCAGGCTGTAAACAGATTGTACAGACTGGGAAACTACAAAAAACTCCGAAAAAACAGACATATCTTATATCACCTACATCTCGAGAAAAAGAAGACTTTCGAGAGAAGAGTCTTCTTTTTTTTTTTACTAATCTCAACTTTTATTGCAACATTCTGATTTTTTCTGGAATTTTGATATAAATAGCTTTCATAGAGCTGGTACAACTTAGTGAAATGCAAAAAATACGAAGAAAACTAATATATCTCAATTCAGCATCAACTCAATAAATAGAAGACTTTTAGAGAAGACTTTTTTTACTGACAGAGAGAAGTTTCAAGTTATCTCGAAAAAGACCATTTTGGCCATATCTAGACTCAAATCACACTGAATACAGATGGTACAAACTGATAAACTACTAAGAACTAAGAAAAATGAGACATATCTCATATCACCTACATCTCGAGAAATAGAAGACTTTTAGAGAAGACTTTTTTTTACTGACAAAGAGAAGTCGCCACTTTTCCGGCAAATTTACCGATTGGACCCATTTTAGGCTCAAATTAGACTGTAAACAGATTGTACAGACTGGGGAACTAATAAAAACTCCGAATAAACAGACATATTTCATATCACCTACATCTCGAGAAAAAGAAGACTTTTAGAGAAGACTTTTTTTTACTGACAAAGAGAAGTCTCCACTTTTCCGGCAAGTTTACCGATTGGACCAATTCTAGGCTCAAATCAGGCTGTAAACAGATTGTACAGACTGGGGAACTACAAAAAACTCCGAAAAAACAGACATATCTTATATCACCTACATCTCGAGAAAAAGAAGACTTTCGAGAGAAGAGTCTTCTTTTTTTTTTACTAATCTCAACTTTTATTGCAACATTCTGATTTTTTCTGGAATTTTGATATAAATAGCTTTCATAGAGTTGGTACAACTTAGTGAAATGCAAAAAGTACGAAGAAAACTAATATATCTCAATTCAGCATCAACTCAAGAAATAGAAGACTTTTAGAGAAGACTTTTTTTACTGACAGAGAGAAGTTTCAAGTTATCTCGAAAAAGACCATTTTGGCCATATCTAGACTCAAATCACACTGAATACAGATGGTACAAACTGATAAACTACTAAGAACTAAGAAAAATGAGACATATCTCATATCACCTACATCTCGAGAAATAGAAGACTTTTAGAGAAGACTTTTTTTACTGACAAAGAGAAGTCTCCACTTTTCCGGCAAGTTTACCGATTGGACCAATTCTAGGCTCAAATCAGGCTGTTAACAGATTGTACAGACTGGGGAACTACGAAAAACTCCGAAAAAACAGACGTTTCTTATATCACCTACATCTCGAGAAAAAGAAGACTTTCGAGAGAAGTGTCTTCTTTTTTTTTACTAATCTCAACTTTTTTGCAACATTCCGATTTTTTCTGGAATTTTGATATGAATAGCTTTCATAGAGCTGGTACAACTTAGTGAAATGCAAAAAATACGAAGAAAACTAATATATCTCATTTCAGCATCAACTCAAGAAATAGAAGACTTTTAGAGAAGACTTTTTTTTACTGTCAAAGAGAAGTCTCCACTTTTCCGGCAAGTTTACCGATTGGACCAATTCTAGGCTCATATCAGGCTGTAAACAGATTGTACAGACTGGGGAACTACGAAAAACTCCGAAAAAACAGACATTTCTTATATCACCTACATCTCGAGAAAAAGAAGACTTTCGAGAGAAGAGTCTTTTTTTTTACTAATCTCAACTTTTATTGCAACATTCCAATTTTTTCTGGAATTTTGATATAAATAGCTTTCATAGAGCTGGTACAACTTAGTGAAATGCAAAAAGTACGAAGAAAACTAATATATCTCAATTCAGCATCAACTCAAGAAATAGAAGACTTTTAGAGAAGACTTTTTTTACTGACAGAGAGAAGTTTCAAGTTATCTCGAAAAAGACCATTTTGGCCATATCTAGACTCAAATCATACTGAATACAGATGGTACAAACTGATAAACTACTAAGAACTAAGAAAAATGAGACATATCTCATATCACCTACATCTCGAGAAATAGAAGACTTTTAGAGAAGACTTTTTTTTACTGACAAAGAGAAGTCTCCACTTTTCCGGCAAGTTTACCGATTGGACCAATTCTAGGCTCAAATCAAGCTGTTAACAGATTGTACAGACTGGGGAACTACGAAAAACTCCTAAAAAACAGACATTTCTTATATCACCTACATCTCGAGAAAAAGAAGACTTTCGAGAGAAGAGTCTTTTTTTACTAATCTCAACTTTTATTGCAACATTCCGATTTTTTCTGGAATTTTGATATAAATAGCTTTCATAGAGCTGGTACAACTTAGTGAAATGCAAAAAGTACGAAGAAAACTAATATATCTCAATTCAGCATCAACTCAAGAAATAGAAGACTTTTAGAGAAGACTTTTTTTACTGACAGAGAGAAGTTTCAAGTTATCTCGAAAAAGAGCATTTTGGCCATATCTAGACTCAAATCATACTGAATACAGATGGTACAAACTGATAAACTACTAAGAACTAAAAAAATGAGACATATCTCATATCACCTACATCTCGAGAAATAGAAGACTTTTAGAGAAGACTTTTTTTTACTGACAAAGAGAAGTCTCCACTTTTCCGGCAAGTTTACCGATTGGACCAATTCTAGGCTCAAATCAGGCTGTTAACAGATTGTACAGACTGGGGAACTACGAAAAACTCCGAAAAAACAGACATTTCTTATATCACCTACATCTCGAGAAAAAGAAGACTTTCGAGAGAAGAGTCTTTTTTTTACTAATCTCAACTTTTATTGCAACATTCCGATTTTTTCTGGAATTTTGATATAAATAGCTTTCATAGAGCTGGTACAACTTAGTGAAATGCAAAAAGTACGAAGAAAACTAATATATCTCAATTCAGCATCAACTCAAGAAATAGAAGACTTTTAGAGAAGACTTTTTTTACTGACAGAGAGAAGTTTCAAGTTATCTCGAAAAAGACCATTTTGGCCATATCTAGACTCAAATCATACTGAATACAGATGGTACAAACTGATAAACTACTAAGAACTAAGAAAAATGAGACATATCTCATATCACCTACATCTCGAGAAATAGAAGACTTTTAGAGAAGACTTTTTTTTACTGACAAAGAGAAGTCTCCACTTTTCCGGCAAGTTTACCGATTGGACCAATTCTAGGCTCAAATCAGGCTGTTAACAGATTGTACAGACTGGGGAACTACGAAAAACTCCGAAAAAACAGACATTTCTTATATCACCTACATCTCGAGAAAAAGAAGACTTTCGAGAGAAGAGTCTTTTTTTTACTAATCTCAACTTTTATTGCAACATTCCGATTTTTTCTGGAATTTTGATATAAATAGCTTTCATAGAGCTGGTACAACTTAGAGAAATGCAAAAGGTACGAAGAAAACTAATATATCTCAATTCAGCATCAACTCAAGAAATAGAAGACTTTTAGAGAAGACTTTTTTTACTGACAGAGAGAAGTTTCAAGTTATCTCGAAAAAGACCATTTTGGCCATATCTAGACTCAAATCATACTGAATACAGATGGTACAAACTGATAAACTACTAAGAACTAAAAAAATGAGACATATCTCATATCACCTACATCTCGAGAAATAGAAGACTTTTAGAGAAGACTTTTTTTTACTGACAAAGAGAAGTCTCCACTTTTCCGGCAAGTTTACCGATTGGATCAATTCTAGGCTCAAATCAGGCTGTTAACAGATTGTACAGACTGGGGAACTACAAAAAACTCCGAAAAAACAGACATTTCTTATATCACCTACATCTCGAGAAAAAGAAGACTTTCGAGAGAAGAGTCTTCTTTTTTTTTTACTAATCTCAACTTTTTTGCAACATTCCGATTTTTTCTGGAATTTTGATATGAATAGCTTTCATAGAGCTGGTACAACTTAGTGAAATGCAAAAAGTACGAAGAAAACTAATATATCTCAATTCAGCATCAACTCAAGAAATAGAAGACTTTTAGAGAAGACTTTTTTTACTGACAAAGAGAAGTCTCCACTTTTCCGGCAAGTTTACCGATTGGACCAATTCTAGGCTCATATCAGGCTGTAAACAGATTGTACAGACTGGGGAACTACGAAAAACTCCGAAAAAACAGACATTTCTTATATCACCTACATCTCGAGAAAAAGAAGACTTTCGAGAGAAGAGTCTTTTTTTTTTACTAATCTCAACTTTTATTGCAACATTCCGATTTTTTCTGGAATTTTGATATAAATAGCTTTCATAGAGCTGGTACAACTTAGTGAAATGCAAAAAGTACGAAGAAAACTAATATATCTCAATTCAGCATCAACTCAAGAAATAGAAGACTTTTAGAGAAGACTTTTTTTACTGACAGAGAGAAGTTTCAAGTTATCTCGAAAAGACCAATTTGGCCATATCTAGACTCAAATCACACTGAATACAGATGGTACAAACTGATAAACTACTAAGAACTAAGAAAAAAGAGACATATCTCATATCACCTACATCTCGAGAAATAGAAGACTTTTAGAGAAGACTTTTTTTTTACTGACAAAGAGAAGTCTCCACTTTTCCGGCAAGTTTACCGATTGGACCAATTCTAGGCTCAAATCAGGCTGTAAACAGATTGTACAGACTGGGGAACTACGAAAAACTCCGAAAAAACAGACATATCTTATATCGCCTACATCTCGAGAAAAAGAAGACTTTCGAGAGAAGAGTCTTCTTTTTTTTTTACTAATCTCAACTTTTATTGCAACATTCCGATTTTTTCTGGAATTTTGATATAAATAGCTTTCAAAGAGCTGGTACAACTTAGTGAAATGCAAAAAGTACGAAGAAAACTAATATATCTCAATTCAGCATCATCTCGAGAAATAGAAGACTTTTAGAGAAGACTTTTTTTTTACTGACAAAGAGAAGTCTCCACTTTTCCGGCAAGTTTACCGATTGGACCAATTCTAGGCTCAAATCAGACTGTAAACAGATTGTATAGACTGGGGAACTACTAAAAACTCCGAATAAACAGACATTTCTTATATCACCTACATCTCGAGAAAAAGAAGACTTTCGAGAGAAGAGTCTTCTTTTTTTTTACTAATCTCAACTTTTTTGCAACATTTTTCTGGAATTTTGATATGAATAGCTTTCATAGAGCTGGTACAACTTAGTGAAATGCAAAAAGTACGAAGAAAACTAATATATCTCAATTCAGCATCAACTCAAGAAATAGAAGACTTTTAGAGAAGACTTTTTTTACTGACAAAGAGAAGTCTCCACTTTTCCGGCAAGTTTACCGATTGGACCAATTCTAGGCTCATATCAGGCTGTAAACAGATTGTACAGACTGGGGAACTACGAAAAACTTCGAAAAAACAGACATTTCTTATATCACCTACATCTCGAGAAAAAGAAGACTTTCGAGAGAAGAGTCTTTTTTTTTACTAATCTCAACTTTTATTGCAACATTCCGATTTTTTCTGGAATTTTGATATAAATAGCTTTCATAGAGCTGGTACAACTTAGTGAAATTCAAAAAGTACGAAGAAAACTAATATATCTCAATTCAGCATCAACTCAAGAAATAGAAGACTTTTAGAGAAGACTTTTTTTACTGACAGAGAGAAGTTTCAAGTTATCTCGAAAAGACCATTTTGGCCATATCTAGACTCAAATCACACTGAATACAGATGGTACAAACTGATAAACTACTAAGAACTAAGAAAAATGAGACATATCTCATATCACCTACATCTCGAGAAATAGAAGACTTTTAGAGAAGACTTTTTTTTTACTGACAAAGAGAAGTCTCCACTTTTCCGGCAAGTTTACCGATTGGACCAATTCTAGGCTCAAATCAGGCTGTAAACAGATTGTACAGACTGGGGAACTACGAAAAACTCCGAAAAAACAGACATATCTTATATCGCCTACATCTCGAGAAAAAGAAGACTTTCGAGAGAAGAGTCTTCTTTTTTTTACTAATCTCAACTTTTATTGCAACATTCCGATTTTTTCTGGAATTTTGATATAAATAGCTTTCATAGAGCTGGTACAACTTAGTGAAATGCAAAAAGTACGAAGAAAACTAATATATCTCAATTCAGCATCAACTCAAGAAATAGAAGACTTTTAGAGAAGACTTTTTTTACTGACAGAGAGAAGTTTCAAGTTATCTCGAAAAAGACCATTTTGGCCATATCTAGACTCAAATCACACTGAGTACAGATGGTACAAACTGATAAACTACTAAGAAGTAAGAAAAATGAGACATATCTCATATCACCTACATCTCGAGAAATAGAAGACTTTTAGAGAAGACTTTTTTTTTACTGACAAAGAGAAGTCTCCACTTTTCCGGCAAGTTTACCGATTGGACCAATTCTAGGCTCAAATCAGGCTGTAAACAAATTGTACAGACTGGGGAACTACGAAAAACTCCGAAAAAACAGACATTTCTTATATCACCTACATCTCGAGAAAAAGAAGACTTTCGAGAGAAGAGTCTTCTTTTTTTTTACTAATCTCAACTTTTTTGCAACATTCCGATTTTTTCTGGAATTTTGATATGAATAGCTTTCATAGAGCTGGTACAACTTAGTGAAATGCAAAAAGTACGAAGAAAACTAATATATCTCAATTCAGCATCAACTCAAGAAATAGAAGACTTTTAGAGAAGACTTTTTACTGACAAAGAGAAGTCTCCACTTTTCCGGCAAGTTTACCGATTGGACCAATTCTAGGCTCATATCAGGCTGTAAACAGATTGTACAGACTGGGGAACTACGAAAAACTCCGAAAAAACAGACATTTCTTATATCACCTACATCTCGAGAAAAAGAAGACTTTCGAGAGAAGAGTCTTTTTTTTTACTAATCTCAACTTTTATTGCAACATTCCGATTTTTTCTGGAATTTTGATATAAATAGCTTTCATAGAGCTGGTACAACTTAGTGAAATGCAAAAAGTAAGAAGAAAACTAATATATCTCAATTCAGCATCAACTCAAGAAATAGAAGACTTTTAGAGAAGACTTTTTTTACTGACAGAGAGAAGTTTCAAGTTATCTCGAAAAGACCATTTTGGCCATATCTAGACTCAAATCACACTGAATACAGATGGTACAAACTGATAAACTACTAAGAACTAAGAAAAATGAGACAAATCTCATATCACCTACATCTCGAGAAATAGAAGACTTTTAGAGAAGACTTTTTTTTTACTGACAAAGAGAAGTCTCCACTTTTCCGGCAAGTTTACCGATTGGACCAATTCTAGGCTCAAATCAGGCTGTAAACAGATTGTACAGACTGGGGAACTACGAAAAACTCGGAAAAAACAGACATATCTTATATCACCTACATCTCGAGAAAAAGAAGACTTTCGAGAGAAGAGTCTTCTTTTTTTTTTACTAATCTCAACTTTTATTGCAACATTCCGATTTTTTCTGGAATTTTGATATAAATAGCTTTCATAGAGCTGGTACAACTTAGTGAAATGCAAAAAGTACGAAGAAAACTAATATATCTCAATTCAGCATCAACTCAAGAAATAGAAGACTTTTAGAGAAGACTTTTTTTACTGACAGAGAGAAGTTTCAAGTTATCTCGAAAAAGACCATTTTGGCCATATCTAGACTCAAATCACACTGAATACAGATGGTACAAACTGATAAACTACTAAGAAGTGAGAAAAATGAGACATATCTCATATCACCTACATCTCGAGAAATAGAAGACTTTTAGAGAAGACTTTTTTTTTACTGACAAAGAGAAGTCTCCACTTTTCCGGCAAGTTTACCGATTGGACCAATTCTAGGCTCAAATCAGGCTGTAAACAGATTGTACAGACTGGGGAACTACGAAAAACTCGGAAAAAACAGACATATCTTATATCACCTACATCTCGAGAAAAAGAAGACTTTCGAGAGAAGAGTCTTCTTTTTTTTTTACTAATCTCAACTTTTATTGCAACATTCCGATTTTTTCTGGAATTTTGATATAAATAGCTTTCATAGAGCTGGTACAACTTAGTGAAATGCAAAAAGTACGAAGAAAACTAATATATCTCAATTCAGCATCAACTCAAGAAATAGAAGACTTTTAGAGAAGACTTTTTTTACTGACAGAGAGAAGTTTCAAGTTATCTCGAAAAAGACCATTTTGGCCATATCTAGACTCAAATCACACTGAATACAGATGGTACAAACTGATAAACTACTAAGAAGTGAGAAAAATGAGACATATCTCATATCACCTACATCTCGAGAAATAGAAGACTTTTAGAGAAGACTTTTTTTTTACTGACAAAGAGAAGTCTCCACTTTTCCGGCAAGTTTACCGATTGGACCAATTCTAGGCTCAAATCAGGCTGTAAACAAATTGTACAGACTGGGGAACTACGAAAAACACCGAAAAAACAGACATTTCTTATATCACCTACATCTCGAGGAAAAGAAGACTTTCGAGAGAAGAGTCTTCTTTTTTTTTTACTAATCTCAACTTTTATTGCAACATTCCGATTTTTTCTGGAATTTTGATATAAATAGCTTTCATAGCGCTGGTACAAATTAGTGAAATGCAAAAAGTACGAAGAAAACTAATATATCTCAATTCAGCATCAACTCAAGAAATAGAAGACTTTTAGAGAAGACTTTTTTTACTGACAGAGAGAAGTTTCAAGTTATCTCGAAAAAGACCATTTTGGCCATATCTAGACTCAAAACACACTGAATACAGATGGTACAAACTGATAAACTACTAAGAACTAAGAAAAATGAGACATATCTCATATCACATACATCTCGAGAAATAGAAGACTTTTAGAGAAGACTTTTTTTTTTACTGACAAAGAGAAGTCTCCACTTTTCCGGCAAGTTTACCGATTGGACCAATTCTAGGCTCAAATCAGACTGTAAACAGATTGTATAGACTGGGGAACTACTAAAAACTCCGAATAACCAGACATATTTCATATCACCTGCATCTCGAGAAAAAGAAGACTTTTAGAGAAGACTTTTTTTACTGACAAAGAGAAGTTTCAAGTTTTCTCGAAAATGACCATTTTGGCCATATCTAGACTCAAATCACACTGAATACAGATGGTACAAACTGATAAACTACTAAGAACTAAGGAAAACGAGACAAATCTCATATCACCTACATCTCGAGAAATAGAAGACTTTTAGAGAAGACTTTTTTTTACTGACAAAGAGAAGTCTCCACTTTTCCGGCAAGTTGACCGACTAGGCCTATTCTAGGCTCAAATCAGACTGTAAACAGATTGTACAGACTGGGGAACTACGAAAAACTCCGAATAAACAGACATATTTCATATCACCTGCATCTCGAGAAAAAGAAGACTTTTAGAGAAGACTTTTTTTACTGACAAAGAGAAGTCTCCACTTTTCCGGCAAGTTGACCGACTGGGCCTATTCTAGGCTCAAATCAGACTGTAAACAGATTGTATAGACTGGGGAACTACTAAAAACTCCGAATAACCAGACATATTTCATATCACCTGCATCTCGAGAAAAAGAAGACTTTTAGAGAAGACTTTTTTTACTGACAAAGAGAAGTTTCAAGTTTTCTCGAAAGTGACCATTTTGGCCATATCTAGACTCAAATCACTCTGAATACAGATGGTACAAACTGATAAACTACTAAGAACTAAGAAAAATGAGACATATCTCATATCACCTACATCTCGAGAAATAGAAGACTTTTACAGAAGACTTTTTTTTTACTGACAAAGAGAAGTCTCCACTTTTCCGGCAAGTTTACCGATTGGACCAATTCTAGGCTCAAATCAGACTGTAAACAGATTGTATAGACTGGGGAACTACTAAAAACTCCGAATAACCAGACATATTTCATATCACCTGCATCTCGAGAAAAAGAAGACTTTTAGAGAAGACTTTTTTTACTGACAAAGAGAAGTTTCAAGTTTTCTCGAAAGTGACCATTTTGGCCATATCTAGACTCAAATCACACTGAATACAGATGGTACAAACTGATAAACTACTAAGAACTAAGGAAAACGAGACAAATCTCATATCACCTACATCTCGAGAAATAGAAGACTTTTAGAGAAGACTTTTTTTTACTGACAAAGAGAAGTCTCCACTTTTCCGGCAAGTTTACCGATTGGACCAATTCTAGGCTCAAATCAGACTGTAAACAGATTGTATAGACTGGGGAACTACTAAAAACTCCGAATAAACAGACATATTTCATATCACATGCATCTCGAGAAAAAGAAGACTTTTTGAGAAGACTTTTTTTATTGACAAAGAGAAGTTTCAAGGTATCTCGAAAGTGACCATTTTGGCCATATCTAGACTCAAATCACACTCAAAACAGATGGTACAAACTGATAAACTACTAAGAACTAAGAAAAATGAGACATATCTCATATCACCTACATCTCGAGAAATAGAAGACTTTTAGAGAAGACATTTTATTTACTGACAAAGAGAAGTCTCCACTTTTCCGGCAAATTTACCGATTGGACCGATTCTAGGCTCGAATCAGGCTGTAAACAGATTGTACAGACTGGGGAACTACGAAAAACTCCGAATAAACAGACATATTTCATATCACCTGCATCTCGAGAAAAAGAAGACTTTTAGAGAAGACTTTTTTTACTATCAAAGAGAAGTGTCCACTTTTCCGGCAAGTTGACCGACTGGGCCTATTCTAGGCTCAAATCAGACTGAAAACAGATTGTACAGCCTGGGGAACTACCAAAAACTCCGAATAAACAGACATATTTCATATCACCTGCATCTCGAGAAAAAGAAGACTTTTAGAGAAGACTTTTTTTACTGACAAAGAGAAGTATCAAGTTTTCTCGAAAGTGACCATTTTGGCCATATCTAGACTCAAATCACACTGAATACAGATGGTACAAACTGATGAACTACTAAGAACTAAGGAAAACGAGACATATCTCATATCACCTACATCTCGAGAAAAAGAAGACTTTTAGAGAAGACTTTTTTTTTACTTACAAAGAGAACTTTCCATTTCTCCGCCAAGTTTACCGTTTAGATCAATTCCAGGCTCGAACAGGCTTTAAACAGATTTTACAGACTGCGGAACTACGAAAAACTCCGAATAAACAGACATATCTTATATCACCTACATCTCGAGAAATAGAAGACTTTTTTTCTCTGACAAAGAGAAGTTTCAAGTTTTCTCGAAAGTGACCATTTTGGCCATATCTAGACTCAAATCACACTGAATACAGATGGTACAAACTGATAAACTACTAAGAACTAAGGAAAACGAGACAAATCTCATATCACCTACATCTCGAGAAATAGAAGACTTTTAGAGAAGACTTTTTTTTACTGACAAAGAGAAGTCTCCACTTTTCCGGCAAGTTTACCGATTGGACCAATTCTAGGCTGAAATCAGACTGTAAACAGATTGTATAGACTGGGGAACTACTAAAAACTCCGAATAAACAGACATATTTCATATCACCTGCATCTCGAGAAAAAGAAGACTTTTTGAGAAGACTTTTTTTATTGACAAAGAGAAGTTTCAAGGTATCTCGAAAGTGACCATTTTGGCCATATCTAGACTCAAATCACACTCAAAACAGATGGTACAAACTGATAAACTACTAAGAACTAAGAAAAATGAGACATATCTCATATCACCTACATCTCGAGAAATAGAAGACTTTTAGAGAAGACATTTTATTTACTGACAAAGAGAAGTCTCCACTTTTCCGGCAAATTTACCGATTGGACCGATTCTAGGCTCGAATCAGGCTGTAAACATATTGTACAGACTGGGGAACTACGAAAAACTCCGAATAAACAGACATATTTCATATCACCTGCATCTCGAGAAAAAGAAGACTTTTAGAGAAGACTTTTTTTTACTGACAAAGAGAAGTGTCCACTTTTCCGGCAAGTTGACCGACTGGGCCTATTCTAGGCTCAAATCAGACTGAAAACAGATTGTACAGACTGGGGAACTACTAAAAACTCCGAATAAACAGACATATTTCATATCACCTGCATCTCGAGAAAAAGAAGACTTTTAGAGAAGACTTTTTTTACTGACAAAGAGAAGTATCAAGTTTTCTCGAAAGTGACCATTTTGGCCATTTCTAGACTCAAATCACACTGAATACAGATGGTACAAACTGATGAAATACTAAGAACTAAGGAAAACGAGACATATCTCATATCACCTACATCTCGAGAAAAAAGAAGACTTTTAGAGAAGACTTTTTTTTTTACTTACAAAGAGAACTTTCCATTTCTCCGCCAAGTTTACCGTTTAGATCAATTCCAGGCTCGAACCAGGCTTTAAACAGATTTTACAGACTGCGGAACTACGAAAAACTCCGAATAAACAGACATATCTTATATCACCTACATCTCGAGAAATAGAAGACTTTTTTTTCTGACAAAGAGAAGTCTCCACTTTTCCGGCAAGTTTACCGATTGGACCAATTCTAGGCTCAAATCAGACTTTAAACAGATTGTACAGACTGGGGAACTACTAAAAACTCCGAATAAACAGACATATCTTATATCACCTACATCTCGAGAAAAAGAAGACTTTCGAGAGAAGAGTTCTTTTTTCTAATCGCAACTTTTATTGCAACTTTCCGATTTTTCTGGAATTTTGATATAAATAGCTTTCATAGAGCTGGTATAACTTACTGAAATGCACAAAGTACGAAGAAAATTAATATATCTCAATTCAGCATCATCTCGATAAATAGAAGACTTTTAGAGAAGACTTTTTTTACTGACAAAGAGAAGTTTCAAGTTTTCTCGAAAGTGACCATTTTGGCCATATCTAGACTCAAATCACACTGAATACAGATGGTACAAACTGATGAACTACTACGAACTAAGAAAAATGAGACATATCGCATATAACCTACATCTCGAGAAATAGAAGACTTTTAGAGAAGACTTTTTTTTACTGACAAAGGGAAGTCTCCACTTTTCCGCCAAAATTACCGATTGGACCGATTCTAGGCTCAAATCAGACCTTAAACAGATTGTACAGACTGGGGAACTACGAAAAACTCCGAATAAACAGACATATCTTATATCACCTACATCTCGAGAAAAAGAAAACTTTTAGAGAAGACTTTTTTTTACTGACAAAGAGAAGTCTCCACTTTTCCGGCAAATTTACCGATTGGACCAATTCTAGGCTAGAATCAGGCTGTAAACAGATTGTACAGACTTGGGAACTACGAAAAAATCCGAATAAACAGACATATCTTATATCACCTACATCTCGAGAAAAAGAAGACTTTTAGAGAAGACTTTTTTTTACTGACAAAGGGAAGTCTCCACTTTTCCGCCAAAATTACCGATTGGACCGATTCTAGGCTCAAATCAGACTTTAAACAGATTGTACAGACTGGGGAACTACGAAAAACTCCGAATAAACAGACATATCTTATATCACCTACATCTCGAGAAAAAGAAAACTTTTAGAGAAGACTTTTTTTTACTGACAAAGAGAAGTCTCCACTTTTCCGGCAAATTTACCGATTGGACCGATTCTAGGCTCAAATCAGACTTTAAACAGATTGTACAGACTGGGGAACTACGAAAAACTCCGAATAAACAGACATATCTTATATCACCTACATCTCGAGAAAAAGAAAACTTTTAGAGAAGACTTTTTTTTACTGACAAAGAGAAGTCTCCACTTTTCCGGCAAATTTACCGATTGGACCAATTCTAGGCTAGAATCAGGCTGTAAACAGATTGTACAGACTGGAGAACTGCTAAAAACTCCGCATAAACAGACATATCTTATATCGCCTACATCTCGAGAAAAAGAAGACTTTTAGAGAAGACTTTTTTTACTGACAAAGAGAAGTTTCACGTTATCTCGAAAGTGACCATTTTGGCCATATCTAGACTCAAATCACACTGAATACAGATGGTACAAACTGATAAACTACTAAGAACTAAGAAAAATGAGACATATCTCATATCACCTACATCTCGAGAAAAAGAAGACTTTTAGAGAAGACTTTTTTTTACTGACAAAGAGAAGTCTCCACTTTTCCGGCAAGTTGACCGACTGGGCCTATTCTAGGCTCAAATCAGACTGAAAACAGATTGTAAAGACTGGGGAACTACTAAAAACTCCGAATAAACAGTTATATTTCATATCACCTGCATCTCGAGAAAAAGAAGACTTTTAGAGAAGACTTTTTTTACTGACAAAGAGAAGTTTCAAGTTTTCTCGAAAGTGACCATTTTGGCCATATCTAGACTCAAATCACACTGAATACAGATGGTACAAACTGATAAACTACTAAGAACTAAGAAAAATGAGACATATCTCATATCACCTACATCTCGAGAAAAAGAAGACTTTTAGAGAAGCCTTTTTTTTACTGACAAAGAGAAGTCTCCACTTTTCCGGCAAGTTTACCGATTGGACCAATTCTAGGCTAAAATCAGACTTTAAACAGATTGTACAGACTGGAGAACTACTAAAAACTCCGCATAAACAGACATATCTTATATCGCCTACATCTCGAGAAAAAGAAAACTTTTAGAGAAGACTTATTTTACTGACAAAGAGAAGTTTCACGTTATCTCGAAAGTGACCATTTTGGCCATATCTAGACTCAAATCAAACCAAATACAGATGGTACAAACTGATGAACTACTAAGAAAAATGAGACATATCTCATATAACCTACATCTCGAGAAATAGAAGACTTTTAGAGAAGACTTTTTTTTACTGACAAAGAGAAGTCTCCACTTTTCCGGCAAGTTGACCGACTGGGCCTATTCTAGGCTCAAATCAGACTGGAAACAGATTGTACAGGCTGGGAAACTACTAAAAACTCCGAATAAACAGACATATTTCATATCACCTGCATCTCGAGAAAAAGAAGACTTTTAGAGAAGACTTTTTTTACTGACAAAGAGAAGTTTCAAGTTTTCTCGAAAGTGACCATTTTGGCCATATCTAGACTCAAATCACACTGAATACAGATGGTACAAACTGATAAACTACTAAGAACTAAGAAAAATGAGACATATCTCATATCACCTACATGACCAAATCGGAAATAATTATTTCCAAATTTCAAAATTATTTATTCGAATTAATCGGAAATTTTCAAATGAAAACCTAACTTTTCTCCTAGGCAAGCTATAGCAAAAATTCTTTTTGTTTTAGACTCTATATACACAGGCGATACTCCATACCGAGTTTGGGTCGATTTGAAAAACTCCTTGACCCGATCAAAAATACTATATTTAAAAATTAATTATTTGAATTAATCGCAAATTTCCGTATAAAAAACTAACTTTTTTCCTAGGCAAGCTATAGCACAAATTCTTTTTGTTTTAGACTCCATATACCCAGGGGATACTCCATACGGCATTTGCTTCGATTTGAACAACTCCTTGACCCGATCAAAAATACTATATTTCAAAATTAATTATTTGAATTAATCGCAAATTTCCGTATGAAATACGAACTTTTTTCCTAGACAAGCTATAGCAAAAATTCTTTTTGTTTTAGACTCTAGGTACACATGGGATACTCCATGCCGAGTTTGGTTTGACACCGACCACTCTTTGTGATAGAGGTATATTTGTGTCACAGAAACGCAGAAAACAACTAAAATTAAGGTTTGCTCGTGGGCTAATTTCAGATACTTTTTGGAAACGGACCTATACGACATGTATACCATTCAAACCATCTTAAACTGACCCGTCAGAATCATTAAGGAAATTATAAATAATCCCTCTCTACACAGAGTTAAAAGCATAAACCAACGAGATCCGCTCATTAATCGGGACGTTTCCCATGATCGTACACAAATTTACAACTTCTGGGGAATACTTTTTCAGGTTTCGATAGGTCAAAAGAAAGCACGCATAACAAGCTCTCTAATTATGCAGCTTAATGGGGAAAAAATTAATATAGGCAGAGTTATTAAAGATCGAGTCTTTGGCACCAAATGCCCCAAAAAAGGACAATGATGACCCAGAATGACCAAACATCGTCATCAACGATTATAATTATAACAAGCAAATTTTGCTGGGAATATCACTGGGGTACACTGAGCCTACCCAGCTACCTAAACAACCCGAATAATAACAACAACATCAACGGTCAGTAACAGGCTGCAGATGACCATTCTCCTGTTTCAGATGATCAAACTTGGGGTATGTTCAATGGTCAATATTTCCAAACTGACTGAATGAAACAAAACCAAACTTTGAGCAAAACAAGTACTACTTGCGACACGCTTTGTGTCAAAGTATCATCTAAATTGGTCCATTTTACTGACAAAGAGAAGTTTCACGTTATCTCGAAAGTGACCATTTTGGCCATATCTAGACTCAAATCACACTGAATACAGATGGTACAAACTGATAAACTACTAAGAACTAAGAAAAATGAGACATATCTCATATCACCTACATGACCAAATCGGAAATAATTATTTCCAAATTTCAAAATTATTTATTCGAATTAATCGGAAATTTTCAAATGAAAACCTAACTTTTCTCCTAGGCAAGCTATAGCAAAAATTCTTTTTGTTTTAGACTCTATATACACAGGCGATACTCCATACCGAGTTTGGGTCGATTTGAAAAACTCCTTGACCCGATCAAAAATACTATATTTAAAAATTAATTATTTGAATTAATCGCAAATTTCCGTATAAAAAACTAACTTTTTTCCTAGGCAAGCTATAGCACAAATTCTTTTTGTTTTAGACTCCATATACCCAGGGGATACTCCATACGGCGTTTGCTTCGATTTGAACAACTCCTTGACCCGATCAAAAATACTATATTTCAAAATTAATTATTTGAATTAATCGCAAATTTCCGTATGAAATACGAACTTTTTTCCTAGACAAGCTATAGCAAAAATTCTTTTTGTTTTAGACTCTAGGTACACATGGGATACTCCATGCCGAGTTTGGTTTGACACCGACCACTCTTTGTGATAGAGGTATATTTGTGTCACAGAAACGCAGAAAACAACTAAAATTAAGGTTTGCTCGTGGGCTAATTTCAGATACTTTTTGGAAACGGACCTATACGACATGTATACCATTCAAACCATCTTAAACTGACCCGTCAGAATCATTAAGGAAATTATAAATAATCCCTCTCTACACAGAGTTAAAAGCATAAACCAACGAGATCCGCTCATTAATCGGGACGTTTCCCATGATCGTACACAAATTTACAACTTCTGGGGAATACTTTTTCAGGTTTCGATAGGTCAAAAGAAAGCACGCATAACAAGCTCTCTAATTATGCAGCTTAATGGGGAAAAAATTAATGTAGGCAGAGTTATTAAAGATCGAGTCTTTGGCACCAAATGCCCCAAAAAAGGACAATGATGACCCAGAATGACCAAACATCGTCATCAACGATTATAATTATAACAAGCAAATTTTGCTGGGAATATCACTGGGGTACACTGAGCCTACCCAGCTACCTAAACAACCCGAATAATAACAACAACATCAACGGTCAGTAACAGGCTGCAGATGACCATTCTCCTGTTTCAGATGATCAAACTTGGGGTATGTTCAATGGTCAATATTTCCAAACTGACTGAATGAAACAAAACCAAACTTTGAGCAAAACAAGTACTACTTGCGACACGCTTTTTTGTCAAAGTATCATCTAAATTGGTCCATTTTACTGACAAAGAGAAGTTTCACGTTATCTCGAAAGTGACCATTTTGGCCATATCTAGACTCAAATCACACTGAATACAGATGGTACAAACTGATAAACTACTAAGAACTAAGAAAAATGAGACATATCTCATATCACCTACATCTCGAGAAAAAGAAGACTTTTAGAGAAGACTTTTTTTTACTGACAAAGAGAAGTCTCCACTTTTCCGGCAAGTTGACCGACTGGGCCTATTCTAGGCTCAAATCAGACTGAAAACAGATTGTACAGACTGGGGAACTACTAAAAACTCCGAATAAACAGTTATATTTCATATCACCTGCATCTCGAGAAAAAGAAGACTTTTAGAGAAGACTTTTTTTACTGACAAAGAGAAGTTTCAAGTTTTCTCGAAAGTGACCATTTTGGCCATATCTAGACTCAAATCACACTGAATACAGATAGTACAAACTGATAAACTACTAAGAACTAAGAAAAATGAGACATATCTCATATCACCTACATCTCGAGAAAAAGAAGACTTTTAGAGAAGACTTTTTTTTTACTGACAAAGAGAAGTCTCCACTTTTCCGGCAAGTTTACCGATTGGACCAATTCTAGGCTAAAATCAGACTTTAAACAGATTGTACAGACTGGAGAACTACTAAAAACTCCGCATAAACAGACATATCTTATATCGCCTACATCTCGAGAAAAAGAAAACTTTTAGAGAAGACTTATTTTACTGACAAAGAGAAGTTTCACGTTATCTCGAAAGTGACCATTTTGGCCATATCTAGACTCAAATCAAACCAAATACAGATGGTACAAACTGATGAACTACTAAGAAAAATGAGACATATCTCATATAACCTACATCTCGAGAAATAGAAGACTTTTAGAGAAGACTTTTTTTTACTGACAAAGAGAAGTCTCCACTTTTCCGGCAAGTTGACCGACTGGGCCTATTCTAGGCTCAAATCAGACTGGAAACAGATTGTACAGACTGGGAAACTACTAAAAACTCCGAATAAACAGACATATTTCATATCACCTGCATCTCGAGAAAAAGAAGACTTTTAGAGAAGACTTTTTTTACTGACAAAGAGAAGTTTCAAGTTTTCTCGAAAGTGACCATTTTGGCCATATCTAGACTCAAATCACACTGAATACAGATGGTACAAACTGATAAACTACTAAGAACTAAGAAAAATGAGACATATCTCATATCACTTACATGACCAAATCGGAAATAATTATTTCCAAATTTCAAAATTATTTATTCGAATTAATCGGAAATTTTCAAATGAAAACCTAACTTTTCTCCTAGGCAAGCTATAGCAAAAATTCTTTTTGTTTTAGACTCTATATACACAGGCGATACTCCATACCGAGTTTGGGTCGATTTGAAAAACTCCTTGACCCGATCAAAAATACTATATTTAAAAATTAATTATTTGAATTAATCGCAAATTTCCGTATAAAAAACTAAATTTTTTCCTAGGCAAGCTATAGCAAAAATTCTTTTTGTTTTAGACTTTAGGTACACATGGGATACTCCATGCCGAGTTTGGTTTGACACCGACCACTCTTTGTGATAGAGGTATATTTGTGTCACAGAAACGCAGAAAACAACTAAAATTAAGGTTTGCTCGTGGGCTAATTTCAGATACTTTTTGGAAACGGACCTATACGACATGTATACCATTCAAACCATCTTAAACTGACCCGTCAGAATCATTAAGGAAATTATAAATAATCCCTCTCTACACAGAGTTAAAAGCATAAACCAACGAGATCCGCTCATTAATCGGGACGTTTCCCATGATCGTACACAAATTTACAACTTCTGGGGAATACTTTTTCAGGTTTCGATAGGTCAAAAGAAAGCACGCATAACAAGCTCTCTAATTATGCAGCTTAATGGGGAAAAATTAATGTAGGCAGAGTTATTAAAGATCGAGTCTTTGGCACCAAATGCCCCAAAAAAGGACCATGATGACCCAGAATGACCAAACATCGTCATCAACGATTATAATTATAACAAGCAAATTTTGCTGGGAATATCACTGGGGTACACTGAGCCTACCCAGCTACCTAAACAACCCGAATAATAACAACAACATCAACGGTCAGTAACAGGCTGCAGATGACCATTCTCCTGTTTCAGATGATCAAACTTGGGGTATGTTCAATGGTCAATATTTCCAAACTGACTGAATGAAACAAAACCAAACTTTGAGCAAAACAAGTACTACTTGCGACACGCTTTGTGTCAAAGTATCATCTAAATTGGTCCATTCTACGAGAAGTTATTGCATAGTTAATGTACCGTACAAATATCGTCTGAAACGAGGAGAGGTGATTTGCAGACCAAAAATTGACCATCTAAACTACGGAAAACGCCCTATAAAACATATACGGGGACAATCCCCAATATCAGACGAATCTAACGGACTAACTATCGAGTCTAAAATAGCGAGTTTTGATGGTGTAACATGTACATAAACGAAATGTACCGGACACGAATTGGTCAAAATGGAGGTATGTGTCCTGGCCAATTTCTCCAAAACGGCTGAAGGAAACAAAACGCTATTTACAGGGATTCAAGTACGGCTCAAGCTGAGTTCAAATCAACAAACAGATCAAAAATCGGTTCACTTTACGAGGAGATATTCCAACATAAAGGTACGGTACCAAATATCCAAATAGGACAAGTACTCGTCACGTATCGCTAAAATTGACTACCTGGACTACGTAAAACTACATAAAAAATATATATGGGGATACTCCCCACTAACTGAGGATTTCAAAACACTCAACTTTCATAATACAGTTCAAAGCTTCAAGGTGTCACTGGTGTCAACCGGTGCGTCAAACGCTTCTGGGGCTAAATTCGAGGGCAAGTTTACTGGCCAATTTCTCTAAAACGGCGGAACAAAAATAAACCCCCTTAACACAGTTTGTAGAACTGCTTGAGATACGCATCATATTAAAAATTAGCCCAATCGGTACATTCTTCGAGGAGTTATAGCAATTATAAGGTACGGTACCAAATGACCAAAAAGCGAGGTGACCTGACTTCGGAGCTATAATTGAACATTTAAACCTGAGAAAACGCTATATAAAGTATACATATTCAGAATCTACATTAGACGGGCTATTCAGAACACTAATTTTGTAACCTGAATTAACAAAATTCAAAGCTTCAAAACTGGTGCCGGATGGTGTCAACCGCTTCTGGGGCTAAAATCGACGGCAAGTTTACTGGCCAATTTCTCTAAAACGGCTGAACCAAAACAAACTTCCCTAGTACAGTTTGTAGCAATGCTTGAGATACGCATCATATTAAAAAAAAATCACAATCGGTACATTCTTCAAGGAGTTATAGCAATTATAATGTACCGTACCAAATGCCCAAAAAAGCGAGGCGACCGCTGTTCAGAGCCAAAGTTCAACGTCTGAACTACATAAAACACCATAAAAAATATATATGGGGATAATCCCCACTAACTGAGGATTCTAAAACACTAACACTTGTTGGGTAAATCGCGTGTTTTGTTGTACCGAAATTTGGGTCACCCAGAATAGCCCGAAAATTCGACCTATTTCAAATTTGAACATTAATAACTTTTTGATTAGCCCGATTTTGGAAACCAACCAAACACTGCAAGCAAGAGGGGTTCAGTGCTAACAAAATGCGATCACTCCCGTTTGATTTGGTCCAGTACTTTAGAAGATATTAACAAAATACTGCTCTGTACCCCATTTTTTTGGGCTAAAATCGAAGCCCAAGATCTCCGTAACCGACGTAAAACAACGTGAAACCGCGTTCCCGGCGTATTTGTGGGTGCAATTCTGGTCCACTTCCACGTTCTAGGTCACGGCAAACCTTCATGGTGAGGTGGGAAAAAATTTCCCACCTCACCATGAAGGTTATGGTTTTTTGTGTGTTTTGACATAAAACAACATCCACAGAAATTTGATGAAATTGTGAAAAAAGAAAAAGTGTTGAATTAACCCCATTATTTGACTTCATTAGCTTCGACAACTTAAATGGTGTCTGGAAAAAACAAAACGCACGCCAAAAAAACTTGTTCAATTGCAAAAAACACCACTTCACTCATTCATTTGGTCAAATGACCTATTTTGGCTATCAAATTTCAAGTTTCGCTAAAATAAACCATCAAAACTTGTGAAAAATGGTACAATCTGTATATAGTATTACTCCCCATCAATTGAGCATTCTAAAACACTATAATTTTTAATCTTGACACAAAACGGTACATTCTTCGAGGAGTTATAGCAATTATAAGGTACGGTACCAAATGACCAAAAAGCGAGGTGACCTGACTTCGGAGCTAAAATTGAACATTTAAACCTGAGAAAACGCTATATAAAGTATACATATTCAGAATCTACATTAGACGGGCTATTCAGAACACTAATTTTGTAACCTGAAGTAACAAAATTCAAAGCTTCAAAACTGGTGCCGGATGGTGTCAACCGCTTCTGGGGCTAAAATCGACGGCAAGTTTACTGGCCAATTTCTCTAAAACGGCTGAACCAAAACAAACTTCCCTAGTACAGTTTGTAGCAATGCTTGAGATACGCATCATATTAAAAAAAAGCACAATCGGTACATTCTTCAAGGAGTTATAGCAATTATAATGTACCGTACCAAATGCCCAAAAAAGCGAGGTGACCGCTGTTCAGAGCCAAAGTTCAACGTCTGAACTACATAAAACACCATAAAAAATATATATGGGGATAATCCCCACTAACTGAGGATTCTAAAACACTAACACTTGTTGGGTAAATCGCGTGTTTTGTTGTACCGAAATTTGGGTCACCCAGAATAGCCCGAAAATTTGACCTATTTCAAATTTGAACATTAATAACTTTTTGATTAGCCCGATTTGGGAAACCAACCAAACACTGCAAGCAAGAGGGGTTCAGTGCTAACAAAATGCGATCACTCCCGTTTGATTTGGTCCAGTACTTTAGAAGATATTAACAAAATACTGCTCTGTACCCCATTTTTTGGGCTAAAATCGAAGCCCAAGATCTCCGTAACCGACGTAAAACAACGTGAAACCGCGTTCCCGGCGTATTTGTGGGTGCAATTCTGGTCCACTTCCACGTTCTAGGTCACGGCAAACCTTCATGGTGAGGTGGGAAAAAATTTCCCACCTCACCATGAAGGTTATGGTTTTTTGTGTGTTTTGACATAAAACAACATCCACAGAAATTTGATGAAATTGTGAAAAAAGAAAAAGTGTTGAATTAACCCCATTATTTGACTTCATTAGCTTCGACAACTTAAATGGTGTCTGGAAAAAACAAAACGCACGCCAAAAAAACTTGTTCAATTGCAAAAAACACCACTTCACTCATTCATTTGGTCAAATGACCTATTTTGGCTATCAAATTTCAAGTTTCGCTAAAATAAACCATCAAAACTTGTGAAAAATGGTACAATCTGTATATAGTATTACTCCCCATCAACTGAGCATTCTAAAACACTATAATTTTTAATCTTGACACAAAAAATTTCAATATTATGTCACCGCCGAAGTAGCCGAAATTGGCAGAAAATCGAGGTTCGGCGCACAGAGCAAAAAAAGACCCATTTAACTCCACAAAACCATATACAAAATATGTATGGGGATACTCTCCACTACATTACAAGTCCAACAAAATCATATATGTAGGGATACTATGGTATTTTGGGGTACGCATTTTTAGTGAACACCAATATCACCTGAAATGGTGACTTTTTTTTCAAATTTAGCAATCAATAACTTTTTTACCAGGCCGAATTAGGGTAGTACAATTATATGACGAGCCAGACGGTTACAATGCCAACACAATGAGCCAATGTTGGTAGAATTGTGATGAGTTCTTGACAACTTATCAACAAAACAACTAATTATACCTCTATCAATCTGAATCTGAAAAAAACTTTAATAAATGGAAGCTACTTGAGGACCATATGTCGTTACGGCTTCTATGTTACTGTAATCCAGTTTTCCAGAGATCTATTTTATGCAGGAATAGTAGTTTTTGATTTAATACATAAGGAAGAATAACTAACAAAAAGATATCAATATTGAGAGATTCCATTACATAAAAAGCTTTGAAAAAATTGTGGTTCCTTCTCTATTAGAAACCAAATAAAACTCATTTGAAAAAACCCTAATCATTGATGTCATTTAAATTACAACTCAGATGAAAAGATATGCGAAAAAAAATCTTGCTGAAACCTTAATGCGACAAAAATCTAATTCAAAAATGACTTTTTACCGAAACTGGAACAGAAATAATTGAAATGACCGCAAATGAATTACATAAAAATTTCCTTACTTTCTTATCGACTCTGGGTGTTATTCAAAGGTTTTATCTCCAGCTGAGTGGGTGGTAAAGACTTTTTATTGTTTAAAAAAAGTTTATTGTGTAAAGAGTTAATTTGATCCAATTAATCCGCAAACGATTGCCTTTTTTATGAGACAAAACAAATTCCTTTCCTCAGAGTTTGCAGACTCTGCCTGAATGTCTTCCGTAAATATTTCAAATCACCATAGCAATAGCCTGTTCTTAGGCTCGGAAGAACTTAGGTGATCAAAAACAACTTACAGAAACGTGCGAAACAACTGATTTCAAATGCGCGTCCTAATATTTCAGACAAAAAATTTGATAAATTGTCATTTAACGAAAAAATGTTGTAGATTTTCATTACCATATGAGAAGCTTTTCAGGAAAAAAAGTGAAGGAGAATTGATAAAACAACGAATAGTGCTCAAAATAGGCCCCAAAAAACTAAAGAGAAATAAACAATTGAAAAAGAAAACGGGATTTTTTGTTAAAAGTTCTACATAATTTTTTTGTTCTTAAAGTGCAGCATAGTGTGAGTGCTGCGCTCTTTCAAAAATTGAAGTTATATGACGTTGATTGACAATATGAGAACTGCTCTGAAATGAAAATTTGGTATTTGAGTTCACATACAATACAAAATTTTGTTTGGAATATTATGGGTGAAAAAAGGTTACTTGAAAACTGCACTGTTGGATTTATTTTGCTTGTGTGTTTAATACAGTGCAAAACTCTATTAAAAAATTTTCAAAAACTATCCTTGATCAACTTTACCTTCACTTGTTTACAACATTTACAAATCGCAAAATTTTCATTCTGATTTCATTTTTTCCAAATTTTTGAGCCCTACTTCCAGCTTCAAACTTGTGTAATTTTCAACAGATGTCCAATTTGGCTACAAAATGAGTTTAGAAGGGTTTACAAGGTTGAGCAATATGAACATTCAGGATTTAGACTTCCGAAGTGTTCGGTACGGCCTTAGAAGAGGCGTAACAGGTTTTTGCAATTTTGAACTGTTTTGAGGTACAATTTGCGACCACAAGGACTACCTGCAGAGAGAATTAAAGATCGAAAACATTACAATAGAAAAATTACAAAACTTGATACGGACTTATACGGCACAATACTAAGTTTTGTAATTTTTCAGAGGTTCAAAAAGTTATACTCAGTGCCATAAAGTGATGAAAAAGTGACTAGTATGAGATAAGCGATAGATTTAAAGTCGATTTTAGGAATTAAGGATTTAGAAATGGGTAATTACATCAATTGGCTACGGTGCCGTAGAAAACTTATTACGGCCTTAAACGGTGCCGTACGAAGTTTTGTAAGTTTTCTACGGCACGGTATAAGTCTTAGTAAAT
>NC_134480.1:7841840-7987212 GCF_964194025.1 Convolutriloba macropyga | reverse complement strand
TATGAAAATTCAGCTCTGAAATGCCCAGCGACTAGAGGACGGGTGGTCACCGAACGGTTATAGAAATGTGGCACTTTTATTCTACTGTTAATGCATACTGCCTCATATTTATGGTGAAAACTAAAGTAGGTCGGGGGTTAAAGGAAAAAAAATTTCGACAAATGACAGTGTGGAATTGAGATAAATCATGGGTCCTTAACCCCTAGTTGAGAGGGCGACTTGGCTTTCGAAATAGTAATTAATTTGCAAAGTTTCGAGGTTTATCTTGAGCGTATTTGATAAGTAAACAAAAGGGAGATTAGCTTTGCAAAGTGATCAAGTTGTCAGAAATAGTCAGAATCAAACTCCGAGGTCATTAAACGGAAGAGACTAAGTATGAATACACCAGAAAAAAAGAATGGAAAGACTTGGGAAAAGCAATCATAATTTAATAAATGAATCCCCCAAACCCCAAAATTGCACCCCTAAAAGCCAATTTGGTATAATGAACGTGAGTATTTATTACCTATAAGTAGCTACTAGTTTGTGGTTACTGCTTAGTGTTTTCAGGAAGTATATAATAGGTATGTTAACAAGGAAAAATTACTGCAAAAAAAGGGAAAAAAAACAAAAGGTATGCTTTGAAAAATTTGTCGGCCAAATTTATTGTATTTTTCCAACGAAAAACATGTTTGTTAGCCTCGAACAGTTACCCACAGCATGAGGAAGACAAATTAAAGACAGAGAGTTAAAGTTATTGTCACGAACCATACTGTGTGACAAAACAAAGCAACTTATATGTGAAAGAAAAACCACTTACCAATATTTTGTTTTTCGAATGGTAGAAAAGAGACTTTTAATCGTTAAAAACTGATACTTTTATGGTGTAATTCAGCAAGTGTTCGGCTTTTGTGCACAACAATCAAACGGGTTTTAATCCATATTAAAATTAAGTAAAATAAAAAGATGGTTGAAGGGACACGCATGAAGAAATGAAAAGGAAAATAAAACGATTTGAAAAAGTGTTAGCTTTTTATTGCAATAGTGTTTTGAATCAAAGCCCGGTAACCCCATTTTAGGAAAACTAGTGAGGGTATTTTTTCAGTAGTTTTTTTTTTATTTGCAGGAGAAGTTTGGTATAGATCTTGGGGATTAATGCAATTAGTTTTTGGAGTTCTTATATCCAAATTTTGTCAGTCAGGTCGAATTTAGAGGGGGATTTTTGGTTAAATCATAGTGTCTAGTTAAAATCAGAGCTCGGAAAAAGTAACAATACTATAGTTTTGGTAATTTCACATTGGAGGAAATCATTAATGTCAAGAAAAAGCGCTAACTAGAGTATCAGAGGTTCAAAAGGTCTAAACTATTGCAAAAGATAATTTTTGGTGGTAAAAACGAGTTATGAAATGAGTTCGATCTTTGAGATGGGACTAATTATTGCTCAGCAGTATTCTAGAGAATAGATTGATAAGTCCAAAAGAGCACAATGGCTGTTTGAAGAAATTTCTGATAGAGAGAAACTCAAAAGTTACAAAACTAAGCGTCCGCATTTTCACCATCCCCCCCGCAAGTCTTGAAAACCCTACTTTCTCAAGTCCGATCACCATGAAATTTTAACTGATCACTCTTAGGACAACTCCTGACACATTGAAAAAAAACAACGGGCTTTTTCCGGTACCCCTAACCGTTCATTTGGCCTTTAAAGTAAAACATAGAAAATAGATGAAAGGCCAATTTCTTATACTCCTTTGAAAGAAACGACACTTTTTCTAGAGTCAAAACATTTTTCCACGGCCTCGTTCAGAGTGGAAAGTTGAGATAAACTACCTGCCAATCCCAAAGTATTAGCACTGAAACTATTCTACAATGGAATAAGGGATAGAAAGAGCTAAGGTTTCTTTTTCCTTTTTTTTGATGACTCTAAGGAAATGGTTAAAGTTTTATTTAAAACGGAACATTACTCCAGCCTAAATGGGAAACAGAGGTATCATAGTTTAAATTGGATGCGTATCCGTTACTTAGGAAAGGAAAAGGCAAGCGTGCGAAAATTTGCACACATATTCCTCAGCATGAAACATGGATGGCGCTCCTGGGTGGGCTCTCTCTTGTTAAAAAGGGAGTAATTCAGAAAATTTGATTGTGAAGAGAGTTCTGGGAGACTTGCAACAAGTGCTCAAAGCTGGCGCCTTTAGACGCAGAACAAGTCGAGGAACACGTCGAAGATAATTGGAACGAGATTACAAGTGTTGTGGAACGGAGGAGATTGAGAGAATTTGAGCAACAGAGACATTACCCTGAGAGGGTTATTTTGGAACACAGTCAGTCATTTTTCTCGGGACGAGGATTCTAACTGAGCGTAGTGGTGGAAATACCAGAGCAGATAGACTGAGGAGATTACTCAGACAGAGACACAAAGAAGAGCTGAGAAGACTTGCAGCAGAGGTTGAAGCGTCAGAAGAGCATTCAGAGTGAAAGGCAGTATTTTGGAAAACAATGGCAGGATTCGGGTCTATAAAACGCTTTCCTTCGCCTGGTTATGAAGTTTGGGAGGACTGGCGTGAGTATTACTTGGATGTTTGTGAAGTGTTCACGTGGACAGAAGAAGAAGTCAAGAGATACTTGCCAGAGAAGTTGTGTGATTGGGCACTTGACTCCTTGAATTATTTGCCACACAAATATTGGAAATCCGAACAAAAGTATCGTGCTTGGACTCTTCAAGAAACTTTGTACTTATTTGATCTGAGACTGTCCAATAACCCACAGTTTTATGAGGATGCGTTTGAGAGATAATTGATAGAGAAAGAGGATTATGAGGAAGCGGTTTTACAGTGTGAAATTGACAGACCAGTTTTTCAAAGTGACGTTGTTGACGGAAGAGGAGTTACAGCGCCAAGAGCGGACTCCAACATCAGACAGAAAGAAAGACGTTCAAGTGAAAACCGATATTATTGTCAAATCAGTGATGACCAAAAAGCCAGCAAAGATTTCTTCGACTAAATGTTGGTCTGCCATAAAGGCTGTTGGTTTTGGGGTAAAAGCAGTGCTCGAGGAGAAGTCTGATGTCAGAGACGGGAGACAAAGAAGCATTTCCCAGTTAAATAACAGTCTGTCCGGTGCGGAGACTGTTGATGTCATTAATGGCAGTCAAAATTTTGATTGTGATGGAGAAATGAGGATTATGAGGAAGCGGTTTTACAGTGTGAAATTGACAGACCAGTTTTTCAAAGTGACGTTGTTGACGGAAGAGGAGTTACAGCGCCAAGAGCGGACTCCAACATCAGACAGAAAGAAAGACGTTCAAGTGAAAACCGATATTATTGTCAAATCAGTGATGACCAAAAAGCCAGCAAAGATTTCTTCGACTAAATGTTGGTCTGCCATAAAGGCTGTTGGTTTTGGGGTAAAAGCAGTGCTCGAGGAGAAGTCTGATGTCAGAGACGGGAGACAAAGAAGCATTTCCCAGTTAAATAACAGTCTGTCCGGTGCGGAGACTGTTGATGTCATTAATGGCAGTCAAAATTTTGATTGTGATGGAGAAATGGACAAGCAGATTACGACAAAGCCCAAATCTGAAGGTGAACAGTTCAAGAAAATGATGGATCGATGCATTGCACGGTGGGACATTGGTAAGAAGATGACAGTTCGAGAACTGAAAAGCGAAGCACATGAGGAAGTTGCTAACAGTAGGCTGGAGGATCACGCAACTTTAAGTGACGACGATTTTAGCGATGACGACAGCTTCTTCGATAGTGACGATGAAGACAGATTTGAATGCATGGACAACGATGTGTTCCTTCTTAGCTTCTGTGAGCGGCAAAGTAATTCTTTTGCGTCGACTCCCAAAAACGAGTTGAGAGTTGGGAAGAAATGCTCAAAAAGTTTGATACCTCATGATCAAATCATATCCGGTCTTTGTATGCCGTGGTACTTTGGCAAATGGATAGATGCTGGAGAAACAGCTATGCCACACTTTAATTTTGCTAACAGAGATGATTTGGCCACAGCAGCAGAAAATATTTTTGGTGGAATTTTGATTGCTAATAACTCGCGCCACGGTATAGTCAGTACTGGGTGCCAACACACTGATCAACTTAGTTTGACCCGAACATCTGAGGATAACTGTGAGAAATTACAAGGGAGTTTTGTACTTTTCCCAACAGACGGTGCCGATTCCGAAGCGACTAAAAATTGTGGTAGCAAGGCTGCAAAAGCAAACACGGATGGATTTCTAGAAGAAAGCAAAGAAGAAAAATCGACTACACCAGCGAAATCCGGTGAAAATTATTTCTCCAAGATTTGGAAAGAAAACGAAGTTGATGAAAAAGGCAAATTTGAAAACGAGGACTCAAAAAGTTCCGTGACTGCTGTAGGCAGCGGGAATACTATAGAAGAAGAAATAACTAGTTTTGGAACTTCGCTTCAGCTAGTGCCTGTAATTTTTAGAAAGCTGGATAATCAGAGCTTCGATGCAGAAATAGCGGCGGCTGGGGAAACAGTTATTTATGATGTTTGTGATCAATCAACTGCTGAAGAACTAGTAAAGTCTGACGCTTTCATTGATGGGCAAGATGGAAGTAGTGATGGCTCGGGTGATGTGGTTTGTGGTTTAGTACAGATGAAGTTGGAAGAGCCAGATCGCAAGAAAAAATGTTCGTTGAACTCGGAGGCTCAATTACCCCACTAGGATGAGAAAATGTTGAAATGGAGTTTCTCTTATGCTGCCAATGATGGGACTCCTCAGAGCAATCAGTTTGAAAGAAGCGCAGTTGAGCTGTCACTGATGTTAGGGCAAGGCAGTGTTTCTACTCCAGAAGAAATCTTTTTCCGAGAATATTCAACCAGCGAATCAGATTGTGAAGTGTTGCACATCCAGAAGGGAGAGTTTGGCGACAATAAGTCAGTGTCACTTTCAAAGAAAAATGATCTGGGGCTGAAATTTCAGAAAGATGAAAAAAAGGATTGTCCATTCGATTCCGGAGAGAATGTAGTGGCAGTACATCTCGAGAGCTCTTATTCGAAGCAAAATAATAAACGGGAGCAGTCCTCGGATTTTGAAGTCAAGAAAGCAGTAAATACTGATCTAAATCAGTTTTCAATCGGCGTATTTGGCCGAGAAGAGATAGTACAAAATAGAAGAGAGGTGTCGTGTAGTTCCTCTCCGAATATGTTGAGGTGGAGTGAGGATCAGAGAGGTCTGGAATTAGAGTACCCTAAGTTGTGCACCCTGTTGTATGGAAAGCAAAGAGTCAGTTGGAAAGAGAAGTGGAACAAACTGAAACTGAGATTTCATTCGTCCAGGGGAGTCTTGAGCAAACGAAAGAAAAATTCGAAGAATGAGAATGGAGGCGGACATCCAATCAAGCATCGGAGGAAGAAAGAAGAGTTAACAAAGTTGGTAAAGCTGAACTGTCTTATGTGAGAGCTATTAATTCTGATCTGAAGATGCTGCTCTTATGATTAGGGGTTATTATGCCATAAAATAAATCGGAAGCTCACGTTTGAATCAGCGAATCCGCTGTTAATAATGAAGTGCGTATGCCCCAATTGACAAAAACGATTGAAAAAGGTGGTCAGTTTAATTGCAATGTTTGGTATTAGGTTAGGATTAGACAGCGTTAGGATTATTTTTGGTATAGAATTGTTTTGAATGTGAGCTTTTCGTCAGCCAGTGTTTTGCTCTATAGACAACTTATTGACTGAGTCATTTTTAATGATCATGCTTATATCTTTTAATTATTATTTAATCAGTAAACGGTGCTCTGGGCAATTTTTAATTTTCATTTACTTGGAGCTCTATTTAAATGGTTCACACTTACGTAGGTTAGCTAAGTTAAAAAAAATCCTCCAGGGACCAACGAATTTTTATTATTCGGGAGAATAATAGTCTAGAAGGGAGGAGTGTGGAATTGAGATAAATCATGGGTCCTTAACCCCTAGTTGAGAGAGCGACTTGGCTTTCGAAATAGTAATTAATTTGCAAAGTTTCGAGGTTTATCTTGAGCGTATTTGATAAGTAAACAAAAGGGAGATTAGCTTTGCAAAGTGATCAAGTTGTCAGAAATAGTCAGAATCAAACTCCGAGGTCATTAAACGGAAGAGACCAAGTATGAATACACCAGAAAAAAAGAATGGAAGGTCTTGGGAAAAACAATCAAAAATTAATAAATGAATCCCCCAAACCCCAAAATTGCACCCCTAAAAGCCATTTTGGTATAATGAACGTGATTATTTATTACCTATAAGTAGCTACAAGTTTGTGGTTACTGCTTAGTGTTTTCAGGAAGTATAAATTAGGTATGTTAACAAGGAAAATTTACTGCAAAAAAAGGGAAACAAACAAAAGGTATGCTTTGAAGAATTTGTCGGCCAAATTTATTGTATTTTTCCAACGAAAAACATGTTTGTTAGCCTCGAACAGTTACCCACAGCATGAGGAAGACAAATTAAAGACAGAGAGTTAAAGTTATTGTCACGAACCATACTGTGTGACAAAACAAAGCAAATTATATGTGAAAGAAAAAGCACTTACCAATATTTTGTTTTTCGAATGGTAGAAAATAGACTTTTAATCGTTAAAAACTGATACTTTTATGGTGTAATTCAGCAAGTGTTCGGCTTTTGTGCACAACAATCAAACGGGCTTTAATCCATATTAAAATTAAGTAAAATAGAAAGATGGTTGAAGGGACACGCATGAAGAAATGAAAAGGAAAATAAAACGATTTGAAAAAGTGTTAGCTTTTTATTGCAATAGTGTTTTGAATCAAAGCCCGGTAACCCCATTTTAGGAGAACTAGTGAGGGTATTATTTCAGTAGTGTTTTGTATTTGCAGGAGAAGTTTGGTATAGATCTTGGGGATTAATGCAATTAGTTTTTGGAGTTGTTATATCCAAATTTTGTCAGTCAGGTCGAATTTAGAGGGGTATTTTTGGTTAAATCATAGTGTCTAGTTAAAATCAGAGCTCGGAAAAAGTAACAATACTATAGTTTTGTTAATTACAAATTGGAGGAAATCATTATTGTCAAGAAAAAGCGCTAACTAAAGTATCAGATGTTCAAAAGGTCTAAACATTTGCAAAAGAGAGTTTTTGGTGGTAAAAACGAGTTATGAAATGAGTTCGATCTTTGAGATGGGACTAATTATTGCTCAGCAGTATTCTACAGAATAGATTGATAAGTCCAAAAGAGCACAATGGCTGTTTGAAGAAATTTCTGATAGAGAGAAACTCAAAAGTTACAAAACTAAGCGTCCGCACTTCAACCAACCCCCCCGCAAGTCTTTAAAACCCTACTTCCTCAAGTCCGATCACCATGAAATTTTAACTGATCACTCTTAGGACAATTCCTGACACATTGAAAAAAACAACGGGCTTTTTCCGGTACCCGGAACCGTTCGTTTGGCCTTTAAAGTAAAACATAGAAAATAGATGAAAGGCCAATTTCTTATACTCCTTTGAAAGAAACGACACTTTTTCTAGAGTCAAAACATTTTACCAAGGCCTCGTTCAGAGTGGAAAGTTGAGATAAACTACCTGCCAATCCCAAAGTATTAGCACTGAAACTATTCTACAATGGAATAAGGGATAGAAAGAGCTAAGGTTTCTTTTTCCTTTTTTTTGATGACTCTAAGGAAATGGTTAAAGTTTTATTTAAAACGGAACCTTTCTCCAGCCTAAATGGGAAACAGAGGTATCATAGTTTAAATTGGATGCGTATCCGTTACTTAGGAAAAGAAAAGGCAAGCGTGCGAAAATTTGCACACATATTCCTCAGCATGAAACATGGATTGTGCCACATTCTGAAATTATCAAACCGAGTCAAACACGCAGCTGCGGTCATCTCGAACAAACATTCACATAAGATAAGCGGAATCTTGTGACCAAACTTCTACGCCCACTATTGCACTTATACGTTAGGTCAAAATGTTCTAAAAGGAACGGCACGTTACATTTTGCTGATAAAACCTGATAAGGTTGAGTACCCTTAAGAACAAGAAAAACCATCAGACGCGAGAGAGCGAGTCTGAGAGAAAGACTTACGAGGCTGAGAAACACTAGTTCGTCAGTCAAAACGTGAAAGAGAAAGCTCGAGTGGAGCAGTTGATTCTCAGAGAGAGAAAATTGTAGGTGTTTAGTGAGTTCTTTGCGAAAGAACATAGTTTGGCAGTTGCAGTGAGAGAAACTGCAACGTTTTTCAAAATTGTGGGTTAAGAAGATTATAAGTTTCTGGCCAGTAACATAGCTACTGGGAGGCAGAACTTATTTCAGTTATCGGTGAAAAGAAGTAGAGTGACGGATTTGTTGATACTTGCGGAGAGAGTGACTGAATTGGTTCGATTTAGTGTGGATCATGAATTAGTTTTGATAGAAAAATTCCTTGTGATTGTTGAATTTACTCAATTAACTGTCTCTGGCTATAACATTACCTGTTGCTGGTATTACATATTTTGATTATTAATTCAATTATCCAGAGTGAAGTTTTCAAGCAGCCGAGAGAGCAACATTTTTTGGGGACAACACAGTACACTCCCTACAACAAGAGGAACCACCAAACAAATCTTTCGGAATTTTGATAGAGTTTTGGGCGCTAGCCAGTCCCCAGCTAGAAGCCTTCTAACGACAAAAATACAAAATTCTACAGACAGTAACAGCGCTAAAATGAGAATTCTTTACTGATCTCTATTTCTTTTATTCACCTCCTCTTTAAAACGTTTTACTTGAGGCTATTTCTATCCAAATTATTTTAGCACAACTAGCTGGCAACTCAACAAACAACACAGCGGGTGGTGCACCCCCTCCCCAGATTGACTTCAGTGACGTTGAGAACATGCCCCCTGAAGTTCGGGATGCTTTGTTGTCGTACCCGGCCATCAATGTGTTGACAAAGGACTTAGAGAGGGCAATTCCTCTCATCGGAAGTGCCATCTTCTGTTGTGCAATTGGGTTCACTTTTCTCAAGGTAAGAGTTCGTTATGCCCCCCTCCGCAGTTCGTTATGCGCACCCCTAGTTACAGAGCAGGAGCCATTAAATCATTATGTGAGAATATGGCAGGTGCGACCGGGGGTGCAAATAATATGCACCCACTAAGCTGGGGGGGGGGCAAAAACGGAAAAATTTAACACAAAATTTGACGTGTACTGTTAAATTTGCTTTTAATCTTTTTTAATTTCTATTTCTAAGTGAAATCGGTCTAGAATGGCATTATGGGAATTAAGGGTAAGTAACATTTTTTGTGTCAACGGAGACCGTGGCAACGGCATATAATGGGGGGGGGGGGCGATTCGCAATGATATATATTCGTACTTGCAGGTAATTGGCGGTGTGTACGTGTGTTACGTGAAACCTCTTGTGAAAGCAGAAAAAGAGGAGGAACAACTTGAGATCCTATTGGCTAAGACTGTCAGTCATCAGAACAGTCGAGAACAGGGAGCAGATCAGAGCAACAACGGAATCCACTTAATAAACGGGGAAGCAACTTCAAAAGAAGAAGAAGAAGAATCTAAAGCGTAGTTATTGAAACCTTTTTATGGCGTCATTTAGGAAATGTATTCACGATTCTTTTCCATTGTACACCCCAACCTCTTTTAACCCATCGGATACCCGCCTTCCAAACCTAACAATAATCCATCTAACGATCTATTCACAAAAATGACGAAAAACAACCGTTAGAAAGTGGGTTTGAGCTGAATGAAAAGTCGAAAACAGGTTCGGGCTCAACTTGCGTGACCTAAGTTGTGTATTCATGACCCCTTGTGAAATATCGGGAGAGGGAAAGTTATATATGGAAAACGGCTGGACTGCAAAATGCCCTCAAGTTTTAGACATATCAAAAAAAATTTTTATCTAAGAATCAGATTTCGCCTGACAAAGTTACAGTTCAACTTCTCTTCGTGAAATAAATCAAATAATTAAGTTCACAAAGTCAGAAAAAGATTAATAGGGGCGAAATTTGGTTCTGTATTATTTTGTTATAATTATATTTCCACACCGACTGTTCCAAAATGAGTAATGGTTTAAGGAATGTTTGCATTAAAGTTTGTTTACCTTTTATTTCGATCCAGACGCTATACCCAGGTTTAGGTGCCATCCGGAAGTTACCTCTGATCAGGCTTTGCCAGACGAAAGTGTTCACTTATCAGACTGATGTGCGTTTGAAACACCGTGTAATATATATATATATATATATATATATATATATATATATATATATATACATATATAAATATATCTTTATATATATATATATATATATATATATATATATATATATATACATATATATATATATATATATATATATATATATAAATATATATATATATATATATATATATATATATATATATATATATATAGTGCAAGGTCAACCTGATCAAAGGCATAGCTGATCAAAGTTGAAAAATTAAGGTGTTCATTTGAAAATTGATCGGCATTTTTGAACAAATTCCCTCCCCCCTCCTCATAAATAAATGTTGCTTTCAGCACTGTGTCTAAACAAGTGAACAAATTAAGTTTGTTTTATCACTACCCGGACCCTCGTGTCAGAGCGTTTCAGTACTGATTAATTCCAATGGTAAACGTCAAATCAGTACTGAATCGTGTGGACCTAAGGGTAAAGTCGCTTGACATTATGCCCAAACAAACCTAGAGTCAAAATTTTCAATGAATTTTTTCCGCTTTGTATGATCATTGTTTTTTGTAATGTTAATAAAAAATTCATAAAAAATTTTGAAATTTTGAAATAAAAAATTCAGAAAAAAGTTTGAAATTCGGAAAAAATTTTGAAAAAAGGCACTAGAATTTGCCATGAACATTGAAATGGGCATACAAAACCAGTTAAAAAAATCTGGGACCTCTGCTCAGATAACTACGAACGAGATTACAAGTGCGTCAGTGAACAATGTACAAGGATCTTGGAATAGATCACGTCCATCAACTAGTCAATTCGCAAAGTCTAAAATTTGTCCAAACTGTGGTTATGGATGGTCAACTACACATCGTCAAAAATGCCCTGCCCGTGGGAAGAATTGTAAAAATTGTGGTATTGCTAATCATTTCGCGAAATTTTGTCAAAAACCAAAACATCCATACAAACCGAAACCCAGAGTAAACAATGTAGATGATTCTATCTCCGAGGCGGCCACAGTGGGTACTTCAGCAACAGCGGCAGAACAAGTCAACCATATAGATAGATTACTTCAAAAACAAGGTATGTACGACGCAAACTACGATTCGGACTACACCGACTATGATGATAATTGTGTTGCAACGATTTCAAATAATAACGACACTCGAGAGATGGAACCGGTGAATTTAGACATTTGTGTCAGGAATACCAGGACAAAGGCTTCGATGGATTCGGGGAGAGTGTGCACTATAATCAATAAAAGTCTCGCAAACACTGTGGTGTCGGTGTGTAAGGAAAGCTATTGAGTATAGTCACCGGAGATGCATGACCTAAAAATATTCTCTAATGATATAATCAAGATCATTGGAGTGATTAATACATCAATCAAGTGTAATGATTGGGTGGCTACTGGAGTTGATGTGACAGTGGTGGAAGATGGTCAAAGACCCATCATCGGACAAGACCTCTTCCCAAAGCTAGGCTTCTCTCTTACCCAGTTGAAACAAATTGCAAATGTTGATCAAAGCCAATGCTTAATCAAGAAACAGATTGCATTTGATTTTCCCGGTCTTATCACAAGAATCGGTAAATCTTTGAAACATTCAGTTAAAACCATATTTCATAAAAATTTTACACCTACACATCGAAAAGGACGGAGAGTCCCAATTAATTTACAACCACTAGTTAATGCGGAACTTAAAAAATTACTTAACGAAAAACACATCAATAAATTAAACAGTTGTTCAGATAAAAATTTCATTTAACCTATAGTTATCACGGTTAAAAGAGATAAAACAGTTAAACTGGCTTTAGATTCCAAAATCTCGAATAAATCAATCCATAAAAACAAATATCCAATGCCGAATATAGATAAGTTCTTTGAAACAATTCAACAAAATTTTAGTACAACTGCATCACAGGAGACAGCATATTTTTCTACATTGGATTTCAAGTACGCGTACAGTAAACTTAATTTAGACCCGGAAACGGCCCGGTATTGCAACTTTATTATCATTAGTGGTGAGGGATCGGGTACATATCGTTTCATTACCGCTTTCTACGGACTAACTGACATGCCAGCAGCATTCCAAAAAGTAATGGATTACACATTAGTTGGACTTAAGAATACCCATTGTTTCCTGGACGATATTATAATAGTGAGTCTTGGTTCTAAAGAAGACCACTTAAAGGTAGTCTACAACTGTTCAAAAAAATTGAACGATAAGAACAAATTTACCTAAATGTCATTTCGCTAAGACCGTAATTGAATGGTTAGGACACAAATTTACTCAGTCAGGAATCCCACCACTTGAATGAAAAACAGCAGCAATTTTAAATTTATCAGCACCTAAAAATCTAAAACAATTACGCTCATTTATAGGTTCCGTCTATTATCTAGGAAAACTCATTCCTAATTTATCACAATTATGTCACCCACTTCGGCCATTACCTATAAAGAACACAAAATTTGTCTGGAATGATGAACATGAAAATCACTTCCAATCAATAAAAAATAAAGCAGCGTATGCAACAGAAAATACACATTATAATCCACAATTGGAAATGCCGATCAATTGCGACGCAAATAGAGCGGGATTAGGAGCAGCATTAGAACAACGTTCACCGACAGGTTGGCATACAGTTGCATTCGCGTCTCGTTTCCTCAACTCAAACAAGGAACGTTATACTGTAAATGAACTAGAATTATTGGGGGTTGTGTGGTCCGTAGAATAATTCAAATATTATTTATTTGGCAAATCAATCACAATTATCACAGATCATCGAACACTACTTTCAATTAAGAAAGAGCACCGGTCTAACAAATCATATAATTGTAGTTTAACCCGTTGGGTAGATCGTCTTTTACCCTTTGATTTTAACATTGAACACATACCAGGCGCAAAAATGGGGCTGGTAGATTATTTTTCCCGCCAACCAAATCAAGAAGCAAAAGTTAAAAACAAATACGATGAGAAATTTGCGGTAGCAACAACTACCCTCATTCGTGACGCTATTGCAGCAATTTATGTAAATACCACACACCAAAACTGTCAATCACATAACTTTTGCAGCGTCAATCATAGACATTCCACAATTTACTCACATCCTCACCCAACAAACTATTCCAATTTGTTTTCTGCCATTAATCTTACTACCACTCAGTTGCTTCTCGAGAACTCTGCAAACGCAGCTCAAATCCATTTCAATTCAATTTCAAATTCACTCTCAAGTCAAATCCAGCCGCTCTTTAAATTTAACGGAAACTCAGCACAAATTCATTTAATCTCTCAATTCAATATGACCAGCACGAAGTCAAACCCACAAACCCCCTACCCACAGCAGGGTCACGTTCCAGTCGACACCAAACTCCGCCGTGAACTCCACTCACTCTTCAAATGACGGCCAAAACTCCCCCAACCTGGAACTGCCGAAGGAGGAAGTGTTCGAAAATAACCTCATACAGTTATTTATTAAAGGATTCTTGGCCGCCTCACCAGTAAGGACGCGGTCCTTAAAGAAGTGCGAGACTGCATCTTACAAAATGACCCACAACGGTGTAGGGAGTTGAATCCCTACTTGTTTTCCTACTGGAGGGACTTGCATGTACGGTCAGGTTGCGTATGTGTGGACGAACGTGTGGCAATTCCACACTCCATCCAATATGCCGTGCTCGAAAGTCTACATCTAACGCACCCTGGCAGTTGGGGTATGATAACCCTTGGACAGTATTCGTTCTGGCCGTATATGCATCGTGAAATTCTCAACAAGGCTGCCCAGTGCAAGCCTTGTCTTGATATTGGTAAGATTATCAAACCGTTGTTCCGGCGTCAAAATGGAAGCCTTTATTAAACTGTTCAGAACCTAATGAAGAAAAACAAATTGATTTCGGCGGCTCCACTACGAATGAAAAGATCAAGATATTCATTTTCTTGCATGCATTGACCGTTTTTCCAAATATTCTACTGTAGAAGTCGTTGATAAATCTAACGGACCTAATGTAATAAAATTTTTAGACGAATACATTCAAATACACGGTGTTCCCCAAATTATTAGGTTAGATCAAGCACGTTGTTTAATTGGATATAAGGTAAAAAATTTCTGCAAACAAATTAAAATTAATATAATCACCGCTCCTGCTAATGACCATAGAGCTATTGGGTTAGTAAAGCGTTTGATACAAACTATTAAACGACGCTTAAGCTGAATGAAATTAGATAGTAGAAATAACACATTCACAATTAAAGAAGCAATAAAGTCAATTGTCTATCAATTAAGTATATGCAAACAGAAGACAACAAATGTATCATCTTTCCAAGCACATTTTGGACGGAAGCCAAATACAGCACTTAGTAATATTAGCACAGTACCAAAACCATCAAATTTATCATATGAAAACATTCTTCACCACTATTTAGACTCTGATACTGTCCCTGTGGGGGACTACCTCGATGAAAACGGATGGCTGACCGGTGACCGCAGCGACATACTAATCGAAGAGGCGATGCAAAAGGCTCAAGTGTATGCTGGGCGTAGATATAATGGAGAAACGAACAAATCGGTTTCCAGGTTCATCATGCATCCAAAACTCAATAACCCGATTCCGCGGTCGGAAAGGTCGCTGGAAATCAAACTGGCACGCAAGGTGTCCAAGAGGTCCAAGAGAGATCTTCGTGGCCTATAGGAAACATTGGCCCCGGGCAGTACGGTTGTCAGAACTTCTGACACAAAAACAGTCATTAAGGAACCCGGAGTCCCTGAAGTACGTGTGAGGAACAGCGACATTGCCAAATTCGGCACTCGCATTGAACGTAATACAGAGCTATGGCAATACGCTTAAAGACGTCCTCTTCCCTATGAGAAGACCACGGAAGAAAAAATTGCACAACACACGAAGGATCTCAAAAAGAAGTATCGTGGGGAGATCAAAATTCGCCATAAACCTGTCCAGTCTGATGCGGCCACGTCAGCAATATATCGAAAGCCACGTCTTCGCGCAAACCAAGGAATCCACAACCGGGAAGTAGTCATTCAAGAAAATCGTCCACCACTTTAAATACATTCAATGCATCCTCTAATGCTTCGTCATCGGTCACCTCGTCAACCGCTTCGCCGTCCACATCGAAAACCAAAAGAAAATGAAGAGCCCCAGAAATTTTTTTGTTTCGAGAACTCAGTCTGTTCCATTAGCGATGACTCTGCCCCTGCACCCAAAAAACAAAAGACCGTAAATCCCGTTATTGAAACAATAATCCAGGAAGAGGCGTCACAGCCCCCTGCAATAGAGACAGATTTTGAGCTACCGGTGGTGAGTCATCCTGCACCTCTTCCTGTCGGAACATGGTCTCCGGAGACTTACGAATACGACAATTATCCTAGGGAGATTAGCATGAGCGTCTTTGACGCCAAAAACCAAATTTGAAAACTGAGTAACCTATTTTTCAAAACTAATTCCTTCATTGCATTTAAATTTTATTTCATTCAATTAGCAGTTATTTAATGTAAACTTGAATTCGCAGTACCATTGTGCAGATTTTCTGTTCAAGAACATTATTTATTTATGAAATTGTTTAGTTTACATTTGCTAAATTAAATTTGGTTTCTTCGCAGTAAATAGTAACCATTCTGTCTGTTAGGGATTCGCACCACAATTGTGCAATAATTTGTGCTTTGTATTTACCATTAAACGTTAATGTAAAGGATTTACGCGTAATGTATTTTGCTAAGCATAAGACCCCAATTCCACTGTAATTTTTTGTTGATTGTTGCTGCTCACATTAATTTACTAATTATACTAACCAGTACATATGTTATTCATATCATAAATTTTAATTTGTTGCAGTTTAAAATTTAATTAGAGCCGCCGAGGATATGTGGTACGGTTGTACCATATTAAGTTCATATTCTGTTAATCAAGTATAGTATCACTTCAAGTTTGTCCTTGTCTGACTAAAAGTCATAGTTCACATATGTTAACTTTGCCGCCGACAAATAAGTCAACTTTCCAGTTTTGTTCACATCATCCACTTTTAATTATATTTCATTCTCATAAATTTCATCACTTAATTCAGTTGCTCTTAATCTACTCTGTTTTCCAATAAGAAGAATCCTATTGGATTCGAGGAGGATTTCCACGTCAGATGAAATACGGCTACAATCGTAGCTGAATTGCTAAGCAAAACTAATAGTGGTAATCCCACAAGTTAGTAACAGCTTGGATTCGCACCTCGAATCCCACTCTACAATTTCTAAGCGGATTTTTGGCTCATATACGTACCTCAAAAGACAGAGGTATCACACCTTGACTCCCGCACGGAATTATAACCCCATTATCTACGACAAAACATTGAACTATATGGCTCTAGTGCAGGCAATGGCCTGCATTATAACCATATAGTTCAATTTTTTGTCGTAGATAATGGGGTTAAAATTCCGTGCGGGAGTCAAGGAAAAGGCCAGATAACTACCCTTATGGAAACAGCCAGATTTCTGCTTATTCATCTGTCCATTTCTGTATTTGAGCTAAAAGAGTCAAACTCCAGATTTTTATTCAGAAATTACTAATTCGCTATATTGTTAAATAAGATTAAGTCAGGGATTAGGTAAGGGGTTAAGTAAGGTAAGGGTCTGACCAATTTTATTCATATAGATTGGAACAAAATAATTAGATTTATCAATCAGAAAGAAGAGACCAAAACTCCTCTTAGAGTCGAATAAAAGGACAGAGCTGGTGTAATTGCCTATTATATATCTGTAAGCGGCTATTAAGAAATAATAAAAATGATTGCGTTTAGTTTCTGCTTTGCATTTTAAAGGAATCAAACTGTTATACGGGACGGATATTACAATCAGAATATCGATTAACGTCTTTTAGTTCATCATTTTATTATTCATCTATTTCAAGGGCAGTTGTTTTTGTTTCAGTTCATCATATATCTTTAGTTCAGTATTCCACGATTGTTCTTGTTCCAGACAGGAAACTGTCTATTCACGCCAATAAACAAATATAACTTCTTTCCTTGTGTGTGATTAACATATGAGTTGTTTTAACTTCCTTTAATCATAATTTGTTTCCATTTCTTAATCACTCTTCCATTTGCATCACTGTAAATCAGTTGTAATTTAAAGTTAGCTAATCGTTCTTCAATCTAGCAAGTGCAAACTAAGTAAAGTCATTCGCATCACGAATAACAACTTTCTGAATCGGAATTCAGATAATAGAAGCTAAGTTGTCAAATGCGGCGCAATTGCCTCAATCAATTTGGCAAAAATATTTTCGCAACTCAATTGACCAGTCACAAAATAATAACAACTTTCTGAATCGGAATTCAGATAATAGAAGCTAAGTTGTCAAACGCGGCGCAATTGCCTCAATCAATTTGGGAAAAAAATATTTTGGCAACTCAATTGACCAGTCACAAAGTAATTGAGTACAACATAAATCAAAAAAGCAATTGAAAAAAGTCTGACGTAGTCTTTTTAGACAGCGACAATACATTGCATTGCATGTTTATGGAATTTCACCAGCAAGAAAAATTTGGCTGTAATTTTGCCCATATACAGCCACTTTTTTCTTGCTGGTAAATTGCATGAATGTGCAATGCAACTTTTTTTGCTGTCTGAAATGACTAAGTCAGACTTTTTTCAATACCTTTTTGACTTGTGTTGTACTCAATATCTTTGTGACTGGGCAATTGAGTAGCGAATATATCTTTGCCAAATTGATTGAGGCAATTGCGCCGCGTTTGACAACCTAGCTTCTATTATCTGAATTCCGATTTAGAAAGTTGGTATTCGCGATGCGATTGACTTTACTTAGTTTGCACTTGCTAGATTGAAGCACGATTAGCTAACTTTCAATTATAACTGATTTTACAGTGATGCAAATGGAAGACTGATAAAGAAATTGAAGCAAATTATGATTAAAGGAAGTTAAAAGATTTCATATGTTAATCACACACAAGAAAGGAAAACAAAATTGTTTATATGCGTGAATAGACAGTTTCCTGCCCGGAACATGAATAATCGTGAAATACTGAACTAAAGAAATATGATGAACTGAAATAAAAACAACTGCCCTTGAAATAAATGAATAATTTGAAATTGAACTAAAATACGGTAATGGATATTCTGATGGTAATACCCTTCCCGTAAGACAAATTGATTCCTTTAAGTTTCATAGCAGCAATTAAACGCAATCATTTATATTATTCTTTAATAGCCGCCTACAGATATATCATAGGCAATTACACCAGCTCTGTCCTTTTATTCGACTCTAAGAGGAGTTTTGGTCTCTTCTTTTCCGATTGATAAATTCAATTCTTTCCGGCAGTCTATATGAATAAAATTGGTTAGACCATTACCTTACTTAACCCCTCTCAATAAATTACATGCCCCCACTCTTACATCATTTTCGCCCCCTCGACTGCCCCTCGTTTATTCTAAAACTATTTTACTCTCCTTGGCAGCCCAAGTCGTACATTCTTTCACCCCGTTTGACCAATAAGCACCTCAATCTTTCATCATTCTATCCCGTTGAGTAGCTTAATTCTCACATAATTTTTGCCCGTTTAGGAAGGAAAAAATGCACTCTCTTACTCTTAGATTATGTTGGAACTAATCAGGGGGAGGGGGTCAGATTCTCAAAAGTCAGCACAATGCAGCACACTGCAGCCCACATAACATTTTTTTAGTAGAGGGAGGTGTTGTAGTTCTTGAAATTTTTTACCACTGCAACTCTTTTTAGCCGACTCTTGCATCGCATGATTTTTGTGAGAGGTAAAAATTAGATCAGAATGGGAGAAAAGTAGAGAAGACATTCAACTTTGGCTACACTGCTCGTTTATTTGAATCTTATCCCTTTCCAAATAGGGAAAAATTATTCATCTACTATCTCGCTGAATTTAATATTTGAGTAATTTTCCATCATTCGATCTGTGATTAAGCTTTCTTGGTAGCAGTACATACTTATCCACTGACGAAGCAGTATCAAATCCAAATCTATGAAAAAGCATCAAAAAGGGAAATTTTGAAGATCTATTCTGTTTCGGCCCTTGTTTTAGCGGGCATATACGTTTCACGCCCAACCCCGGGGCACGTGCTAGTTTTTTTACATAGTAACTTGCTTTATGATAAGACTAATCTGTAAATGGGGATAACCATAAAAACCACTAGAGGCAGAAAGAGTATAGTTCACTTTTTGGTTTCTGCTGTAGGATATCTTCCGTTTGTGGACCTTAGATAAGTGAGTGCATATTATTTGCCCCCAACGCACGCACTAAATAATGTTCAGGTAATTATACCTGAAAAAGTACCTTAAAATACTTGAGTTTCAGGTAGTTTTAGCCAATTTTATCGAAGCTTACCTTACCGTAACTTTATTTGAAAATTAACTGAAAAAATAACAAGCACGACACTAAAAAAGGTTTTATTTCAAAAACTTTTAGATATTTACCTTAACAATACCTTAAATGTTTGCCCTAACTTTTAAGTTAACCAGTGAAATCTCCGGTAAACTTGCAATGACAGATCTTGAAGAAACGTGGTTTTAATGAATTTTTGCCGTCCTGATAATCATACCAATCCCAATATTTTTTGGAATGAAAAAAAGAAAAGAATGAAAAACTTTCAATGATCTCCTTAAACTCCTTTTGTTTTATGACTACTCAAGTCAATGTTTTGTTTACATGTTTTCGGTCGAGTTAAACCAAAAACCCTGATTAATCAAAACATTTCCATTGAGAAAAACCACTTAGCACTCCAGTTTTCTTTTTAAATGTGCTTTTGTGTGCTTGAGGTGTTACAAAAAACAAAGTCAAGGTAAAATTACGGATCTTTTCCTTATGTGCCCCCAGTTACAGAACACGTGCCATTACATAATAAATAATCATGTGAAAATACGGCACGTGCGTCTGGGGGGGATGCAATTAATATGCGCCCACTAAGCTAGGGAGGCAGAAAAGGGAAAAGATCCAAAATACTTTAATATGATTCAGTATTTTTTTACCTGAACTCAAATTAAGGTAAAGTTAAGGTTACGTTTATCTTAATTATACCTAAACCAAAGTTTACCCTAACATTATTTAGTATGTGTGCCATATTTTTATCAAATGATTTACTATGTAATGGCATGTGTCACGTGCTCTATAACTGCGGGAAGAAAATTTTACGTAAATCATAGAAAACATTACTGCAATTTCAACTATTAGTGTTATATGTCACCATAAATATACTTAGTGTGGTTACTGAAAGTTTTTTGAATTAACGTTTGAAATAATAAAGTGTGCTATATCATCACACAAATAGTAATTGGTGGCAAAAAAAACACGAGGTCGGGGGATGGGGCATATTAGATCCGAACTCTCACCGCGAGCGGAAAACTCAACGAAGTTCTACTGCATGATTTTTAACATATCTTGGTTGAAAATTTTTCTGATGCGCTTTTCGTGGAAACTTAAAACTATAACATATGTTTAGATGAGATTTCATTGTACAAATTATAAAAGATTGTCCCATGTTAAAACATTTTAAACTTGGCACCCCACTGCGCGAGCGCAATCGGTCGGTCTGTTCGTCCAGTCAGCTTAATATTGTGGTATGACACGTGAAACAAATAAACTATTGATACAAAATCTAAATATAACATCTCAATTCAGTACAACGGTGAAAATTGATACAAAAGCTAAATTTGATATCTCAATTTAGTACAACGGTTACAAAAATATGAAACTTATGATATCTGTCCAACGTAGAAAGGTAAGATCACCTTCTAGATCAATTAAGTTGACGATTTTAACAGAAATTATAGTGTAATACAGCTGATACTTAACATTTTGAAGCTATAAAAATGTATACTGCGGTAAATGGGATTTTAAAACAAAGCGAATGAATCTATGTTGAATTCCCCCATTGTCCCTCCCCCCCCCCCCCCAACCCACCCCCCAGTCTAGTGAGGTCAATGAAATCTAGAACCCTTTATTACCGATATTTAGCAAAATATATAGGGTCTCCGCTTTCTCATTGAGGGGGGGGGGGGGGGGGGGGGAGGGAGTGGGGGACAATAGTTGAAAATTGCTGACGGCATTCAGAATTAGACAAAATTGGAATAAACGGAAGTAAGAAGGGCACGCGGTATAGTTTACTTTGAACTACAATGAAATTTAAAGAGAAAAGAGCGTAATTATTCGACTCTTTTAGCCAATAATGTTTTTTAACAAAACCTGAGAAAATACCTTTTGATATTGAATGAAGGTGTCAGGACAAAATTTCACAATACCAATATACCCAATCTGACACATATGCGAATGTTGAAATTTAACAGAACACTTATTTTGCATAATATCTACCTAGTTCACATAGCCACGCCTCGCTGTAATTTAGAGTTGTGATTGGGGGCTAATTTGTGATCGAATTATTGAACGAAAAGATCAGAGTGAATAAATTGGGCATCGGGACATTATGTTATCATGTAAACTAAATAAAACTTTTTTAACAGTAAAAACACTTCGATTCATATAGCTTTGACGCAATAATTTAATACAGCACTCATTTCTTCTTTCACACTTTTTAAAAAACTGTAATGATTCGAAGGGCGTTTATTCATGGAAATGCAGTCTTTCGGTTTCCTTCACCAAAGAGTTCTAACAAGGAAAATTAGCCGAATGGAATGGTAGTCAAAACGGAGAGATTAACAAGGGAGTCAGATTTGAGAACACAAATTTGATTGCGAGAAGAACATGCTCGGTCGTGATATTTTCTTCGGTTGTCATAAATTTATTTGAAGTCCAATAAAATTGACGGGCATGGCTTTTTCGGCCAGCTTTCACGTCAACTAATAACCCGGACACCATTTGGAGCTGTCTAAAATATTTTTATATTTATTTATTTATGATGTGCAGTTATTGAAACGGTATTATTGTTGGTTGAAAATTTCTCGCCTTTCGGGAGTTTCCATCAACAACTCCATGTTATCTCTATTGTCAAACATTTCACACCACTCGTATGCGTTTTTCCCATCCAATTTGGACCGGAGTAAAATTTTTGGGAAACCATTGTCCAATAGTAATCTTATGTAATCAGACTTCGCGTTCTGACAACATAAAATTAGCAACAGTGTTGCCTTCGCAATTTCGCCCGTTGCAAAATCTTCATACCCAAAGTCGTGATCATACTCTCGCGACATCTGCTCTTCAAGAAGGTCAAAAGTCTTCAATTTTTCAATGACCCAAGGAAGAACGTTTCGGGTATGATTACAGCAGGCGATTAGCAGCCACTGGTTTGACTTTTGGGCCCACTGTTTTGCTCTCTCTTCTCCAATTAGTCGCAGAATCCAGTCGAATTTATCCGGGTTACCGTACGTGATGCATTTTCTCTCAATCTCTAAAAAACGACAAACAAGTTAGAGAAAAAATTTTGCGTGAGCATTTGATGATGAAGTTTTTTTGACACTTTCAAAAAATTTCGCAAAGTGGGTACATAATAGAGAGCAGAGAGAGCGCAGAGGTCTTCATAAAAAAGTTTTACTATCCCAAAAGAGAAATTTCAAACTTTAAGAAAGTGATTCGAGCAGTTTAAAAGAATTGTGTTACAAAATAGTAAAAATGATTGAGAAAGAAGTTTTTGTTTTGTTTTTTTTTTTACCGCAAAGAGTGCGTGAGACCTAGTCGCTCATTTTTGATAACAAAATACAATGCAATTCAAGTTGATCAAATTTTTATTTCTCAGCTTTATCAACTAAAAAGGTCCTTTCGCAATTCACTTATTGCACAATAGATCTCAATTGGCATATTCACGATTGCTTTTTTAAAAGCTGTCCTAAGATTTATACTTTAGGACTTTTCAAATTCATATCTCAGCAATTGTTTCGTAACGGTTTTGTGACTCATTTTTGAACCAATTTTTACCCTTTTTTACCATCTTTCACTCTTTTCTAGATTCTTTATTTTTGAAGCATCTGTTTACAATCATATTTTGCAACGTGTGATTTATATTTATATGTGTATATATTTTTTGCGACAATATAGGCGAAAAAGTTATCTGCTAATATATTATATTCAAAGAACTCATGTGAGAAATTGTGTAAGTCAAATGATTAACTTTTAAGATCCCTGTGAGTTGAATGGTTAACATTCAAGAGCCTCTGGGGTTTGAATGGTTAACTTGTAAGTTCCCTGTAAGTCGAATGCTTAACTTGTAAGAACTTGTAAGTGGAAAGAATAACATATAAGAAATTGCAAGTTTTTGGAAGATAAAGTTGCAAGGCCATGCATCGCCTGTTAAGTTTCTGCCAAAAACTTGCAAGTTCTTACAAATTAACCATTCGGCCTCGACCCGGATGATCATGTATTTTAAATTAAAAATGAGGCATCAAAATGATTTTATAGCAACTTTTTTCAGTTTCACATGAAAGCCGAATTTTGCTTGAGTAGGTTTTTAAAAGCCAAAATAAATCAACGATCAATAAAACGTTGAAAAAATTTTGACTTGAGATGCTCTTTTTTGATCGACATACTCAAAATTTTTCTGAAAGTTACAGCAATTTGAATTATAATTTTTCGGCAACAAAACAATCTCAGTAAGGTTGGGAAGCCAGCGACTGGAAGAGCAATAAAGTGCTGCTGCGACTCACAAAAAGTGGGAAGTTTTAGAGAAGCAAAAAAAGAGTGGTCAAAATTCATTAGTCCAGAATTCATTATTGCTTCAAGTTTTTCAGCAAAGCAATTGCGCATACTGTTTAGGTAAAATTCATTTTTAAGATAAAGTTTCTTTTTTTCAGAGCTGAAGGGTTAAGAAATTTTATTTTTTAAAATCGTGCTGTGCTCAATCGTTCTACGCCTTGATCAGTCCAATCGCACTTTACAACACACTAGCCTGCCCAAAGACTTTTTCTAATTTAACAAGGTGTTTCAGCCAAACTGGAAAATACAATTCCGTTACTGCAATTTTAACAGATCAACGCTGCACAAGATGAACGAAAGATTCGCAAAAAGCTGAGGTCAATTTACGGATTTTGTTTTGCATCTGCTGTTTTGACGCTTCATGCTACTCCAGACCCTAGAAATATGTGTCATAGTAAACCAGTACTGATTCATGGCATATCAATACTAAAAGGCTATACCAGTTCTGTTTCAAAGTATTCTAAGGGTATTTTGCTCGAAGACTTGGCATAATAAGTTCAGGCAACAATTTTTTTCATGAATTTGCCATGCACAGTGGGTTTTAATTCTGATCTCTGTTCATATAAAAGTCATAATAAAGTGTGATTTTTTCCGAAAAAAGATTGAATACGCTACATTTCCCTCCTCGTGAAAAAGTGACACTTATGTAATTGCTGACTATTGTAGTAAAACACAAACCGTCTAATGTCGGAAGAATCGCTCTCGAACGACAGGCGGGTGCAAAAATATTTGACCCCACCGGGATTCGAACCATTCCCCTCCCACCTGAAATCCATATGCACTTGCAACTGTGCTTTTTGTCCTTTAAATTTAAAATTCTGCAACCAAGCTTATGTTAGCAACCAAAGTGAGAACAATAGAGACAACTCAAAAATGAAGAACGAAAGCGTGAAGAAGTCACTTGAGAATTCAAATAATGTTCTAAAAGAAACGCGCAAAATTGTCAGGCAAAAAAAATGCATTAAAAAAGACCGACACGTTTACAAAAATTGCTATGAACTTCGTTCAAGAGCAATTAAAAAAGAACAAAAAAAATTGTGTTTTGACTAATTTTTTTATTTAGGAGTCGCCAAAAGACTTGCTTTCTTTTTCTGTCGGGGTCGATAACACGGGTCAAAAGAATTCAATAATTTGAACTTTAGATTAAACTTGAAATGGAAAATATACACAAATTAGCTCGTATTTTTATTACTTATCTATGCAAAAATATACAGAGAAAATTTAGATTAACTTAAAATATTTCACTTAATTGACATGTGAAAAGATCTTAGATCCGAATCCCGGAAGTGATTTTCAATTTTCATCATCATTTTGTGAGAACCATATATGGCCTAGATACAATCGAGTTCATTAACTGGACGTCGGTGGATGTTAGAATGAGGTTTCTGTTGGTGGGAAATTTACTTCTGACATATGATTTTTAGGTCAATAGGATAATGATAGCGCTAAAACAAAATTATAATTAAGTTGAGTTTTGTGGCCATTACTTATCGACGTAGCAACAGAGTTCGTCAGGTAAGTTCTGCTTTTGTTGTTTACAACTTTAATAAAAAACTTCTAAATTTCTTTATATTCTTTGAAACTATCACATTTTCAGTTTCATGGACAGTAATTATTCTTTTCTCGTCATAAGAAGCAATGAATGTCTGCATATGATATGATTAGTTTGAAGAAAATTCGAGTTCAAATACAGTAGACACCATAGAACTGGTGCATCCGCTGCAATTTTCTGTTTCTTGTTGTTGTTCGTGAAGGCTCTGGTGGTTCGAGTTGTTTGTGCTCTGCAGCTGATGTGGCTGCAGAAGCTTCACTCTGATGTGAAGGTCCCATATCTGTGTTCTGAAATTGTGATTCTGATTGAGATATGGTCTCCTCCATTGCTGGTTTGGTTTTCACGTTGTCCTCTTCTAGTCTCGCAATTTGGTTGTCGCTGACTAGAACAGTCTGTGTCAAGTTTTTGTGCTGTATGGGAGATGTGTTAGCAGGAACTGTCTACGTCTCTTTTAGGCCTTGAATAAATTCATTCGCACAAGTCGAAATCTGCTATTGCTAGTAGTTTCACTCTGCGTCCCAACAGGAGTTCAATTGTTTTGCGCCTCGTCTTTGAAGTGTTGCGATGTGTCATCAGTTCCCTTTGCAGGGATGCACCAGATGATAAATTAAGATTGCGACTGCATGCTTGAAGTGCCCGCTTCACTGTCTGAACTGCGCTTTCAGCTAGTCCATCGGCTCTTGGATGATAGACGGGTGATTCAATTTTTTTAATTCCCAGTGATTCACACCACTGTTTAAGGTCAACACTCACAAACTCAGGACCATTATCAGATACTCAAGTTTTTTGTATTCCAAATCTTGCAAAGATTTGACTAAGATATACTTTAACCGTTTCTGATGTTCTGTTTCCCGCGGGAAAAGATTATATCCAGCCAGAACCCGCGTCAACAATTACTAAGATATTGCTTTGGTCCTTAAAAAAAACCCAGTCCATGTGGAGACGTTCCCAATCGTCAACTTCTGGCCACGCAAAAAATGTTTATCCCAGCCTAGGCCTGTTCATTTGACAATTCTTACAATTACAAAAAAATGTTGAACGTCTTGTGTAATGCCAGGCCACCATGCTATCATTCCGACTGATGCCTCAGTTGCATTCTACCCAGGATGTGTCTCATGCGCTCTTTCCAAATCCAAGTGTTGTAGTTTGGTTGGACTGAAGGTAACAACACCTCTGAAGATGATTCCATTGTGTATGGTCAGTCCATCTTTGTGTTGTTCGAACCCCTTTTCCACTTCTCAGCATTTATTCGAATTGCCGAATTTGATTCGTTTCATTATGTCCTGGAAGTGTCTGTTTGTTCCGAGTTCAGATTTGGTTTCTGCTTGGGTCACCAAATCACTCTGAGCGAACTAGATGTTATTGATTGCGAAGCACACTCGATTGTTGTCCGAATCGTCTTTGTAAAAGTCCATTCTGCTCAAAGCACCTGCATGGTGTATCAGCTCACTTGGTGTGTAATTCAACTCATAATCGAAGCCCATTAGAGCTATTGCTCATCTTGTAATTCTAGCTGATGCTGTTTTCAGGATCTCTTCGTCTCGTGCAAAGACATATTTGAGTGGTTTGCGGTCCGTCTGTAGGGTAAATTGTTTCCCAAGAAAGAATTGCTTCCATCTTGTGACCACAAACACAATTTCAGTGCTTCCCGCTCTATTTTCAAGTAGTTTTGCTCCACTGGAGTCAACTTTCTCGATACATATAAGACAGGATTTCCTTCTTGCGAAACAGCCCCGCCAATAGTTTCTTCAGATGCGTCAGTACTAACTGTTGCTTCTTTTTGTAACTTATATGGCTGTACAAGTCGGTTAGCACATAGTTCATTTTTTATGTCTTCAGAGGCTTTTTGTTGCATTCTGCCCCATGAGAAATCGCTGTTTCTCATGTTATTTAAGGATAGCATTTTTGCTGCAAAATCAGGAATCATTCTTCCGTAAAAACGTGCTAGATCAACAAACGATTAGAGTTGTTTTTTGTTATTTGATGCTTTTGCAATTTTTTATTTTTTATTATGTTTGGGATCTGGTGCTATTCCCTCCATTGAAATGGAGTATCCCAAAAAAACTAACGCTATCGATCGGTCTTGAGTTAGACTTTTTCTCATTAATAGTAATATTTTTCTGGAAGATTGAAGAAGAGTTTTTCAATCCCTGATGTATTCGGCACATCTTGAACATTCCCTGAGACGTGTTGATTGTGCACATATCTTTTGCCTCTTTGTCAAATTCAATTTAATAGTAGGCACCTGAGAGGTCAATTATGCCAAAGCATAAGGCTACATGTAGGTTGTTGAAGATCGTCTCCGTGTCTGGTATTGGGTAGTCCTCATCCACCACTTAATTGATATGCACTTTCAAGTCCAAGCAGAGTCTCAAATCTTCTTTCTATACCACACCACTGGAGATGCATTAGTGACTCCTCCTGGCTGTACCGGTTCAAGGATGCCCCCTGTCTGAATATCTGTTGCAGCTTCTCTGTGACCTTGTCTTGATGTGGTAGAGATAATTTTTTAGCATTGCAGAACATTGGCTGTGATCCTGGTATCAGCATCACTTGAGCTTTGTAACCCTTTACAGCAGGTCGGTGCTCGGTTGTGATGTTGTTCACACTGTGCTTGGGTAGAAGGTTTCTACCAAGTAATCCAAATTCTTTATCAGAATGCATTACTGCTAGTTGTTTTTGTGCGAGCCTGCTTCCGTACCACTCAACGTCACAAGCAAGTGATCCCATAAGCGTTAAATGATGACCATAATAAGCTTCGAGATGTCTTAACTTACCATCCAACAGAGGTCTACCAAGCTGAGTCCATATTTTTATTGATATCACTGTGGTCTCTGCAGCTCTCTACCTTCATTCTTACTTTGAAATTTTTTTATTGAGATATATTCTCATGTTGCAGACATGCTAAAGATTTGTTCTTTAACATAAATCATTCCGACACAAGAGATCCTTGCTCTGATGAATTGTTTCCTTCTTCGCAAATGTTATTCTGGTTATTGAACTTACCTGAATTTGGTTAAGGTTTGCTTCTTCACATTTTTCACAGTTGTTGCATTTTTATGCTTAGCGCCGGACAGGGTCTACTAAAATGTGATTTACTTCCACATCTAGGGCACATATTTTTGCTTTTATTAGCCGTAAATTTTTTATTTGGTTTCCGAAAGGTCTTTTTGAATTTGAACCGAACTCATTTCACAGTAAAAGGCTTATTACTTGATGAAGAACTTGCAAAAGCTACTACCTGACTTCTGAACTGTAAGCTTTTGGTCATTCCAGTAACTTACCTTGCTGTTTTTGCTTTAATACCGTCTAGAAGCCTCACTTTCGCCTCAGGGTCCCTTAAACCTAAGATAAACTTAGCCGCTGTTTTGAGTTTTCTGAAGCCATAATAACTCTCCGCCTCTCCAAGACGCGCTAGGAAATATTTGTCTGCCTCCCCTACACCGTGTATTACGGACAGAAATTAAATTCTTAGGACTAATTAGGCTCCTAAGTTTAATAATTGCATCCTGCCCTCGCATACTAAGACAGAGATTGGTTCCTTGTAGGTCCTGTACAGTACCATCGGTGTTGATTTTGTCCTCTTTTTTTCTTCTTCTCGACATTTCGCCACAAAAGAAAAAATCCACGAAGAACCTGATTCTGCATTCTGTAGATCCAAAATTTGTCTGTCTGTAGTTGGTCAGGACACCATTGTCGTGGTCAATAACATGGGTCAAAACAATTCAATAAGTTTATTTCAGATTAAATTTGGAGCTGAAGATATACAAAAATTAGCTTGTATTATAGTACTTATCTATGCAAAAATGTCAAGAGAAAATTTAGATTAGCTAAATTTTTTTTTACTTGATATTCCCTCCATTGAAATGGAGTATCCCAAAAAAACTAACGCTATCGATCGGTCTTGAGTTAGACTTTTTCTCATTAATAGTAATATTTTTCTGGAAGATTGAAGAAGAGTTTTTCAATCCCTGAGGTATTCGGCACATCTTGAACATTCCCTGAGACGTGTTGATTGTGCACATATCTTTTGCCTCTTTGTCAAATTCAATTTAATAGTAGGCACCTGAGAGGTCAATTATGCCAAAGCATGAGGCTACATGTAGGTTGTTGAAGATGGTCTCCGTGTCTGGTATTGGGTAGTCCTCATCCACCACTTAATTGATATGCACTTTCAAGTCCACGCAGAGTCTCAAATCTTCTTTCTATACCACACCACTGGAGATGCATTAGTGACTCCTCCTGGCTGTACCAGTTCAAGGATGCCCTGTCTGAATATCTGTTGCAGCTTCTCTGTGACCTTGTCTTGATGTGGTAGAGATAATTTTTTGGCATTGCAGAACATTGGCTGTGATCCTGGTATCAGCATCACTTGAGCTTTGTAACCCTTTACAGCAGGTCGGTGCTCGGTTGTGATGTTGTTCACACTGTGCTTGGGTAGAAGGTTTCTACCAAGTAATCCAAATTCTTTATCAGAATGCATTACTGCTAGTTGTTTTTGTGCGAGCCTGCTTCCGTTCCACTCAACGTCACAAGAAAGTGATCCCAAAAGCGTTAAATGATGACCATAATAAGCTTCGAGATGTCTTAACTTACCATCCAACAGAGGTCTACCAAGCTGAGTCCATATTTTTATTGATATCACTGTGGTCTCTGCATTTTTGTCTACCTTCATTCTTACTTTGAAATTTTTTTATTGAGATATATTCCCATGTTGCAGACATGCTAAAGATTTGTTCTTTAACATAAATCATTCCGACACAAGAGATCCTTGCTCTGATGAATTGTTTCCTTCTTCGCAAATGTTATTCTGGTTATTGAACTTACCTGAATTTGGTTAAGGTTTGCTTCTTCACATTTTTGTGAAGTGTCCCACTTTTTCACAGTTGTTGCATTTTTATGCTTAGCGCCGGACAGGGTCTACTAAAATGTGATTTACTTCCACATCTAGGAAACATATTTTTGCTTTTATTAGCCGTAAATTTTTTATTTGGTTTCCGAAAGGTCTTTTTGAATTTGAACCGAACTCATTTCACAGTAAAAGGCTTATTACTTAATGAAGAACTTGCAAAAGCTACTGCCTGACTTCTGAACTGTAAGCTTTTGGTCATTCCAGTAACTTACCTTGCTGTTTTTGCTTTAATACCGTCTAGAAGCCTCACTTTCGCCTCAGGGTCCCTTAAAACTAAGATAAACTTAGCCGCTGTTTTGAGTTTTCTGAAGCCATAATAACTCTCCGCCTCTCCAAGACGCGCTAGGAAATTTTTGTCTGCCTCCCCTACACCGTGTATTACGGACAGAAATTAAATTCTTAGGACTAATTAGGCTCCTAAGTTTAATAATTGCATCCTTCCCTCGCATACTAAGACAGAGATTGGTTCCCTGTAGGTCCTGTACAGTACCATCGGTGTTGATTTTGTCCTCTTTTTTTTCTTCTCGACATTTCGCCACAAAAGAAAAAATCCACACAGAACCTGATTCTGCATTCTGTAGATCCAAAATTTGTCTGTCTGTAGTTGGTCAGGACACCATTGTCGTGGTCAATAACATGGGTCAAAACAATTCAATAAGTTTATTTCAGATTAAATTTGGAGCTGAAGATATACAAAAATTAGCTTGTATTATAGTACTTATCTATGCAAAAATGTAAAGAGAAAATTTAGATTAGCTAATTTTTTTTTACTTGATTGACATGTGAATAGATCTAAGCCCCGAATCCCGGAGATGCTCATCAACATTTCATGAGAATCATATATGGCCTAGATAAAATCAAGTTGTTTAGCTGGAGGTTGGTGGATGTTAAAATCTGGTTTTTGTGTGTGGCAAATTTACTTCTGACATATGATTGTTAGGTCAAAAAGATAATGATAGCGCTAAAAGAAAATTAGAATTGAGCTTAGTTTCGTGGTCATTACTCATCGACATAGCAGCAAATTTCGTCAGGTAAGTTCTTTTTTTGTTCTTTGAAACTTTTACAAAAAACTTCTAAGTTTCTTGATGTTTCTTTAAAACCATCACATTTTGAGCTTCATGGGCAGTATTAATTCGTTTCTCGTCATAAGAAGCAATGAATGTCTTCATATAATGAGATTCTTTTGAAGAAAATTGCTATTCCATTACAGTAGACGCCATAGAACTGGTGCATTCGCTGCAATATTTTGAATAGTTTTAACCTTAACTGATTGCAGCTGGACTTTTCTTATCTTTTATGATGTGTCTCCGCCTGTGAGGAGATTTGGAGTTGACTTCGCTCTGAAATATCTGTATTCAAATTTTCCTGCTATAATAGTCCTCAAACACGCTAACGGAATAAATAATCAAAATTTTTGGTCAACTTATATTTTCTGCGCGGCCTTTTGCAAGCAAATAGATTACATAAAAGCCCTCATGTCAATCATTGAGCTAAAACGTTGAGCAATCGTTGTCTAAAAAACTAAAACTTCGAATTATTTAGGGGCAAATCAATTGTCTAGAGCAAAAAGTTTAGTTGAACGGTTAACACAAACAATTAATAGGCGCCTAGAATGGTTAATACAAATAATTAGGAGAGGCCTAGAACAGGCAGAATTGGAGATCAAACTTTTCAAATCCATTCCATTGACTATACCTCAAAGTAAAATATGCAAACAGATATATAAAATTTTCTTCACTTGAAGTCAACTTCGGACGGAAATCTATTTAATCACTGGGTGACAAAATTGCAGAACAGACTTAACATTCAAATACAACCTAGTAACATATCGAAATCTAGAAAATGTACAATGGGATCAACTGATATCGGATGAGGAGTGGCAATTGTCCGAGGTTTGACAAAAAAACTGAAGTGAAACGTCACAATGCCACACAAGTTGCAAACGACCAAAAAGATTTGGAGTAATGAAGTATACTGACTGATTATCGGCACTTCAAACTGAAGAGTTCCTTTTTTTGAAATGTCGAATGGTCGAATTGTATGAGGTCCTTGCTCAGGGTTCGCCTTTTATCAAGACAGGTGTCTCTAAGTTGACTACTTTTTAAGCCAGTAAAATTTAACCGCCTATCAGAAATTTCAATTAACCAAAACTTTTCTACCTTGCCTCAAAAATTGCTTGATCTCGTCAAAGGCCCTGCAATAATTTTCTCTCACTTGCACTATTCTTTTCTCTGCACAAACTCAGCCTCACGCAACTTACGCTCTTGACTATAAGTCAAATTTCACTCTATCAATCTTCTAGTGAAAGCTAAGCGAAAACAATAGCAACAGCCAAACTCCAAGTCGATTGAAAACTGCTCTGCACATTCGCACTCTCTTTTTCACACCTTTTTCGTCAACCTCCAACTTGACTCTGTCCGCGCTTTTCTTTCTTATTCACTTGTCGCACAAGTCGATTCTCCTTCCTCGTCAATTTTTTCGCTTTTGCAAAGTCCGAACTATTGTTCATTTGCAACCACCACAGCTGTCAATTCCCTCCAATTGTCAAGATTTCTCAAGATAGCCGTTCCAGGAGTGCCACTGTAGAATTTTGTACTCTGCTTAGGCTGACTGGCGCCCAAAACTCTAACAAATTGAAGGGGGTGTTTTGATGGCTCTCAGACTTCTATTGGAGGGTTATTTTTCCCCAAGCTGCTCTTGTTGGCTGTAGGAACCTCTAGTTGGGAATAATGAATTGATTTGAGTAATCAAATAACATCAAATGAATAAACAGGAAATATAAAACATCACAAAATCACGTAAAAATTCAACCAAAGTTTTATTATAAAAGATGGTTCACAACTTTAAATTTGTAACCAAACTCTCAACTGAAGAGCTACTATTTACTATTCTTTCGACTCCTAAAGCTGTCAATTAGGCCGCTTGATTTAGCTGCGGTTCTACTGTATTCTACTGCATTCTTACTGTATTTATATATCTTATATGCAGTATAATATATGCAATAAATTATTTGCAGCATTAGTGGTGCTGTTAGATTGTTATCAATGCAGACCTCTCTTTACGTTATAGAGGGCGACGATCTTCCAGGTTTGTTTTGGGGAGATGGTTGTTTCGCTGGGGAATCTCGCTTTTCGGCTTCTGTGAAGAAACAGGAACAATCGTCGATGATTGGTCTTTGTTTTTTTCCTTCGTCGTTTTCCAGTAAAGCTGGGTTGGCGTACGTTTTTCGAATTAGATTCGTATAAGATTCGTTAATAAGATTCGAATTAGAAAATGTGTTCTTTTTAGTTTTTCTGAAAAAAAATAATTTTGCCTAAATGAGATTTCTTATAGGCAGTTACATTTCACTGGCTCCAAAAATAGTCGACTCAGAGACACCTGTCTTGATAAAAAGCAAACCCTGAGCAAGGACTTCATACAATTCGTCGAGGCTCTGCATTTTTTTGTTTTTTTTGCACATTTCAGAATAGTCAGTATACCTCATTACTCTTAATCTCTTTGTTTGTTTGCAATTTGCGTGGCCTTGTGACGATTCACATCAGACTTTTTGTCAAGCCTCGGACAATTGTCACTCCTCATCCGATATCAGTTGATTCCACGGTACTGTTTCCAAATTTAAATATTTTTCTAGGTTGTATTTGAATGTTAAGGCTATTGTATTGCTTTTTGCAATTTTGTCACCCAGTGATGTAATATATTTCCGTCCGACATAGACTTCAAGTGCTGAAACTTTTATCCATATCTGCTTGCATATTTTACTTTGATGTATAGTCAATGGAATTAATTTGAAAAGTTTGATCTCTAGTTTTGCCTATTCTAGGCTTCTAATAATTATTTGTATTAACCATTTTAGGCGCCTATTAATTGTTTTTTATTAACCATTCAACTAAACTTTTTGCTCTAGATTTTGATTGGCCCCTAAATAATTCGAAGTTTTAGTTTTTTACACAACGCTTTAATTCAACGATTGACTTGAGGGCTTGGACGTAACCTATTTGCTCGCAAAAGGCCAGGCAAAAAATTGAGTTGACCAAAAATTTTGATCGTTGATTCCATTAACCTGTTTAAAAAATAGCAGGAAAATTTGAAAGCAGATATATATTTGTGTGTGTGTGTTTGTGTGTGTCTCCAAAAATTATTTGTGCTTATTCGTTTGGAACATAAGAGATTTTTCGAAAGCTGCCAATTTTTGAGCAATGACTGTTTCAGGATTTTTGTTCTTTAAACCAGTTGCTTCCGAGAAAAAGAAGTTGGTTGAAATTGGATGAAAGCTCAAACAAAATTTTAAAAAATTTTGTCTTTTAATTTTTATGAACCAGATGTTAAAGTGAAATATTTCTAAAACTTTTATTGGAAGAAACATCTATTTAAATACCAATACTCTTTGCAGATGACAGGCAGTTCTTTTGGCTTGGACTTCTTGGCTTTTGATATGGGAGTTTGGCCAGACTAATTACACCCAAGTTTGGTCATTGGCCAGACCAAACAGGCCAAATAGTGGATATTGGCCAGATCGAATTGACCAAAAAATGGATGTTGGCCAGGCCTAACAGACATTGAGTTTGGTCGCACCGAACCCCCTCTCTACTACCTAAGTCGGTCTGACAAATTCCTATTTTGAGTCGCGGACCTCAACATGGGCAGAGTCGCGTAACCTATAAACCTGAGTTTCAGAACTTTCAAAGTTTTTTGATACCAGACTATCTCATATTGGAAGAGAATACTGTTTTTAGTCCGTATCAAAGAGTTGAAACGCTAGCAATTATTTCAAAGGTCAAAGATCACATACAGAACAAACAAATAATGGTATTTAGTTATTAGTCCCATGAAGTTGCAACGCAAGTGAACGTTCAAAAAGCGAACGTTCAAGCTCGGGGCATGCAATTGGGCAATGTTTTGCTAAATATCTATTTCTTTTAACTTTGAACTTTGACTTTTCAAACGTTTGATAGCGTAGGAACATTACTGGACTAAATATAGCGTGTCCAATAAAGTCGAAATAAGCGAACGTTTCTAAAAGCCACTGGAGAGATTTCAAAGGTGAAAGTTCAAATTTAAAAATGTAGAAAGAAATGATCAATGAAAGCTTAATGGAAAAAAAACGTTGACATTCAAATGACCAATTTGATGCTCAATTGCCTGTTTTTGATGTTTTCGAACGTTCGCTTATTTCAACTTTATGGGACAGACCATATATTAGTGATCATATATTCACGCCCAGAGTTTTTGAACGTTCACTTGTGTTTGAACTTGATTAAACTTGCTAGATTTGCGTCCGCTAATAGTGTTCCGAACTAGCAACTTTATAAGCGTTTTTGCAAAACCACATTTTTTTGAGATCCTACCTCTGAGATCTGATAAAGAATCGGTTTCCAAAGCCCTCGTCACAGAATCTACGATGTGGGAACCCATCAATTCCTCCAGTTTGTTCAAAAAGTCAATCTGAACTACCCTTCGTCTATGAGCAAACGTCTTGAAAACCAACATGGCGAATTTCTCTTTATGATCGTCTGAAAAAGATTCGATGAAAGAGAGCAACGAGGGCAGTCGTTCCAAATTTACAACTCCTTGGACTAAAAGATGCATTTCGGCGTCATCACGAAATTCTTCATGAAGTGTATCTTCGGTGAATTCCTTCACCTGAGGCAAATTTTCCAGGCGTCTCAGATATTTGATAGGTTTTTTATCCATATACGACTTCAAACTTTCTTTGTGCTCGTCGTTTACGCACAAAACCACCTCATATTGTGCGCGGGTAATAGCTGATGTAATCGAGGTCATTGTGTTAATATTGGAACAATCAACGTCAATTATGATCAAAACCGACATCGCCTCAAGACCGCCAAAAGGCAGTTTGTAAAATTCATCTTTAGGGTCCAGGATATAGGCACAATTACTGGCAACTTCTTCTTGACTGTCGATAAAAATTTTCCAATAATTTTTCTGCTGATTTGGTGTGAAAACCACGACAATTTGACTGTCTGCGTATTTTTTACTCAACGAGGACCAAGTTTTGTCAAGCTTTGCGAACAATTCAGATTTGCAAAAGTTGGTCACTTCTATTTTAAGCTGTGATGACGTGTAACATCCTGTTATTAAGGCCGTGGATCCGGTTATGGGTTTTCGCGTGTGAATGAAGTTATTTGAAAAAGCGCTTATGTGATGCGCGCTTCTGAAAATGACATTCATATTATGAATTACAAAATGTCGCACGATTATTTCGCTCAGTGGGGAACCGAAAACGTCTTGGTTTCCTAAAGAAACATATGCAATCCAGCATCTTTTGCATCGTAGGATTATGTTGCATAAGCTGTTTCGGTTGAGAAAATATTTTTCTGTGGCTTTGTCGTGGCCCGTATATATCTCGTCAATTAGCAACACGCATCGCTTCAAATTTTCCAGGTCGCTAAAACAGTGTTTTCAGTTTAAACTCTCAAGTTACAATCTGAGGCTTAATCAACCAGTCCTCGGAAAACGCAATTTAGGAAAAATTTGAGGAGAAAAACAAAGCAACAATTAAATGCAAAAGCGTGGATGGAAGATGGAAATTGTTAGTCTTGTGGGTCAAAGAGTACGGATTCTAAGATTAAACAAACAAATTACTTCCATGTTATTGATAAACACCCTACAATAAAAACTGAGCATCAAGTTGTTCCTCAAAAGTAGTATAATTGCCCCCGCTTAGGTACTAAAATGTGGCAAATTTAGGAACTTCAAAATATAGACGATAGGTTCTTGCAATGTCAATAGATCTAGCATATACAGAATGCTAAACAAAACAACCATCGCATTGTTTATTCAAATATCTGATATTTTTCAGGGGTTTACTTGTTATTTAATTTAGCTCCGTTAACGTCTAAGCTTCAACTTTGTTGCATTCCTTCATAATAACTCGCAAAAATGTGCCAAACATTACAAAGCAGCATTGGTCATTTGATATTTTTGAACATGTAAACAATTGACCTGACTGTTATGCTAATTAAGTTTTTCACAAGCAATAGTTCCCGCTTCTCATAACAAACAACTGATAAGTTTCTCTAGTAAATTGAGTAGCTATTAACATAGCTAACGCGGTTATTGATCTAAGATATGTTGAAAGTTCACCTTTTCGACAGTTTTTTAACCGTGTCCGGAGTTTAAAAATAACGCTAGAAGCGATCTGGTTATTGCAAAATGCAGATCATGACCTAGCTTTTCATTTTTACTTCTCTCACGTTAACACAGCCCACGGCAAAATTCTCCGGATTCTAACAATTTCCCCAATTTTCCCAACGAATTTTTTGTGACTACTGGGGCTCGATCCAAAGCACTGATCACTGCGCCACGGTGTTTTAGATTTTCGTATTTTGAAGCTTTGTTTGAAGATTAAAGCTGCTCTTTCTTTTTGATCTGTCTAACGACCGCAGTGACCGGGACTTTTTGTCTCTTTGTTTTGGAGTGTATTGTCTGGTTCCTTTTTGCAACTTAGAACTTTTTTGTCTGCCCGTACCTAAGTTTCGGCGAGAATCAGTACTGATTCAGAACAATTTCAGAGAAATTCCAAGCTTTAGTACTGATTCAGAAAGATTTCAGACTCAACTGTGAAGTGATTTCTGATCCTTTCTGAATCAGAGCAAAATTCAGAGAAAATATTAAGTTTTATTCTGAATCAGAAGATAATTCAGAATGAAACACTGAAATAACTCTGAATCAGACAAGTTCAGTGCAAAATGTGACCTGAATTAGACTCAGACTCAGTACAGAATTTGCCTTATAGCATTAGGTACGGGTGGGACTGCTTTGTCTGTGCGCTCTTCTTAACATGACGGAACAAATAGCAAACAAAATCAATAAAAGTGTGGCTAGATTTTGTCAAAATTTTGGTTTACTTTAATAAGATCTTACCAAGATGTTATTAAGGTATACCAAGGGAAACTTTTAAAGTTTTGCAAGACATTTCAGCAGGCATGCCATACCAAGTTGTATCAAGTTTAAAATCACTCGGAACTCACCCTATTTTGGCTGCAACTTCGTCCTGCAAACTTCTGGATGAGTACTCGTCAAAAGATACTATCGAAACTTTGGAACGCTCACTGTCCTCCGTCAAATTTGAATCAAAGAATTCCTGTAGATATTTACGAAAAGCTTGTTTCGATTGCGGAATTGCGAACAGCACAAAATCGGTGTCGTCGTTTCTGCTTTCAATCAGAGTCTTGACCAGGAGAACTGTAATTTGGAAATATTTCCTTTTCACCCCGCTAAGATCGAGTCGTCTGATCACGTTTCTGAGGGTAAAATTAATCAGCCCTCATATTGAATTCAAATCATTTTCAGAACAAAAGCGCTCTCTTAGATTGAAATTATATTTGCTATAAATTATCTATACCCCACCCCTAACTCTTAGCTGAGGCATTATGAAATTTTTCATCGCCCCTCACACCCCCGAACCTCCACCCCCAGCTTCCACTCGTTTGTGCTCTTTTTTCACATAGTAACCGGCTATATAAAAGAAATCATTAGAACAGGGCATATGCTTAAACGGCACTATGATGGTGGCGGGGGGGGGGTGGGGTTTGCAATCTTTAATCATGATCTTTATAGATCCCAATTTTGTCCAGATGAGTACAAAGGAAACAGATCCAAGCCTGAAGTTTTCCCACATCCAGGTTCTCCAGGTATGCAGCATAATTTGTCATCAAATTTCAGAATCCGGTGTTGTTGAGGACTAACAATCAGGCTAAGTTCGGGTCGATTTAACGTCTTGTTTATTGCGTCCAATTTCAATTTCTCATTTTTGGGCAAGTTGCTATTCTGGTATCGGGAATCAATATCGAATGGTCTGCTGAGGTGGCAGGTATTATCAATCATCAAATAGCTCAAACAGAACACAGCCGAAACGTACTCGACGATTTTGACTGGCTCGCATTTACGATATTGAGGACAATCGAATATTTCTTCAATTGTAATTTGGGATTCTGTCAAGTTCAGCGATCCGTCGATTTTGTAAAGAGTCGGAGCTTGATCAACATCGTCGTTATGAATAAGTATGTGAACAAGTTTCAATGTGTCAGTTTTTTCAGCTTCATTGATTAAGTTTGCTAGTGATTTCAAATTTTTGTTTCCAAGTTTTATTCGAATGTTCGACAAAGCGTCCTTAATTTTAAGAAGGTTCGCATTTGGAATGTAAATAATAATCTTCAAGTAGTTGTCAACAAAAGATTTGTAAAGTTTTTGAAACGATTGTGTTCCTATGACCTCCGTTTTGCAATCTCTCAGAATTGTGTGAAGGAAAAGTTTAACTTTTGGGGTCAATCTTTCAAGGACCTGGGTAAATTTGTTGGTCAGTGTTGTTTCGTAGCTTTCGGCTTTAGTTGAAACTGATATTTCAATGGGTACAAAATACCCAGCACCGCAGAAAAGCCAGTCAATTTCAAAGGCGAAGTTGAAGTAATGAGGAATGTCAAGAAATGATTGGGTATGATTGAGTGTGAAGCTCTTTAGCAGGATTCCAGCTGGTTTTTCAAGTTTGGCAAGCAACTGTTTTGAGTATTTCCACAGCTCGCCCACATGAGCCTCATTTCCTTCTCTCACAGCTGAAAAAAAGTCTATTTTAAAACCAGTTGCTTTAAAAGTAACTTAATGGCAAATTATACAATCAACAAATCTTGACTAAACTGAATTTAAAATTTCTCAATTTTTGTGCAGTTTTGATTCAAATTGCTTCCCAATCTCCTAGATAGCAACCTCAGTAACTGAAAAATCTATTTTAACAATGAAAATCACAAGTCTGTTTGCTCAAAATGTTAGAATATCGATCAAACTACAGTCATGAACTTTGTGGGAATTAATAGAAAGAAAGTTACCAGATTACCAAGACAGTAGCAAATTGATTTTAATCACAAAGTTTAAATAATAGAATGGTCAAGAAATGGTACTTAGAATCAATATTCGGTTCAAATTGGTGAATCTAGATAACTAATATTAGAGTGAGATTATTTTGATGCAAAATCTTCCCCCCATGTTTTGAATGATTATGATACCAACGGAAACTTGAACGAAATCTTAGAAAAGTGGAAGCGCATCCCATCTATGGTACCCCAGCGACTCATTTCTGGGAAACTTTCTGAAGCAAACCATATTGGGTAACCCTTACGACCCCCACTGTAAATCATGGTGGTAAGATTAGTTTTGTATCTTGATTTTTAAGCTTTTCTTATTTTAAACCTTAAGAAATTTGGTCACAATGATTTATAAAATCTACACACCACATTACAGATATTTATTAATTGAGACTGAAAAATTTTTGGGCCAATTAGGTGAACAATTTCGTAACTTTTCCAGGAATCTGGCATCGAAAAAATTGAAAATAAGTATATCTTGACTCACTTCTGTCAGAACATTTTTGTGTTGTTTTTACACAGACAATATAAACATCATTACTTTAAGGAATAATAATTTGGCGAAAAATCCAAATATCCACAATAAAAGCAAAAACAATTTAAAGCGCTAATTGACCCACATTTTCGTCTGAATCTAACATCTCAGCCTAACTTTATTTTACAAAAGCTTCAAATTATCAAAAAAGGGGTGGGAAGGCCCTAATTTATGCTCCTACTGAACGGCTCAAGACGGTAGAAAAATTAATGGTTGAGAAAAAATTCTAAAGCATACATTAATGTCAGCATTTTCAAACATTGATGCAGGCACTTGCAAAATCCTAAAATCCTTAGTTGCTCCTACATTGATGTACTATAATAATTGCAGCTGACGATCGGACCCTCGGGGGCGGAAAGTTTGCCTGATCAGATCTATCCATAATTTAAAACCTTTCCGTAATGGAGACTCAGAGCTTTGAAGCGCTGAACCAGAACATTACAAGAGTAAAAAACTATTTCAGTTCTCATTGCATCCCCAGAGTATCTTAGGTTTTTTTTTAGTTTTTCTTCACTCTGATTATTTTGTCATAGAGCTCGCCCAGTCTGATTTGTCGTCTGAAATTCAATCATGCGCCCAATTTAAGTCTGAGCAGCATATTTCCATACTTTTTTGCCTACAACTGGCAACTACTATAGTTGTATATGCGCTCTGTATACATAAGCTAGGTTGTACGTACTTTTCAAAACAAGGCCCATTTTATCCTAGTGGCTAGGACTTGCTATGCAAATTAAATGTTACAAGTAGACACACGGAAGTTGAAAGCGCATATAAAGCAAACCTAACATTATCTCTCATGCAGTAATATTTACTCAAAAATCAAAAATAGCCAGTGTAAATTTTGACATGAACAGCGTACTGGCCATCCAAAAAAAACAGAATGTATGTCGGCTGATTCAGCGCTCATTACTTCTGCCACCAACCTTCGGACCAACACATGACTTTGGCTGATACAAAATGAGTATTGATGACAAAATTCAATTTACTTTTTGTCAAATTTTGGATCTTTTGGCCCAATCATAGTTTTGTTTCTGTACCCTAATGTGCATGTACCATTGTTTTTGATTCAAGTTTTCATGCATTTGTTTTATGCATGCTTTTATACGAGAGCAAACAAATACTTTTTTGTTGATTTAATTTTGCTGTTTTATGCTTCTAGTAACGCTCGCTGAGCATGGCTCTTTGGTTTGTTGCCTATGCTCTGAAATTCATAAAATATAATTCAACGTATTTTAAACCAATTTTACGGTAGCGTTTTTTCTCAGTTTTACTTATAGTCGGACTTTTGCTTGTTTAAATTTTAATAAGATGAGACTCTGATTTATTTCGAAAAAATTTTGAACAAAGAAAACGACCAGGTTTAATACACAATTAAAGAATTGAGCCGTTTGTTTTTCTCATTGACTCAAACCGCATTTATGCTATTTCATTTGTTCTCATCTCGAACAGGGAACTCTTGTCTCCTTGGAATAAAATTATCGTCTTGTAAGACCTTGCTCACAAAAAAACATCTGATCATAAGAAACTGACAGAATAATGTCGGTATCTTTTTTTAACTTGTATTGCAGTAGCTGACAACTAAATATGCGATTATGTGCTTTTCTTAATTGCCTTAAACAGTAATATTGGAGATTTAAAAGTTTGTTTTATTTTTAGGAAGACATTGATGTTTTAGAAAAAAGTATGATTCCAAAGTACAACAGAAGTAATTAAAATTTACGTATATAATTCATGACACAAATTTATGTTTCAACTTTTTTATAAATATTTTTTAACCTATTTAGTTATGAAGTGAATTCATTTGTTTAAAAGATAACGTGCCAACTTACCATCCTCAGTTGTTGAATACAATAAATGACTCATACACCTGTCAAAATCTGGCACCGACGCCAGACTAGCATCTTTGCCCCCAAAATAGCTCCGGAAAATCTCAATCATTATGTCCGGCTCTCCCAAAGTGCATAACCTACAACCGGGGGCTTTTATCAACTTCTGACTGAGAGCAATCTTTTCTTCGGCGATTCGCTCAACAAAGATTTGGATAAATTTAGAACAGGTCGAAGAATTCTCTGTTTCTTTTTCTGACGTCAGCAACTTTTCTAGTTTTTGTTTTTGTCCACTGTTCTGAAAATCTGAAATTTTCTTGTCAGTGTTAACTGTGTCAAAATATACCTCAAAAATGGAAGAAAACGACGAATTTTCTATTTTGTCTCGGAAGGCTGTTTCGATTTTGGTCGCGATAGTCTCATTAGATTTGTGCATTAATAGCACAATGTTGACACGAATTTTTCCCGGCTTCTCGGAATATATTTCAGATTTTTCGTACTTTTCACAGATATCCGTTAAATGCTGAATAAAGCCTGAAGATATTTCACCCGCTGTGGTTGCAGAGACTTTGCTCACACTTTTAAACAGGACTAAACGATCGTGTTGCGGTGTGGGAATAAACATGGCCGACCATTTTAGGTTACAGGTACCTGGAATTTGTTCACTTGCAGGCGGGTTCTGACCTCCGGGGTTTGGTTCTGCAAGTTCTGGTTGCTCTGCAGTTACCAAATTTTCACTTTGATTAGAATCACTAGTTTCACCAGAATCGACCGGAGTTTGGGAATCGGGTTGGTTCTGGTCACTGCCTTCAAATTCTGGCAGGTTTACCGTGACGTCATCAAACCCGGCCCCTTGGACATCTCGGGCTCTGATAAACACCCCGACAGCTCCGGTTTTTTCAACCATTTTGATTACGTCCCCATTTCCTAGGTTGTACCTAAGAAAGGGATTCGTCTGGAAATCGTCGTCAAGTTTTGGGATTATAACCAAGTTTTCAGATTCAGTTTTTGCTGGAATTTGATGTGATTCATTTGATGTTGAAGCTTGCATTTTTAAAGCCGTTTTGCAAGTTTTCTTTTGTTTTCAACCAAAGCCGTCAACAATTAGAAATGTTTTGAACCAATCTTTCGAAATTATTGAGCTAAGATAAATTATCAATAGTTAAATAAATCGCACGAGCGATAAAACTGTTTTGAAAAACATTAAATTAATTTGCATATAAAGATTGTTTTGAAAATAAATCTTTTTCTATCAATATATTCTGTCATCAGTCATTAGAAAGTAAAGAAAAATCGTTTCTTGAAACCAAAGTTAAAATATTTGATTGTTTATAATACAAATATATTCGTTGATTGGTAAACAAAACACCTAATAAACTTACTGTAAAGTCCGCATTATGTTGCAATGTTAGACAAATTAGTCAACAAAATTTTGCTGAAGTTTAATTTATTACAGACAGACGAGGTATTGAGACTTCTGAAGTTCTTTGCAATTGTTTTATTGCCTGCAAGTCGACATCAAAACAAGCCGAATTTTAAAAACTCAGCTTATTAACATGAGCTAAATCCTATTAGACTATGACCTTAAATAGAAAAAATTGCAGCTAATTTTAAACTCGAGATAAATTTATCTAATTTAATATCGGCTTTGATAAAATTATATTAGGTGCTCTAGTCGAGATAGAATGTTATTCTTACAAAATCTTGAAAGATTTTGGCAGGAAAATGTTAATTTTGCAAATCTTGCTAGAGAATGAAAGCATATTAGGCGACTCGATTAACAGAAAGGAGTTTCCGAGAAATCTTTTTAGGGGGATCTTTGTCACCTGTCCTTTCACCAGAAAACGCGTTAAAAATTTCAAGAAAATTTATTCAAACTCAACCTATATCCTTCGGCACTTATTTGCCCTCAAATAGTACTTTTCGTAGATAGGGAAAAAGAATAATTAAATGGAAAATGTAAAAGAGTATCTGTGCGTTTAAAAATTTCATATAAGCTGATGGGCAGCTATGTCAAAAGAAAAATGACGGATGAATTTATTTTACTGCGTAAATGCGACGCTTAAAAGGTTAAAAGGTAATAACTTGATTTCAGATTCATATTTCATCGAAGGCTGTGGCCACTAAAACAGATATGATATCTGGACCGATCATATTTAATAAAATCACTTTTATAAATTTTTTGAACAAAAAAGTAAAAATAAAAATTTCGATAAAAGATTTCCTTTATTTGGCAAAAATTAAAAACGAGGATCCGGAGTGTAAACAATTTTATACCTCCTCAGCGATTAGCAATCCTATCAATCAATAGGTGCAAGTTTTTGAACTGTGATACAAATTCAAAACTATTTAAGCGAAATTTGGAACATAGTATGTCGGTTAAAACAGTCCTTGGCTTTTTTCTAACTGTGAGCATAATGTTTACTCAATAGCTGCAAAAAATGAAAAAAAAAAACTCTGGGATGAATTTTGTAAGTTTTTCAAAAATAATATTTTTTTTAAAAATGCCATACCAACCTGTCCTCAGCAACATTTCAATTTACATTCTCGATTCCATCAGCTGATGCAAAGATAAAAATTTTGTTTTTATGTAAATTTATGTTAGAATCCTAACTTTGACATAAAAAATGAAGTTGATTTAAAATCAGTTTGCTTGCCGCCGCAGCTGAGGTGTCAGACGGAAAATGGTGTGTCCAGACCGCTCCTGTGCTTAATTGCGTCCAGTATAAACTCAGTAAAAACTGTAGTTCGATTGTGAATTCATTCAATGATAGCAAGCATCGTATAGCAACAACGTGTAAGCATTAAGACGTACAAAGCAACAAGTGAAACTTAGGCGGCAAGGTTTTTTCGATGCTCTTTTACTGGTTTTTTTGTCTGATGTTATTGACGTAAAATCAGTTCGTATTCAATCGGCAATTGTCTAGGAAACCTAAAAATATTAAGCCGAAAACCACCTCAATCGGTACATATCGTGGATATATTTACTTAAAATTAGGTTAATTGAACTTTTTCGGAACTTTCTACGTATTTTAGAACGTATTTAAATCTTATTTGGAACGATTTATATGCACATTTGAATACTCGATTCTGATTGGCTAATAATTTCTCGCTTACTTATTTACTTCGTAACATCCTCCGGCCCGGAAGAAGATGTTGGGAAAACTGGTACAAGTTTTACAAGCGGGCGGACGAGTGAACCGGTCGACGTACGTAAAACGGCGGAGCGCGCGACGCTATCGGAGCCGTAACGGAGTTCCACAATCCGAGCGGTTGGGTAGTAACCCCTAGGGTTGGTTTCTTCAACTATCCAAACCAAGTCACCGGTCTTAAGGTGTTGCTCGGCAGGCGTCTGCCACTTAGAGCGTCGGTTCAGCGTCGGTACGTACTCTTTGATCCAACGGGACCAGATCGCATTAGCGTACCACTGCGCACGGGCGTAACGTTTTTGATGGTCGAACTCATTATTGCCGACAACAGGCGGAATACCGGTAGAGTGTTCTCCTAAAAGAAAGTGGTTGGGCGTTAAAGCGTTCAAATTGCACGGATCAGCGCTTACGGGTGTTAAAGGACGCGAATTGAGAGCATTCTTCACGAGACAAAAGGTAGTATGCAGTACCTCATCCGTGAGGCGACGCGTGCCAAGAATAGTATACAACACGCGTTTGAAGCTTCGTACCAACCTCTCCCAGATACCCCCTTGATGTGGTGCGCTGGGTGGATTGAACCTCCACTTTATACCTTTGTGAGCGAGCTCAGCTGCAATGTTGACAACGTTCCACTTTTCAATACTTTCTCGGAGTTCTTTCTCCGCTCCAATAAAGTTAGTGCCATTGTCTGACCAAATCATGGCAGGTGTACCCCTACGTGACACAAACCGCTCAACTCCCATAACACAAGAACTGGTGACCATGGATGTAACTATCTCGACATGGACACCGCGAGTAGTGAGACAGGTGAAGAGGAAGCCCCACCTTTTCTCAGTAGTACGGCGGACAATAACATAGAATGGCCCAAAGTAGTCAACCCCAGTGTTCGTGAAGGGAGGAGACTGGTAAGCAAGTCTCTCCTTTGGTAAGTCAGACATGATTGGTTGCATAGTTACAGCTTGGAATTCGCGGCATCTCAGGCAGTGTGCTTTGATGGAACGCAAGGATGATCTTAGTTTCAGTACTGTATAGTGTTCCTGCACAATTGATCTTAGGTATTCAACGCCCTGATGATAATGCTTTACGTGCGTGTGTTCAAGGAACAGTTTTACAAACGGATGACGTGCATCTAAGATGATTGGGTACTTTACGTTAAACCCAACTTCAATTAACCGCTTGATGCGGCCCGAGGAACGGATTAGCCCATTTGGACTAATAAACGGTGAATGTGGAGCAATTCGGCTACTCCGTTTAACAAATTTATTGCCAAGAAGATCTTTTCTTTCGGCTTCAAAAGACTCTCCTTGCACCAAATACTGTAGATGACGCTCGGCTTTGTCAAGCTCAGTAGGGTCGGTAATGCTACCATCGGGGTTACGGTAGCCGGCATGTTTCGGCAAAAGCCGGAGAACGTATGCGGCAATGCGCAAGTACTTTTGATAAGAACTAAACTTATCAAATGGGAATAACGACGGAACGGGAGTTGTCTGTTTTTTAACAGATGTAGCGAGAGAAACAGTGTCTTCTATAATGACTGCTTGGTTGACGCCAAATTTGATGTTATTAATGACGTCTTTGTTCGGCACGAAAGGGAACCTTGAGTTAGTTAAGAAATGTGGACCATTGACCCAACTGCTTAGTTGCAAAACCTCAGCGGACATTCCACGAGTGCCAGCGTCAGCTGGATTATCCTTAGTTACGACGTGGTTCCATTGGTCAACGCTGGTTTACTCCAAAATTTCACAAACGCGGTTTGCAACAAAGTTTGGTTGCTTTTCATTGGAGTTTATCCACTGAAGAACAGTCGTGCTGTCTGTCCACATGAATATTTGGTTAACAGTTACAGTAAGTGCCTGAATATTTTCGTTCTTCAGCGGAGCGGCAAGTAGAGCTGCTTGCAATTCCAGTTTTGGGACAGTCATTACCTTCATTGGCGCCACGCGCGCTTTCCCCAAAACAAACGCAAGCTCTGTTTTTATCTTGCCCGTAGGGGTTGTTACTCGGGCTCGAAGAAATGCGACGGCACTAAAAATATCCTGGGAACTGTCACCGAACATATGCAACTCTGTATTATCAAAGGGTCCACTAAAGTAAGTTCGAGGAATTTTGATGTTTTCAAGCTTTGGTAAGTCCAGACCAAAAATCTTTGAACCATGTCCTGTGGGAGCTCGTCATCCCATTGCTGTCCTGTGACACGCCAGATGTCTTTTAAGAGCAATCGCGCACCGACGGTAAACGGTGCGACAAGACCAATGGGGTCAAAGACTTTCGAGACAAGACTTAGGACCAAGCGTTGCGTGATGGAGTTGGTGATAGCGCAGCTTGTACCCCTACTCACAACTAAAGTGTCATTAGTGTGATCCCACTTTAACCCTAGCACATGCGATGAATCCTCCCGACATGAAACAATAACCTTGGGCTCAGTAGATTGAGGCGAACCATCAATTCGATCAGCCAGATTTTGCACATTGCTTACAAACTTTGTAAGCTTGAGCCCACCGAGATGGAGAAGATGTACCAATTCCTTCGATCTATTGATGGCTTTCTCAGGAGACTCCACTGAGTCAAGGTAATCGTCCATGTAGAAGTTTTCAAGGACGGCTTTTGCAGCTTCGGGGTAAAACTTGGCATTGTCTCTCGCAGTGCGTTGTAATGCATAGTTGGCGCATGTGAGCGGGTCTTTAGCCCCGAATATATGGCGCGTATATCGATACACTACAACGTTAGTTGTGGGGTCCTCCCGCCACAGAAAGCGAAGTGATGGTTGATCTGATGGTAATACACCAACCTGTAGAAACATTCCCTCGATGTCGGCAGAGACGGCATATGGATGTTGTCGGAAGCGAAGAAGTACGTAAATAAGGTTTTGGAGCAGATCAGGGCCAGTGAGCAAAGATTTATTCAGTGAGGCGCCATGAAATTTTGCTGCTCCATTGAGCACCCTACGCACCTTACCCGGTTTGTTCGGGTTTAAAACCGGATGGTGGGGTAGGTACCACTCTTTATCGGACCGGTTCTCAACTTTGTGAGCGTCCGGAACCTCAATTACATACCCCTTGTTTAGGTCTTCCTTGATGGTACTAGTATATTTCTCTCTAAGGTCTTCATCCTTAGCCAATCGTTTTTCGAGAGATTTTAGTTGCACAAGGGATGAAAAGTAATTATTTGGGAGCTTGGTGTTATCTGCTGCCCACAGCATTCCGACATCGTATCTCAGGCCATTGTGTATGGTGCTACTCTCAAGGATTTCGTGAGCCCTTGCGTCTGCTGCAGATCTTGAGTCGACCTGCTTAATTGCCCCGAATGATTCAATGTCGTACCATGACTTTACTTGACTTGCTAACTCATTGTCTAGTTCGATATTCACTTTAAAGCACGTTGAGGTTAAACACGAACTTGATGGTAACGGACCGCTTAAGACCCAACCTATGGGCAGGCGTACGGCAACGGGTGAACGCTTCTCATCAGCAGAGAAGTATTCTAACGGGCGGATGGCATGATAGACATCTTGTCCGAGTATCATCTCAATGTCTTTATAGGAATATGTTACGGGATCAAGGACTGCTAAGTGTGGGTAAGTCTCTTGCAGGGCCTGTACATTAATTATATCTGAGCCGACGTTCAGACTCTCTTTAACGAAAGGGTTGACGGTGAATGGTTCGAAATCTTGTTGTTCTCTTGGTTTCACTGTAACTTCAAAAACCCTAGTATCAACTACTTCTTCGGTATTAATACCCTTGACAGTTAGCTTTAGTGCTTTACCGTGCAAACCGAGTCTATCTGCGAGACTACTGGCCACCCAAGAGTTACTGCAGGCGGTATCACACAAAACTAAAGCCTTGGTATCTAAACCGAACGAATTGACCAACTGCAATTCAGTCACCTGAAGGAGCCCCTTAACATCAGTAACAGATGACATTGTTGTGGTCTTATTAGGCTGGAGTTGACTAGAAGTTGCTTTACTTTGACCTGTGTTGCCAGAAGGTTGAATGGTATTGGAATTTGTCGACTGTTTTGTTGGGAAAACCCTATCTGCTCCATGCAATAGTGTGTTATGCGAACTATTGCACCCTTCTGCTCGGCACTTTCTTGGTTGAGGGCACTGGCGGAATGTGTGTTTGTCCCGTAAGCACGAAAAGCAAAGTTTGTTATCCGCCACCAACTTAGCTCTCTGGGTTGGAGTCTTTTCCTTGAAAACTCGACACTCCCATAGCCGGTGGTTACCTTTGCATACAATGCATCGAAAGTAAATATTTGTGGAAGCAGATGGCATTTGCTTCTTTGTTTCCCTTTGTTGCGAATTTGATGCAAACACTTTTGAGGCTGTTTTGGTCTTGGTTATTGAAGTGATGTTCTCTTCAGGTTTGGCCTTGGTTGCGCTTTGTTTCATAAGATCATGGGCCTCAGCCTTTTCTTTAAGCCAATCGTTAAAGTCAAGGAGTGTAGGCTTAACCCAGTGCTTCTTAACCGTAAAGAGTGATCATGACTCTTTCGTGTTTGGTGGTAACTTCTGTACCGCTTGGTTAAGTAGGGAAGCGCTCTTCAAATCAGCATCATACGATAACGACTTGAAAACCCCAACGAGACTGGATATTGCAGCAGAATAGTTTATGATGTTATCACTATTGTGCATTTTAAGAGGTGGAAAACTGCTTAGTTTGTCCAAGTGTGCACTTACGACTGCCTGTGGCTAGCCAAATTTACGTTCTAAAGTCCTCAGTGCATCCTTGTACATTAATCCACAGTAAGCAAATTCGGCGATTGCAATCTTTGCTTTATCGGTGACGAGTGTTTTAAGGTACGTCAATTTAACGTCATCAGTGAGCGACTGCGAGTCAATCGCGCTTTTGAATTGACCATACCACTCGTGCCATTGCAATGGATCGCCATTATACTGAGCAAGTTTCCATTCTGGCAAGGGGTCATTTTTCTTGCTGGTTATTGCATCAGCTAATTCCCTAATCAATGACGCATTGTCCGGTATCGGAGGGGCAGGCGCAGACACCTGCGGACCACTCCTACTCAACGGAGTGGGCCCAACTTATGTTGGCTGAAAAACCGGAGTGGCCAGACCAGGTACAATATTACTTGTAGTTGCAATCGGTTTTTCCTGATGTGTGCCGGATGGTGATTGCATATCAATCAAAAGGGGTGAATTCGAATATATTTGTTGTGGAAAATTAGTAACTGATGGTGCGATGTGTGCCTGTATATTTGGAGCAACATAATTTACGGTGGTAGCGTCTTGGTTGACTAATGACGGTCTGTGCTGTGGAAAACGCCAATGGCTCATATTTGGCACAAAGTTTTGGCCAAGAGGGATATTGGGCATATTTGGGAAACGAGGAGCAACGGAACGTACGACTTTGTGCACTTGGCTAGTATTATTTTGAAAATTGTTGTGAGCGGGTGGCTGATTGATCAAAGGGGCGTGTGGAATGGGAGCAGAGAGGTTAGGTGCAAATACTGGGTTCGGGATGGGAAGGGAATTAAGATGAGCGGGTTCGGAGTTGTGCTGTTGATTATTTGGACTTGGTGGGGCGCTTGGGTGCAAGGGCACGTTTATTGCGGGGGCTGGATGATTTGTTGTCGGAAAAGTAGGAATAGTTGCGTTTGGTGCTCGGGGGACAAAATTAATTTGTTGTCGGGAGCATATTCGCTGGGCCGAATTATTCTTGGGTAGACTTGATGTTTCAGGTCCCCTGGATTGTGAAATTTGAAGTTGTGCGTTCGGAAATAACTCGGATGCATTATTTTGATTTAATTGCGGTGCAAACGGCTGTGGTGGAACGGGCTGTTGAATAGGGGGTGAAGAAGCCCCTGGGGCGTGTACAGAAGGCGGCTGACTATCCGCGGTTCCTTGGTTAGTTATGCTTGAAAGCGCCATGCCTTGCTGGCCGGTTTGATCTATATGCGCTCGTGTTAGCAGCAGCCAAAAAATTTTCAGGTGGAGTATAATAGAGGTCGAGTGGCTTTAAGGTCTCAACGCTTAAAAGGTAATTGCCTCGACAATTTTTTGGAACGGAATGCCTTGAAACGTCATTGTTCTGATCTTCCACTGTTTTGCCGTTGTTGTGGCTAGGACATTCTGGAGGGTCTTTCGTAACCTCTGGTTCACTAGTTTTCTCGTTGTTAAAACTTAAGGCAAGTGAGGTGTTGATCCTGTCCTGGACAGCATTTTCACTTCTCATTGAGCTTCTAGCACTTGCAGTTGTTTCAGATTGGTTACCTTTAGAAACGGCGTCCAGCAATTCAAATTCTTGCAGAGTTGCCTCTGCCAACCGTTTCCTGTTGTTTTCCTCCAGTTCATCTATTTCCATTTGTTTTTTCTGTTTAGCAAGGCGAATGGCTGCCTCATCCTGTTTTTCAATTTCTTCGCGCTTCATTTTAGCAATTACATAATCATGTTTACGCTGACTAGAGGTTTTTGACGAGATCATCAATGAGGGAAGTCTAGAACGAATGGAAGTCCTCGGTTCCTGAAACTCACTCACTTTATCGTCAGCAGAGTTGATGTAGTTTCGTGCTGAAGTGAGGATCTTGTCGTTCTTGGTTGTCATTGCCTCTAAGTAAGACTCTAGTGAAGGAACAAGTGCACTTGGATCCTCCGTTTTTCCAGCAAATGCAATCAGGTCCTCATTTTTGTCTACAACGGTCCTAAATGCTTCGTTGCACTTTGTTACTAGGCGTTCAACTTTCACTCGCCTACTTTGACTATTTATACAATGAATGATATCGTCATGTATAGCATGCAATTCAGCCTCACGCTTTAACCTGGCAGCGTACAACTTTTTGACTTTTTGATCAAGACTATTAGACATCATGATGTTGTTATTTCCAAATACCAGCAAAACTACCACTGCACACGGATATCTTTTATAAGCACACTCCAAACAAATCAAACCCACGCAATTCAAACCCAACGCAAAAGACACCAAACACAGCACACTGTAGACAGTCTATAAAACAAACCGCCCAAAGAGCAGAAAATGTCGTCGAGCACCCTGTGCCCAACAAAAACAGAAGTGGAGCGCTGAACGCTATGCGCTCAACGCACAGGGAGACAAAGGACACGGGAAGTCGAGCGAGGAACGCGCGACGAAACGGAAACGTGACGGACGCGAAGTCGGACGGGCAACGCGCGACGCAACGGGAACGGAACCGACGAGAAGTCGAGCAAGCAGTGCGCGCGGGAACGGAAAGGGGACGTGCGGGAAAGCGGGTGAATAACGCGCAACGCAAGGAAACGGGACGGTGGGAAAGAACGGCCGGGAAATGAGGTTGGAAAGAACTATGTTAGCATACCACAGCAAAAACTCAACCGACCAACCTAGCCGTAACTCCAGAACAAACTTAAGTCACACCCTAGGAAGAAGGAGAGAAACTACTGCAAGAAAATCTAATATAGTTCATTATAGGGCTATAACGACAAATTTAATGGCAAACTAATTTACGACAATTAAGTAGTACACTAAAAGGATGAAGAGGTCGAGAAAATTACTAGCCGTAACTCCAGAATAAACTTAAGTCACATCCTAGCGAAACCCAAACCGTAACAAACAATCAGCATACTAACGTTATTAAACAAACTACAGCAAAATTGAATAAACTACAATAGTGTGTTTGTAGACTAAGATAGTTGGAAAAGTCGAGAAACAATCCAGCCGTAACTCGAGAATAAACTTAAGTCACACCCTAGAAGGCAACAGGACCAAACCAACTAGCAATCGTACAGATACACACAAACATAGAGCAGCAAAATCAATATACTACAACAGAAAGGCTAGTGAATTAGTTAAGTTGAAAAGTCAAAGGACAATCCAGCCGTAACTCGAGAATAAACTTAAGTCACACCCTAGAAAGCTATAAGACCTAAACAACAAACCAGCATACTAGCATACTCAACATACTACAAGAAAAACAACAACATATTTCATCACATATGACAACATACTACATCAAAATTCGGGAAAGTAGTGGAAAAAAACGAAAAGCGAAAACTTGGGAGAGCGACGTTATTGATGAAAAAACGGAACAAGAAGATTTGAAAGTTTAAAGGACGAAAAGGACGCGGGGGAAACGATACGTACACGAACGACGAAAAAAAATAGGAATTCGATAATTTTTTTCTGTAGGCCAGAGGTTGTGAAAATTTTCACAACTTTTTCTTTGTAATGAATTTCACTCAATTAACGAACATCCCGTATTGAACCTTAAATTCGGACGTTTATTAAGACTTGTAAAGTCTTGGCCAAGTCCGACAATTCTTAAATGTGTTATGATCATAGCTCTGAATCAGTACTGATATCTAGACTTGGAATTAGACTTGCCCAGTACTGATATTGACTTGGCGTTCAGTACTGGTTTCTTGTTGGAGAAATTGATTTTTGACAATATGGTCAAAAATTTATGCCTTTGTCCAATTTTTTTCTATTTTTGGTCAATTTTTTGCGATTTCTTGAAAACGGAACGGTAATCCACTTAACTGGACAACTTTATGCTAGAAAGTACGGTTTATCAATATTCGGTATTGATTTTCTAAAATTTTTCGAATTGCCTCAAAATTGACCAAAAATTTTCAAAATTGTACAATGTAGCATCATTTTCTCTCAATTTTTTCTATATGAGATGTTATTTTTGGATATACTAACCGACTATATCATTTTTCTCGATTTTTGGGTAAATCTACTAAAAATTTTCAAAATCGATGTTTTTGCGTCTCAAAACTAAGGTTTGTCGGGGCCCCTTACCTATTTTTTTTTCTCTACGAAGAGTAGTTAATTTTTACTACCCCATGCAATCCAAATATATTCAGGGTTGGTCAGGGTGGATTTCTTGCCGTCTAAATTCAAATATAAATATATCGAATTCAGTTAAATAAACGAAACTTGTGCGGTTTTGACTTACAGTTTTTTTTAAACCTTCCTCCGGCAGCTTTCTCAGACAATGGGTCCACGAATTGTAAAAGTTGTAAAACACATTAGTGAGGTGGGCCAGTCGTGTCTCCATGTTCAGTCACACTTTCCCCTCTTCAAGTTCATGAGTGTAGTTCAAGTTGTGAGATTGCGCCCCATTCAGAACTGTATATTCATCAAAAGTGTAAATTTGTCCCTCTTCGAGTTCCTCTACAAGATAGTAGTTGTCAGAGGTTAAGAAACTGCCACCTGATATAACATATGTCTATGCCTCTCTTTCAAGAGCCCAGTTTTTTCCCGCTCCTTTGGAGCAGTCGGAACCACGGTTTCGGTGTAAATTGGTGTTCGTAAGCCGGGAGTGGCACCAATATAAACTCAGTAAAAACTGTAGTTCGATTGTGAATTCATTCAATGATAGCAAGCATCGTATAGCAACAACGTGTAAGCATTGAGACGTACAAAGCAACAAGTGAAACTTAGGCGGCAAGGTTTTTCGATGCTCTTTTACTGGTTTTTTTGTCTGATGTTATTGACGTAAAATCAGTTCGTATTCAATCGGCAATTGTCTAGGAAACCTAAAAATATTAAGCCGAAAACCACCTCATTCGGTACATATCGTGGATATATTTACTTAAAATTAGGTTAATTGAATTTTTACGTATTTTTACGTATTGGAACTTTCTACGTATTTTAGAACGTATTTAAATCTTATTTGGAACGATTTATATGCACATTTGAATACTCGATTCTGATTGGCTAATAATATATCGCTTTCTTATTTACTTCGTAACATCCAGACTGTCCAAAAAAGAACTAATGTCTAGATGTGCCTCACATGCACAGTCAACAGCACTGTCAACAGAAAAATCGGAGACTTTACTTCATACAGAGTTTTCAAAAATATCAAACTAACCACCTATTAAGAACTCTCCATTTTCAAACCTCGGATAAACTCTGAGTTTTCTCAAAAACAATACATAAGAACCAGCATCAAATTTAGATAAGAGCAATATACCCAAACAAAAAACAGCAACCAAAAAAACATCCAAAATACAATTAAAAAGGCTGTGGAAAGCGCAAAAACTTGAAAATGCTAATCTGAAACAGAAGTGTCAGAATTTGTATGGAACTGAACTCGTCAACAAAGGTCTCCTATGTTTTTCCGGAAAACTAAAATAAAAACTTTTAACTATTTTTATGTTCCGGGACCGAAAAACGCGTCTCAGACAGATGCATTGCACATTCGAGGTCAGAATATTTCCATCAACTTTTCACAGGTCTATATCTCGATGTATGGAAAAATCAAGCTCGAACAAAATTTTGCGAAAAGCCATGCTCAACCCAAAAGATCGAGAAGTGCGAACTGTGGTCCACGGTAGACTTAGACAGACTGGATATAAGAATAAAACGGAATGATATTTCGGGCCTTGAGGTTATTGGAGCTGCGTTGGGAACCCCAGAGTTTGTCTGCATGAAACTTAACGAAAGGATATGGAAAATAAGTTACTTTTCGAAAAGTTGGACTATCTTGATGACCCTCAGTGCGCCCTAGGTATCCTAGGCCACTACATTGGGTCCCCCAAAATGGTGTATTCTTTGCGTTGTCAAACGCCTACAAGTCCAGTTATTAAATCCCTAAAAGAATTTGATGCCCAACAGCGCGAAAAACTTGAGAATATCCTTGGAACTGTTTTTCCAGAAGAATCCTGGGCACAAGCAACACTGCCCATAAACCTTTCAGGGTTGGGAGTTCGCCAATGTCAAGGCCAGTATAAAGCATCATACGTTTGTTTTGTTCTCTCCTCTGAAGATCTTGTTTCGAAAATAACCGTTGAAAGCCCTAAAACCTGCCACGTTTTGCAGGATCTTCATTCCAGTATAGCACAACTGGACATTTCAAACCTCTTGCAAGAGACAACCAGCATGCTCTTGACAATGAAAAATTCATGGTCGCAAAGAGAATCTTGGTTGTTTGCTCCCCACATTCCATTTCTTGGGCTTAATATGGCACCAAATGAGTTTAGAATTAGTGAAAAGTACAGTTTTGGTGTCCCTGTCTACGACGTTCTGTAAAGCAGGAGTTCTCGACATTTATGGGAATCATGCCATTGCGTGTCCCGGTCGAGGAGACGCAATTGCAAGACATGACCGGATTCGAGATAAAATAGTTTCTGCATGCTCATCTGCGAGTCTCTCACCAGTAGTGGAAAAAAGAACCTAATTCCAGAAATGCAATCACGCCCCGGAGACATCTTTGTCCCGACTTGGAAAGCGGGGAAACCTGCTGCCTTTGATGTAACTGTTACTTCGTCGCTGCAATCCAACTCTCTCATTAATGCCGCTACAAAGGCAGGATACGCGCTTGATGCAGCAGATGAAAGAAAATATTGCCTCCACGACAATAACTGCGCAGAAATGGGAACCACATTTGTTCCACTTGCAATTGAAGTCCTTGGCGAAGTATCGGCAACCTTCAAGAAAACACTCAAGCGGTTGGCTGTGTTAAGTGAAAACCGTTCTTTCCAAGCGCAGGGGTTGTCTGTAGCTTTCTTTAATTTGATGCAATCCTTGTAATTCACCGCTATTTGGGGATCAGCGGCAATGTTGTTGGCACGGGCTCCCTGGTTTACAATTTTGCTTTTTGGGTGCTCGACCGCTCGCTCGGAGGGGAGATGGTTGATCCAGTACTGTTGCAATCATTGTCGTCAGATATGATCAAGGGGTCTGCCTCAATGATTTTGACTCTCTACTTTTGGCCAGATTTAACCATTTCAGAATAAGAAGAGTCTGGATTTGTCATTTATGATGAGCCGCCAAAACAATTGCAGCAAACGGGAGCCTTATCAATGTGCAGTTCTAATATTTTTATTCTTACCTGACCAAAGTGGGGAGAATAAAAAAAATATTTTACATGTGAAAAAAAAATGCCGATGAAATGAAATTCATAAACTGTTGATATGTTGTATTGATAACCACCCTTTTCTTAACCAAGTATATTTGCAACAATTAAATTTAGTTTATACCACCAATTGAACTTTTGCTTGATGCAAATTACTCAATCTTGATTGCTGCTCGATTCAAATATCTATGTTCAACTTTTGAACATATTTTGAATTTTTGCTGTTCTGTAAAGGGGCAACAGTAAAAAGAGCAACAGATGCACTATGTTTAAGAGTTCAGATGTTATTCTTAGACATCAATTTCAAAGCATGCAAGAAAGTGAGACAAATACTTGTTGTTAAGAAATGTCTGAAATAATCTTGTGCAACATTGAAGGATGCACTAGTTAATCGAAAAAGCTGGACACGGACTACCTAATGGGGAATCACAATGTTATCGGGCGCATACAAAAATTGCCGCACGAAATTCCAACGCATTTTTTATTAGCACGTGACCTTGTTCCAAATGCTATGAGTTTCACATTCAGCAAAAGTTCTTTTTCTTCACTCTATTATGCTGAAGGCAACTGGGTTGGGCACCCTAAAAAGATATCTACTTTGGCATGCTCGTGTGGTGTAATATCAACAGTCCCGGGTTGACCACCATAGATAAATCTTGGCAACCATATCCAAGCCATATATGGTGACCAAGAAAACTTGGCAATCATATACCTGCCCATACGAAATTTCAAACGTAGGCTGAAGAAGCGTGAAATAAGTGCCTGTGACATATTTTAGTGGTGAAAAGTCTCTGTTGAAACTTTGAAAAAAGTTCAAGTTCATGGTTTCTTGGCAACCATATATATGACCATAAACGTTCATGGTGCCATGGATGACCATATATGGTCAAATTCAAATCGTTCAAATGCGAATTTTTAGCAGATATCGGAAAAGATCTGTTCTCCAAAAAAGTGTTTGGAGACGTATTGCAGAAAACTTGTTGTTTATGGTTTCTTGGCAACCATATGCAAGACCATGCACCTTCATGGTTCTCACAGGTACCATGAAACTTTATGGTCTTGAATATGGTTGCCAAGAAATTTTTTAAATCTTGACTTTTTAAATAAATATTTATAGGGCTCAGAGTCGCAAATCATTGGATTTATAGATAGATCAAAATAATTTTAAAAAAGAGGAACAGTGGCGTTTAACACTTTTCGATGTTTAAAATTTTTACTGAAAAAAATAGTCCTAAATTTTTCCGCCTTCGCAGCAGAGGTCTTCGGTGTCCTTTCAGTAAGCAATGCTATTATATTGCGTCCGGAATTTTGCGTTTGGATTTTAAATCGGCCTGAGCAAACATTTATTAAGGTGTAACTTTAAAAAAATAATTCTTTTTATGCGTTATGCTTAACTGATGCAGTTTTTATAGTAATAAGCGCTGTTTTTAGCTGGAAATTTTGTTATCTACGCTTGCTTTGGGTTCATGAAGTTGTCCGAGCCAATAGTTCTTAGTAATTTAACAATTTTTTTTCATTTTTTGTGAAATCATGAAATTCTTGTTGATGTTGTTTTTTGTCAAAACACACAAAACATCCTGGCCTTTACGGCGGGGTGGGAAATTTTTTCTCACTTCGCGGTAGAGGTCTTCGCTGTCCTCTCAGTACGCAATAGACTTGGATTGCATCCGGAATCATGTTCGAGGCGCAGATTTGATTTGTTTTGTAAGAATTTGCTAGAAGTTTCTATACGCTCAGAGCTCAAAATCGAGGTTACAGCTAATTGTTTAGCTGATATCTGACAAAATATTGTATCAAATTGAATGCGCGAGTAAGCATTCTGTTCCTACTGAACTATTTATGCTTTCCTTTTTTAGTTTGGTCTTTGAATCGGCCTGAGCAAACATTTAATATGGTGTAATTTTAAAAAACAACTGATTTTATTCGTTATTCTCAATTGATGCAGTGTTTAATGTAATGAGCGTTGTTTTTACCTGCACACTGTGTTATTTACGCTTGCTTCGCGTCCATGAAACTGTTCGAGCCAATATATCTTATTAATTTAACAATTTTTCATTTTTCGTGAAATCATGAAATTCTTGTTGATGTTGTTTTTTTGTCAAAAACACAAAACACCCTAGCTTTTACGGCGACGTGGGGAATTTTTTCCTTTCGCAGTAGAGTTCTTTGGTGTCCTCTCAGTACGCAAGAGACTTTGATTGCATCCGGAATCACGTCCGAGGCGCAGATTTGATTTGTTTTGTAAGAATTTGCTAGAAGTTTCTATACGCTCAGAGATCAAAATTGAGATTACAGCCAATTGTTTTGTTGATATCTGACAAAGTATTGTATCAAATTGAATGCGCGATAAGTATTCCGTTCCTACTGAACTTTGTATGCTTTCCTTTTTTAGTTTGGTCTTTGAATCGGCCTGAGAAAACATTTAATATGGTGTAATTTTAAAAAACAATTGATTTTATTCGTTTTTCTCAATTGATGCAGTGTTTAATGTAATGAGCGTTGTTTTTACCTGCAAACTGTGTTATTCACGCTTGCTTCGAGTCCATAAAACTGTTCGAGCCAATATATCTTAATAATTTAACAATTTTTCATTTTTCGTGAAATCATGAAATTCTTGTTGATGTTGTTTTTGTCAAAACACACAAAACACCCTAGCCTTTACGGCGAGGTGGGAATTTTTTTCCCACTTCGCAGTAGAGGTCTTTGTTGTGTTCTCAGTACGCAATAGACTTGGATTGCATCCGGAATCACGTCCGAGGCGCATATTTGATTTGTTTTGTAAGAATTTGCTAGTAATTTCTGTACGCTCAGAGATCGAAATTGAGGTTTCAGCTAATTGTTTTGTTGATATCTGTCAAAATAATGTATCGAATTCAATGCGTTTGTAAGCATTCCCTTCCTACTGAACTATGTATGCTTTCTTTTTTAGTTTGGTTTTTAAATCGGCCTGAGCAAACATTTATTATGTTGCAAATATTTTTTTTGTTCGTTATTCTGAATTGATGCAGTGTTTATTGCACTGAGCTTTGTTTTTATCTGCAAACTGTGTTTTTCACACTTGTTTTGCGTCCATAAAGCTGTTCGAGCCAATATTTCTTAGTTTTTTATCAATTTTTCATTTTTCGTGAAATCATGAAATTCTTGTTTGTGTTGTTTTTTGTCAAAACACACAAAACACCCTGAATTTTATGGCGAGGTAGGAAATTTTTTCTCACTTCGCGGTAGAGGGCTTTGATGTTCACTCAGTACTCAATGGATTGCGTCTGCAATCACGGCCGAGGTGCTTATTTCATTTGTTTTGTAAGAATTTGCTAGAAATTTCTATATTCTCAGTGATCGAAATTGAGGTTACAGCTTATTGTTTTTTTGATATCTGCCAAAATACCGTATCAAATTGAATGTGCGAGTAAGCAATCCCTTCCTATTGAACTGTGCATGTTTTCCTTTTTAGTTTGGATTTTAAATTGGCCTGAACAAACATTTATTATGGTGTAATTTTTAAAAAATAATTCTTTTTATGCTTTATTCTGAATTGATTTAGTTTTTATTGTAATGAGCGCTGTTTTTACCTGCAAATTGTGTTATTTACGCTTGCCTCGGGTCCATGAAGCTGTCCGAGCCAATATTTCTTAGTAACTTAATAATTTTTCATTTTTCGTGAATTCATGAAATTCTTGTTGATGTTGTTTTTTTGTCAAAACACACAAAACACCCTGGCCTTTATGGCGAGGTGGGAAATTTGTTCCCACTTCGCGGTCGAGGTCTTGGGTGTTCAGTAATACTGAGTGGACTTGGACTGACTTCATGTGCCAACTTCGTACCGTTTTTAGTCGTTTTGCGTGATTTTGCCAGAAATTGGGGTCTCCCAACAGCCCAAAAATCGGGGTACGCTCCATGTCTTTGAGGATTTCTCCAAAACTACTGGACCAAATTGGATGGTTATTGTCTCGTTGTGTTGGCCCTAAGCCCCCCTTGATTGCAGTTCTAAGCTGGTTTCTCAAAGAGTTGGTTTTCGTATCAAGAAGTTATTAATGTTCAAAGTTGAAAAAAGTCGAATTTTTGGGCTGTTCTGGGTGACCCAAATTTCGGTTTTTTATTGTAATGAGGGTTGTTGTTACTTGCAATTTGTGTTATTTACGCTAGTGTCGTGTCCAAGAAGGTATTTGAGTCAATAGTTTTTAGCAATTCAACAATTTTTCTGTTTTCACGATTTCATCAAATTTCTGTGGATGTTGTTTTATGTCAAAACACACGAAACATCATAACCTTCATGGTGAGGTGGGAAATTTTTTCCCACCTCACGATGAAGGTTTGCAGTGAACTAGAACGTGGAAGTGGACCAGAATTACACCCACAAATACGCCGGGAACGCTGTTTCACGTTGTTTTACGTCGGTTCAGGAGATCTTGGGCTTCGATTTTAGCCCAAAAAGTGGGGTACAGAACAGTATTTTGTTAATATCTTCTAAAGTACTGAACCAAATTAAACGGGAATAGTCGCATTTTGTTGGCACTGAACCCTTCTTGCTTGCAGTGTTTGGTTGGTTTCCCAAATCGGCCTAATCAAAAAGTTATTAATGTTCAAAGTTGAAAATGTTCGAATTTTCGGGCTATTCTGGGTGACCCAAATTTCGGTACAACAAAACACGCGATTTACCCAACAAGTGTTGTTGTTTTAGAATCCCCAGTTAGTGAGGAGTATCCCCATATATAGTTTATATAGTATTTTATGTAGTTGAGATGGTCAATTTTGGCTCTGCAGAGCGGTCACCTCGCTTTTTTGGGCATTTGGTACGGTACCTTATAATTGCTATAATTCCTTGAAGAATGTACCGATTGTGCTCATTTTTTAATATGATGCGTATATCAAGCAGTGCTACAAACAGTACTAAGGGCGTTCATTTTGGTTTAGCCGTTTTAGAGAAATTGGCCAGTAAACTTGCCCTCGATTTTAGCCCCAGAAGCGGTTGACACCAGCGGGTGACACCAGTGACACCTTGAAGCTTTGAACTATATTATGAAAGTTGAGTGTTTTGAATTCCTCAGTTAGTGGGGAGTCTCCCCATATATATTTTGTATGTAGTTATACGTAGTCCAGATGGTCAATTTTAGCGATCCGTGACCCGTACTTGTCCTAATTGGCCATTTGGTACGGTACCTTTATGTTGGAATTTCTCCTCGTAGAGTGAACCGATTTTTGATCTGTTTGTTGATTTGAACTCAGCTTGAGCTGTACTTGAATCCCTGTAAATAGCGTTTTGTTTCTTCCAGCCGTTTTCGAGAAATTGGCCAGGACACATACCCCCATTTTCAAAAATTCGTGTCCGGTACTTTTCGGGTATGTACATGTGAGACCAACAAAAAAGACGAATTTAGCCCCGCGAATTGGTTCTTTAGACTGCCCCGATAATGAGGATTCTTCCCGTATATGTTTTATAGGGCGTTTTCCGTAGTTTAGATGGTCAATTTTGGGTCTGCAAGTCACCTCTCCTCGTTTCTGTCGAGATTGGTACGGTACCTTAACTTTGCAATATCTCGTCGTAAGATGGACCGATTTGGATGATATTTTGACACAAAGCGTGCCGCAAGCAGTACTCATTTTGCTGTAAGTTTGGTTCTTTTTTGTTCGATCAGTTTTGAAATATTGACCATTAAAGATACCCCCAGTTTGACCATCTGAAACAGGAGAATTGACATCTCCAACCTGTTACTGACCACCGTAGATGTTACTTTTACCGTTGTTTGGGCAGCTGGGTAGACTCAGTGTATCCCAGTGATGTTCCTAGCAAAATTTGGATTTTATAATTATAATCGTTGATGAACTTGTATGGGACATTTGGACATTTTGGGTCATCATGGTCCTTTTTTTTGGACGTTTGGTACCAACGGCTCGATCGTTTATAACTCTGCCTACAGTTATATTTTTTCCTATTGAGTTGCATAGTTAGAGAGCTCATTATGCGTGCTTTCTTTTGATATAATGAAACCTGAAAAAATATTCACCAGAAGTTGTAAATTTGTGTACGAGCATTGGAAACGTCCCAATTTTCGATCGGATCTCGTTGGTTTATCCTTTTAACTCTGTGTAGAGAGGGATTTTTTTCAATTTCTTTAATGATTCTGACAGGTCAGTTTAAGATGGTTTTAATGGTATACATGTCGTATTGTTTCGTTTTCAAAAAGCTTCTGAAATTAGCCAGCGAGCAAACCTTAATTTTAGTCGTTTTCTGCGTTTCTGACATCGTATACCTGAGTTACTAACTCAAAAAGTGGTCCGAATCTAACCAAACTCGGTATCGAGTATCCCATGGGTAATTAGATTGTAAAACAAAAAGAATTTTTGGTATAGCTTGCCTAGGAAAAAAGTTAGTATTTCATACGGAAATTTGCGAATTTCGCGAATAAGGAATTTTAAAAATAGGTCTTTTTCGTCGGGTCAAGGAGTTGTCCAAATCTAACCAAACTCGGTATCGAGTATCCCATGGGTAATTAGATTGTAAAACAAAAAGAATTTTTGGTATAGCTTGCCTAGGAAAAAAGTTAGTATTTCATACGGAAATTTGCGAATTTCGCGAATAAGGAATTTTAAAAATAGGTCTTTTTCGTCGGGTCAAGGAGTTGTCCAAATCTAACCAAACTCGGTATCGAGTATCCCATGGGTAATTAGATTGTAAAACAAAAAGAATTTTTGGTATAGCTTGCCTAGGAAAAAAGTTAATATTTCATACGGAAATTTGCGAATTTCGCGAATAAGTAATTTTAAAAATAGGTCTTTTTCGTCGGGTCAAGGAGTTGTCCAAATCTAACCAAACTCGGTATCGAGTATCCCATGGGTAATTAGAGTGTAAAACAAAAAGAATTTTTGGTATGGCTTGCCTAGGAAAAAAGTTAGTATCTCATATGGAAATTTGCTATTATTTCGAATAATTTTGCGATTATAATTTTAAAAAATAGGTCTTTTTCATCGGGTCAAGGAGTTGTCCAAATCTAACCAAACTCGGTATCGAGTATCCCATGGCTAATTAGATTGTAAAACAAAAAGAATTTTTGGTATAGCTTGCCTAGGGAAAAAGTTAGTTTTTCATACGGAAATTTGCGAATTTCGCGAATAAGTAATTTTAAAAATAGGTCTTTTTCGTCGGGTCAAGGAGTTGTCCAAATCTAACCAAGCTCGGTATCGAGTATCCCATGGGTAATTAGATTGTAAAACAAAAAGAATTTTTGGTATAGCTTGCCTAGGAAAAAAGTTAGTATTTCATACGGAAATTTGCGAATTTCGCGAATAAGGAATTTTAAAAATAGGTCTTTTTCGTCGGGTCAAGGAGTTGTCCAAATCTAACCAAACTCGGTATCGAGTATCCCATGGGTAATTAGATTGTAAAACAAAAAGAATTTTTGGTATAGCTTGCCTAGGAAAAAAGTTAGTATTTCATACGGAAATTTGCGAATTTCGCGAATAAGGAATTTTAAAAATAGGTCTTTTTCGTCGGGTCAAGGAGTTGTCCAAATCAATCCAAACCCGGTATGTAGTATCCCATGGGTAACTAGATTGTAAAACAAAAAGAATTTTTGGTATGGCTTGCCTAGGAAAAAAGTTAATATTTCATATGGAAATTTGCTATTTCGAATAATTTTGCGATTATAATTTTAAAAATAGGTCTTTTTCGTCGGGTCAAGGAGTTGTCCAAATCTAACCAAACTCGGTATCGAGTATCCCATGGGTAATTAGATTGTAAAACAAAAAGAATTTTTGGTATAGCTTGCCTAGGAAAAAAGTTAGTATTTCATACGGAAATTTGCGAATTTCGCGAATAAGGAATTTTAAAAATAGGTCTTTCTCGTCGGGTCAAGGAGTTGTCCAAATCAATCCAAACCCGGTATGTAGTATCCCATGGGTAACTAGATTGTAAAACAAAAAGAATTTTTGGTATGGCTTGCCTAGGAAAAAAGTTAGTTGTTCATATGGAAATTTGCTATTATTTCGAATAATTTTGCGATTATAATTTTAAAAATAGGTCTTTTTCGTCGGGTCAAGGAGTTGTTCAAAGTGAACCAAACTTGGCATGGAGTATTTCATGTGTGTCTAAAGTGTAAAACAAAAAGAATTTTTGGTATAGCTTACCTCTGAAAAAAGTTAGTTTTTCGTACGGAAATTTGCGATTGATTCGAATAAATAATTTTAAAAATAGGTCTTTTTGATTAGGTCATAGAGTCGTCCCAAGTGAACCAAACTTGGTATGGAGTATCCCCTGTGTAGGTAGAGTGTAAAACAGGAATAATTTTTGCTATAGCTTGCGTAGGAAAAAAGTTTGTATTTTATACGGAAATGTGCAATTATTTCGAATAAATAATTTTAAAAATAGGTCTTTTTCATCGGGTCAAGGAGTTGTCCAAAGTGAACTAAACTGGGTATGGAGTATACCATGGGTGCCTAGAGTCTAAAACAGAAGGAATTTTTGGTATAGCTTGCCTAGGAAAAAAGTTAGTTTTTCGTACGGAAATTTGCGAATTTCGCAAATAACGAATTTTAAAAATAGGTCTTTTTCAAAGGGTCAAGGAGTTGTTCAAAGTGAACCAAACTTGGTATGAAGTATCTCATTTATGTCTAGAGTGTAAAACAAAAAGAATTTTTGGTATAGCTTGCCTCTGAAAAAAGTTAGTTTTTCGTACGGAAATTTGCGAATTTCGCAAATAACGAATTTTAAAAATAGGTCTTTTTCATCGGGTCAAGGAGTTGTCCAAAGTGAACTAAACTGGGCATGGAGTATACCATGGGTGCCTAGAGTCTAAAACAGAAGGAATTTTTGGTATAGCTTGCCTAGGAAAAAAGTTAGTTTTTCGTACGGAAATTTGCGAATTTCGCAAATAACGAATTTTAAAAATAGGTCTTTTTCAAAGGGTCAAGGAGTTGTTCAAAGTGAACCGAACTTGGTATGAAGTATCTCATTTATGTTTAGAGTGTAAAACAAAAAGATTTTTTGGTATAGCTTACCTCTGAAAAAAGTAAGTTTTTCGTACGGAAATTTGCGAATTTCGCAAATAACGAATTTTAAAAATAGGTCTTTTTCAAAGGGTCAAGGAGTTGTTCAAAGTGAACCAAACTTGGTATGGAGTATCCCCTGTGTAGGTAAAGTGTAAAACAGAAATAATTTTTGCTATAGCTTGCGTAGGAAAAAAGTTTTTATTTCATACGGAAATGTGCAATTATTTCGAATAAATAATTTTAAAAATAGGTCTTTTTCATCGGGTCAAGGAGTTGTCCAAAGTGAACTAAACTAGGTATGGAGTATACCATGGGTGCCTAGAGTCTAAAACAGAAGGAATTTTTGGTATAGCTTGCCTCTGAAAAAAGTTAGTTTTTCGTACGGAAGTTTGCGAATTTCGCGAATAAGGAATTTTGAAAATAGTTTAAAAATAGGTCTTTTTCATCGGGTCAAGGAGTTGTCCAAAGTGAACTAAACTGGGTATGGAGTATACCATGGGTGCCTAGAGTCTAAAACAGAAATAATTTTTGCTATAGCTTGCGTAGGAAAAAAGTTTGTATTTCATACGGAAATCTGCAATTATTTCGAATAAATAATTTTAAAAATAGGTCTTTTTCATCGGGTCAAGGAGTTGTCCAAAGTGAACTAAACTGGGTATGGAGTATACCATGGGTGCCTAGAGTCTAAAACAGAAGGAATTTTTGCTATAGCTTGCCTAGGAAAAAAGTTAGTTTTTCGTACGGAAATTTGCGAATTTCGAGAATAAGGAATTTTAAAAATAGGTCTTTTTCGTCGGGTCAAGGAGTTGTCCAAATCAATCCAAACCCGGTATGTAGTATCCCATGGGTAACTAGATTGTAAAACAAAAAGAATTTTTGGTATTGATTGCCTAGGAAAAAAGTTAGTATTTCATACGGAAATTTGCGAATTTCGCGAATAAGGAATTTTAAAAATAGGTCTTTTTCGTCGGGTCAAGGAGTTGTCCAAATCTAACCAAACTCGGTATCGAGTATCCCATGGGTAATTAGATTGTAAAACAAAAAGAATTTTTGGTATAGCTTGCCTAGGAAAAAAGTTAGTATTTCATATGGAAATTTGGTATTATTTCGAATAATTTTGCGATTATAATTTTAAAAATAGGTCTTCTTCATCGGGTCAAGGAGTTGTCCAAATCTAACCAAACTCGGTATCGAGTATCCCATGGGTAATTAGATTGTAAAACAAAAAGAATTTTTGGTATAGCTTGCCTAGGAAAAAAGTTAGTATTTCATATGGAAATTTGCTATTATTTCGAATAATTTTGCGATTATAATTTTAAAAATAGGTCTTTTTCGTCGGGTCAAGGAGCTGTCCAAATCTAACCAAACTCGGCATCGAGTATCCCATGGGTAATTAGATTGTAAAACAAAAAGAATTTTTGGTATAGCTTGCCTAGGAAAAAAGTTAGTATTTCATACGGAAATTTGCGAATTTCGCGAATAGGGAATTTTAAAAATAGGTCTTTTTCGTCGGGTCAAGGAGTTGTCCAAATCAATCCAAACCCAGTATGTAGTATCCCATGGGTAACTAGATTGTAAAACAAAAAGAATTTTCGGTATAGCTTGACTAGGAAAAAAGTTAGTATTTCATACGGAAATTTGCGAATTTCGCGAATAAGGAATTTTAAAAATAGGTCTTTTTCGTCGGGTCAAGGAGTTGTCCAAATCAATCCAAACCCGGTATGTAGTATTCCATGGGTAACTAGATTGTAAAACAAAAAGAATTTTTGGTATGGCTTGCCTCTGAAAAAAGTTAGTTTTTCGTACGGAAATTTGCGATTAATTCGAATAATTAATTTTAAATAATTTTTAAAAATAGGTCTTTTTGATTAGGTCATAGAGTCGTCCAAAGTGAACCAAACTTGGCATGGAGTATCTCATGTGTGTCTAGAGTGTAAAACAAAAAGAATTTTTTGTATAGCTTGCCTCTGAAAAGTTGGATTTGTGGTAGAAATTGCGAATTTGCGTACAAGACGCTAAAACTTAGTCTCAGTGGTTTTGTAAAAGATTGCTTTTTGTTTCTTTTTGGTACAAAACGCAAACCTATCAGTCCAACCAATACTGAATCTGCAAAAAATTTGGTCAGAATATGAGTTTTAGCAGAAAAGTTGGATTTGTGGTAGAAATTGCGAATTTGCGTACAAGACGCTAAAACTTAAAGTCTCATTGGTTTTGTAAAAGATTGCTTTTTGTCGCTTTTTGGTACAAAACACAAACCTATCGGTCCAACCAATACTGAATCTGCAAAAAATTTGGTCAGAATATGAGTTTTAGCAGAAAAGTTGGATTTGTGGTAGAAATTTCGAATTTGCGTACAAGACGCTAAAACTTAAAGTCTCAGTGGTTTTGTAAAAGATTGCTTTTTGTCGCTTTTTGGTACAAAACGCAAACCTATCGGTCCAACCAATACTGAATCTGCAAAAAATTTGGTCAGAATATGAGTTTTAGCAGAAAAGTTGGATTTGTGGTAGAAATTGCGAATTTGCGTACAAGACGCTAAAACTTAAAGTCTCAGTGGTTTTGTAAAAGATTGTTTTTTGTCGCTTTTTGGTACAAAACGCAAACCTATCGGTCCAACCAATACTGAATCTGCAAAAAATTTGGTCGGAATATGAGTTTTAGCAGAAAAGTTGGATTTGTGGTAGAACTTGCGAATTTGCTTACAAGACGCTCAAATTTAAAGTCTCAGTGGTTTCGTAAAAGATTGCTTTTTAGTCGCTTTTAGGTAAAAAACGCAGACATATTGGTCCAAATGTAGACCCGGCATTTATAAATATAGAAGTGATTTGCTTGCTTATTCATTTATTTATTAATTTTAGGTTGGAAACTTAGAAGTCTTAGGTGTACTTTTGACTCCTAAATTTACCCTTTTTCCTTTTTTTTTGCAAAATTTCTCTCTAAATTGGTTTTATTTTTGCCCTGTATTGTTCAATATGTTCCTTTTAGATCATAATGAGTTCGGCATTCCCTTCAACATCAACTTTTGTTCCCCCAAAGTTTACAATCCCGAAGAAAACGCGTCAGGCCACGGAAGAGGTTCGTAATTTTATCGAAAAATTAATTTTGTTGATGTATTGATCTCTTATTTCTTTCTCTGCAATGCTAGCGAGTAAAAAGCGCAGGGGCAACCCTAGATTTCCTCGCTGGCAGTGTGGATTTCTTAATTCTAACCTTTTAAATCTTCGTTTCGTACGGAAATTTGCGAATTTCGCAAATAACGAATTTTAAAAATAGGTCTTTTTCATCGGGTCAAGGAGTTGTCCAAATCTAACCAAACTCGGTATCGAGTATCCCATGGGTAATTAGATTGTAAAACAAAAAGAATTTTTGGTATAGCTTGCCTAGGAAAAAAGTTAGTATTTCATACGGAAATTTGCGAATTTCGCGACTAAGGAATTTTGAAAATAGGTCTTTTTCGTCGGGTCAAGGAGTTGTCCAAATCAATCCAAACCCAGTATGTAGTATCCCATGGGTAACTAGATTGTAAAACAAAAAGAATTTTTGGTATAGCTCGACTAGGAAAAAAGTTAGTATTTCATACGAAATTTGCGAATTTCGCGAATAAGGAATTTTAAATAATTTTTAAAAATAGGTCTTTTTGATTAGGTCATAGAGTCGTCCAAAGTGAACCAAACTCGGTATCGAGTATTCCATGGGTAACTAGATTGTAAAACAAAAAGAATTTTTGGTATAGCTTGCCTAGGAAAAAAGTTAGTTTTTCATACGGAAATTTGCGACTATTTCAAATATTTAATTTTTAAATATAGTATTTTTCATCGGGTCAAGAAGTAATTCACATTGAACCAAACTCGGTATGGAGTATTCCATGTGTACCTAGAGTCTCAAACAAAAAGAATTTTTTGTATAGCTTGCCTCTGAAAAAAGTTAGTTTTTCGTACGGAAATTTGCGATTAATTCGAATAATTAATTTTAAATAATTTTTAAAAATAGGTCTTTTTGATTAGGTCATAGAGTCGTCCAAATCGAACCAAACTCGGTATCGAGTATCCCATGGGTAATTAGATTGTAAAACAAAAAGAATTTTTGGTATAGCTTGCCTAGGAAAAAAGTTAGTATTTCATACGGAAATTTGCGAATTTCGCGAATAAGGAATTTTAAAAATAGGTCTTTTTCGTCGGGTCAAGGAATTGTCCAAATCAATCCAAACCCGGTATGTAGTATCCCATGGGTAATTAGAGTGTAAAACAAAAAGAATTTTTGGTATGGCTTGCCTAGGAAAAAAGTTAGTATTTCATATGGAAATTTGCTATTATTTCGAATAATTTGCGATTATAATTTTAAAAAATAGGTCTTTTTCATCGGGTCAAGGAGTTGTCCAAATCTAACCAAACTCGGTATCGAGTATCCCATGGGTAATTAGATTGTAAAACAAAAAGAATTTTTGGTATAGCTTGCCTAGGAAAAAAGTTAGTATTTCATACGGAAATTTGCGAATTTCGCGAATAAGGAATTTTAAAAATAGGTCTTTTTCGTCGGGTCAAGGAGTTGTCCAAATCTAACCAAACTCGGTATCGAGTATCCCATGGGTAATTAGATTGTAAAACAAAAAGAATTTTTGGTATGGCTTGCCTAGGAAAAAAGTTAGTATTTCATATGGAAATTTGCTATTATTTCGAATAATTTTGCGATTATAATTTTAAAAATAGGTCTCTTTCATCGGGTCAAGGAGTTGTCCAAATCTAACCAAACTGGGTATCGAGTATCCCATGGGTAATTAGATTGTAAAACAAAAAGAATTTTTGGTATAGCTTGCCTAGGGAAAAAGTTAGTATTTCATACGGAAGTTTGCTATTATTTCGAATAATTTTGCGATTATAATTTTAAAAATAGGTCTTTTTCGTCGGGTCAAGGAGTTGTCCAAATCTAACCAAACTTGGTATCGAGTATCCCATGGGTAATTAGATTGTAAAACAAAAAGAATTTTTGGTATAGCTTGCCTCTGAAAAAAGTTAGTTTTTCGTACGGAAATTTGCGAATTTCGCAAATAACGAATTTTAAAAATAGGTCTTTTTCATCGGGTCAAGGAGTTGTTCAAAGTAAACCAAACTTGGCATGGAGTATCTCATGTGTTTCTAGAGTGTAAAACAAAAAGAATTTTTTGTATAGCTTGCCTCTGAAAAAAGTTAGGTTTTCGTATATAAATTCGCAATTATTTCGTATAATTAATTTTGAAAATAGGTCTTTTTCAAATGGTCAAAAAGTGGTCCGAATCGAACCAAATTTGGTATGCAGTATCCCCTGTTTACATAGAACCTAGAATAGAAGAAATTTTTGCTAAAGCTTGCCTGTAGAAAAAGTTAGGTTTTTAAACGGAATTTTGCGATTATTTCGAATATTTAATTTTGAAATTTTGAAATATGTATTTTCGATCTGGTCATAGAGATGTTTAAATTGAACGAAAATCGGCATGGAGTATACGCTGTGTACCTAGAGTCTAAAACAAAAAGACTGTTTGCTATAGCTTGCGTAGGAAAAAGTTATTTCTTCGTACGTAAACTTCCGATTAATTCTAAGAATTAATTTTAAATAATTTTTAAAAATAGGTCTTTTTGATTAGGTCATAGAGTCGTCCCAAGTGAACCAAACTTGGTATGGAGTATCCCCTGTGTAGGTAGAGTGTAAAACAGGAATAATTTTTGCTATAGCTTGCGTAGGAAAAAAGTTTGTATTTTATACGGAAATGTGCAATTATTTCGAATAAATAATTTTAAAAATAGGTCTTTTTCATCGGGTCAAGGAGTTGTCCAAAGTAAACTAAACTGGGTATGGAGTATACCATGGGTGCCTAGAGTCTAAAACAGAAGGAATTTTTGCTATAGCTTGCGTAGGAAAAAAGTTTGTATTTCATACGGAAATCTGCAATTATTTCGAATAAATAATTTTAAAAATAGGTCTTTTTCATCGGGTCAAGGAGTTGTCCAAAGTGAACTAAACTGGGTATGGAGTATACCATGGGTGCCTAGAGTCTAAAACAGAAGGAATTTTTGCTATAGCTTGCCTAGGAAAAAAGTTAGTTTTTCGTACGGAAATTTGCGAATTTCGCGAATAAGGAGTTTTAAAAATAGGTCTTTTTGATTAGGTCATAGAGTTGTTCAAAGTGAACCAAACTTGGTATGGAGTATCTCATTTATGTCTAGAGTGTAAAACAAAAAGAATTTTTGGTATAGCTTACCTCTGAAAAAAGTTAGTTTGTCGTACGGAAATTTGCGATTGATTCGAATAAATAATTTTAAAAATAGGTCTTTTTGATTAGGTCATAGAGTCGTCCAAAGTGAACCAAACTTGGCATGGAGTATCTCATGTGTGTCTAGACTGTAAAGCAAAAAGAATTTTTTGTATAGTTTGCCTCTGAAAAAAGTTAGTTTTTCGTACGGAAATTTGCGATTAATTCGAATAATTAATTTTAAATAATTTTTAAAAATAGGTCTTTTCGATTAGGTCATAGAGTCGTCCAAATCGAACCAAACTCGGTATCGAGTATTCCATTGGTAACTAGATTGTAAAACAAAAAGAATTTTTGGTATAGCTTGCCTAGGAAAAAAGTTAGTTTTTCATACGGAAATTTGCGACTATTTCAAATATTTAATTTTTAAATATAGTATTTTTCATCGGGTCAAGAAGTTGTCCAAATCTAACCAAACTCGGTATCGAGTATCCCATGGGTAATTAGATTGTGAAACAAAAAGAATTTTTGGTATAGCTTGCCTAGGAAAAAAGTTAGTATTTCATACGGAAATTTGCGAATTTCGCGAATAAGGAATTTTAAAAATAGGTCTTTTTCAAAGGGTCAAGGAGTTGTTCAAACTGAACCAAACTTGGTATTGAGTATTTCATTTATGTCTAGAGTGTAAAACAAAAAGAGTTTTTGGTATAGCTTACCTCTGAAAAAAGTAAGTTTTTCGTACGGAAATTTGCGAATTTCGCAAATAACGAATTTTAAAAATAGGTCTCTTTCATCGGATCAAGGAGTTGTTGAAATCAAACCAAACTTGGTATGGAGTATCCCATGTGTACCTAGAGTGTAAAACGAAAAGAAGTTTTGGTATAGCTTACCTCTGAAAAAAGTAAGTTTTTGGTACGGAAATTTGCGAATTTCGCAAATAACGAATTTTAAAAATAGGTCTTTTTCAAAGGGTCAAGGAGTTGTTCAAAGTGAACCAAACTTGGTATTGAGTATTTCATTTATGTCTAGAGTGTAAAACAGAAAGAATTTTTGGTATAGCTTACCTCTGAAAAAAGTTAGTCTTTCGTACGGAAATTTGCGAATTTCGCTAATAACGAATTTTAAAAATAGGTCTTTTTCATCGGGTCAAGGAGTTGTTCAAAGTGAACCAAACTTGGCATGGAGTATCTCATGTGTGTCTAGAGTGTAAAACAAAAAAAATTTTTTGTATAGCTTGCCTCTGAAAAAAGTTAGGTTTTCGTATATAAATTCGCAATTATTTCGTATAATTAATTTTGAAAATAGGTCTTTTTCAAATGGTCAAAAAGTGGTCCGAATCGAACCAAATTTGGTATGCAGTATCCACTGTTTACATAGAACCTAGAATAGAAGAAATTTTTGCTAAAGCTTGCCTTTAGAAAAAGTTAGGTTTTTAAACGGAATTTTGCGATTATTTCGAATATTTAATTTTGAAATTTTGAAATACGTATTTTCGATTTGGTCATAGAGATGTTTAAATTGAACTAAATATAATTCTAACTAAATATAATTCAATATAATATAACCAATATTGAATCGGCAAAAAAATTGGTCAGAATATGAGTTTTAGCAGAAAAGTTGAATTTGTGGTGGAAATTGCGAATTTGAGTACAAGACGCTAAAATTTAAAGTCTCAGTGGTTTCGTAAAAGAATGTTTTTGAAGCTTTTTGGTACAAAACGCAAACATATCTGTGCAATTAATACTGAATCTGCAAAAAATTTGGTCAGAATATGAGTTTTAGCAGAAAAGTTGCGATTTGGTTAAAAAAAAGTTTTCTCTCGGAATTCTTCTTTCTTTTTTTACTCGAGATGCTAGTGAATTGAAATGTTTGAGTTTTTTGATGATGTATCATTTTCTCTCATCTTCAGAAAGTATGTCGATCCAAATTTTTTGAATATAGAAGTGATTTGCTTTATCAAGTTTAGGTTGGAAACTTAGAAGACTTAGGTGTACTTTTGCCTCTTAAATATATCCTTTTTTTTGCAAAATTTCTCTCTAAAATGTTTTTTTTTGCTCTGGATTGTTCAAGGCCTATCAATGGGCATCAACAGAAGTATCTTTCTGGCAAATGAGCCATAGTTTAGGTGTAATTGGGTCCAGTAAAACAAAACTTCTATCTAAAGGTCAAAAAAGTCTTCTCTCAAAAGTCTTCTATTTTTCGAGGCTAGTGAAATGGGATTTTCTTGTCTTTTTTCGGCATTTTTTTTTTGCTTTTTCCTAGGTTGTATCCATTCCTGTCAAAAAGATACTTCTGTTGATGCCCATTGATAGGCCTTGAACAATCCAGAGCAAAAAAAAACATTTTAGAGACAATTTTTGCAAAAAAAAAGAGTATATTCAAGATGCAAAAGTACACCTAAGTTTTCTAAGTTTCCAACATAAACTTGATAAAGCAAATCACTTCTATATGCAAAAAATTTGGATCGACATACTTTCTGAAGATGAGAGAAAATGATACATCATCAAAGAACTCAAACATTTCAAGCCACTAGCATCTCGAATAAAAAAAGAAGGAAGAATTCCGAGAGAAAACTTTTTTTAACCTAATCGCAACTTTTCTGCTAAAACTCATATTCTGACCAATTTTTTTTAAAATTCAGTATTGGTTCGACAGATATATTTGCGTTTTGTACTAAAATACGGCAAAAAGCAATCTTTTATACGAAACCACAGAGACTTTAAGTTTTAGCGTCTTGTACGGAATTATGTATTTCAATTTTTCCGCTAAAACTCATATAAGTTTTTCCAGCCCTTTCAACTGCATATTTTTCAGCAGAAAGAAGAAGACAAAGAAAATATGACACTGCCTCACTGCCAGAAGAAGAAACGGTCGAGAAAACTGGAGAAGAACCCTAAATCTGTAAGATTTTCTGGATTCCAAACAAAAGCAACAGTTCTCGCTGATGCTAAAAAGGAGCTCTACAAATTTATACCTGAAGCAGCTTCTGTAGTGTTCCTGAGCTCTCGTCCAAATCAAAAAACGATGAATGGATGGGTGAACTTCAATACTGCAAAAGATTGTGAAGAATTTATCAAAAAATTGTCAAAAGATCCAAGAAATGACTTTATCAAGATGGTCAAGCCTGGCGAACATGACAAGCCGCATCGTTGCGGAATTTTGCACTTCACTTCATCTCTTTCACTTCTTGAAGATTGGAAAAAGAAAAAGTTTCCTTCTGCTGGAGCTGACATTCAATTCAATGACCCGGAGGAAACTCGATTCCTGAATTTCGTGAACTTTTAATGTATTTTTTTTGCTTTTTCTAAGAGGGAAATCGAATATTAATATGTTGGTTTTTGCCTAAAGTTACAGTAGCTGTATACGTGTCTGAGAAGCAAAAGAATCACAAAAAAGGTCCTATGACTTTTAGCAGAAAAGTTGAATTTGTGGTGGAAATTACATAATTCCGCACAAGACGCTAAAATTTAAAGTCTCAGTGGTTTTGTATAAAAGATTGCTTTTTGCCGTTTTTTTAGTACAAAACGCAAACATATCTGTCCAATCAATACCGAATCTGCAAAAAACTTGGTCAGAATATGAGTTTTAGCAGAAAAGTTGCGATTAGGTTAAAAAAAAAGTTTCCTCTCGGAATTCTTCTTTCTTTTTTTACTCGAGATGCTAGTGGATTTAAAAAATAGGTCTTTTTCATCGACTCAAGGAGTTGTTCAAAGTGAACCAAACTTGGTATGGAGTATTTCATTTATGTCTAGAGTGTAAAACAAAAAGAATTTTTGGTATAGCTTACCTCTGAAAAAAGTTAGTTTTTCGTACGGAAATTTGCGAATTTCGCAAATAACGAATTTTAAAAATAGGTCTTTTTCATCGGGTCAAGGAGTTGTCCAAATCTAACCAAACTCGGTATCGAGTATCCCATGGGTAATTAGATTGTAAAACAAAAAGAATTTTTGGTATAGCTTGCCTAGGAAAAAAGTTAGTATTTCATACGGAAATTTGCGAATTTCGCAAATAAGGAATTTTAAAAATAGGTCTTTTTCGTCGGGTCAAGGAGTTGTCCAAATCTAACCAAACTCGTAATCGAGTATCCCATGGGTAATTAGATTGTAAAACAAAAAGAATTTTTTGTATAGCTTGCCTAGGAAAAAAGTTAGTATTTCATACGGAAATTTGCGAATTTCGCGAATAAGGAGTTTTAAAAATAGGTCTTTTTCGTCGGGTCAAGGAGTTGTCCAAATCAATCCAAACCCGGTATGTAGTATCCCATGGGTAACTAGATTGTAAAACAAAAAGAGTTTTTGGTATGGCTTGCCTAGGAAAAAAGTTAGTATTTCATACGGAAATTTGCGAATTTCGCGAATAAGGAGTTTTAAAAATAGGTCTTTTTCGTCGGGTCAAGGAGTTGTCCAAATCAATCCAAACCCGGTATGTAGTATCCCATGGGTAACTAGATTGTAAAACAAAAAGAGTTTTCGGTATGGCTTGCCTAGGAAAAAAGTTAGTATTTCATACGGAAATTTGCGAATTTCGCGAATAAGGAATTTTAAAAATAGGTCTTTTTCGTCGGGTCAAGGAGTTGTCCAAATCAATCCAAACCCGGTATGTAGTATCCCATGGGTAACTAGATTGTTAAACAAAAAGAATTTTTGGTATGGCTTGCCTAGGAAAAAAGTTAGTATTTCATATGGAAATTTGCTATTATTTCGAACAATTTTGCGATTATAATTTTAAAAATAGGTCTTTTTCGTCGGGTCAAGGAGTTGTCCAAATCTAACCAAACTCGGTATCGAGTATCCCATGGGTAATTAGATTGTAAAACAAAAAGAATTTTTGGTATAGCTTGCCTAGGAAAAAAGTTAGTATTTCATACGGAAATTTGCGAATTTCGCGAATAAGGAATTTTAAAAATAGGTCTTTTTCGTCGGGTCAAGGAGTTGTCCAAATCTAACCAAACTCGGTATCGAGTATCCCATGGGTAATTAGATTGTAAAACAAAAAGAATTTTTGGTATAGCTTGCCTAGGAAAAAAGTTAGTATTTCATACGGAAATTTGCGAATTTCGCGAATAAGGAATTTTAAAAATAGGTCTTTTTCGTCGGGTCAAGGAGTTGTCCAAATCAATCCAAACCCGGTATGTAGTATCCTATGGGTAACTAGATTGTAAAACAAAAAGAATTTTTGGTATGGCTTGCCTAGGAAAAAAGTTAGTATTTCATATGGAAATTTGCTATTATTTCGAATAATTTTGCGATTATAATTTTAAAAATAGGTCTTTTTCGTCGGGTCAAGGAGTTGTCCAAATCTAACCAAACTCGGTATCGAGTATCCCACGGGTAATTAGATTGTAAAACAAAAAGAATTTTTGGTATAGCTTGCCTAGGAAAAAAGTTAGTATTTCATACGGAAATTTGCGAATTTCGCGAATAAGGAATTTTAAAAATAGGTCTTTTTCGTCGGGTCAAGGAGTTGTCCAAATCAATCCAAACCCGGTATGTAGTATCCTATGGGTAACTAGATTGTAAAACAAAAAGAATTTTTGGTATGGCTTGCCTAGGAAAAAAGTTAGTATTTCATATGGAAATTTGCTATTATTTCGAATAATTTTGCGATTATAATTTTAAAAATAGGTCTTTTTCGTCGGGTCAAGGAGTTGTCCAAATCTAACCAAACTCGGTATCGAGTATCCCACGGGTAATTAGATTGTAAAACAAAAAGAATTTTTGGTATAGCTTGCCTAGGAAAAAAGTTAGTATTTCATACGGAAATTTGCGAATTTCGCGAATAAGGAATTTTAAAAATAGGTCTTTTTCGTCGGGTCAAGGAGTTGTCCAAATCTAACCAAACTCGGTATCGAGTATCCCATGGGTAATTAGATTGTAAAACAAAAAGAATTTTTGGTATAGCTTGCCTAGGAAAAAAGTTAGCATTTCATACGGAAGTTTGCGAATTTCGCGAATAAGGAATTTTAAAAATAGGTCTTTTTCGTCGGGTCAAGGAGTTGTCCAAATCTAACCAAACTCGGTATCGAGTATCCCATGGGTAATTAGATTGTAAAACAAAAAGAATTTTTGGTATAGCTTGCCTAGGAAAAAAGTTAGTATTTCATACGGAAATTTGCGAATTTCGCGAATAAGGAATTTTAAAAATAGGTCTTTTTCGTCGGGTCAAGGAGTTGTCCAAATCAATCCAAACCCAGTATGTAGTATCCCATGGGTAACTAGATTGTAAAACAAAAAGAATTTTTGGTATAGCTTGACTAGGAAAAAAGTTAGTATTTCATACGGAAATTTGCGAATTTCGCGAATAAGGAATTTTAAATAATTTTTAAAAATAGGTCTTTTTGATTAGGTCATAGAGTCGTCCAAAGTGAACCAAACTTGGCATGGAGTATCTCATGTGTGTCTAGAGTGTAAAACAAAAAGAATTTTTGGTATAGCTTGCCCCTGAAAAAAGTTAGTTTTTCGTATGGAAATTTGCGAATTTCGCAAATAACGAATTTTAAAAATAGGTCTCTTTCATCGGATCAAGGAGTTGTTGAAATCAAACCAAACTCGGTATGGAGTATCCCATGTGTACCTAGAGTCTCAAACAAAAAGAAATTTTTGTATAGCTTGCCTCTGAAAAAAGTTAGTTTTTCGTATGGAAATTTGCGAATTTCGCAAATAACGAATTTTAAAAATAGGTCTCTTTCATCGGATCAAGGAGTTGTTGAAATCAAACCAAACTCGGTATGGAGTATCCCATGTGTACCTAGAGTCTCAGACAAAAAGAATTTTTTGTATAGCTTGCCTCTGAAAAAAGTTAGTTTTTCGTACGGAAATTTGCGATTAATTCGAATAATTAATTTTAAATAATTTTTAAAATTAGGTCTTTTTGATTAGGGCGTACAGTTATCCAAAGTGAACCAAACTTGGCATGGAGTATCCCATGTGTACCTAGAGTCTCAAACAAAAAGAATTTTTTGTATAGCTTGCCTCTGAAAAAAGTTAGTTTTTCGTATGGAAATTTGCGAATTTCGCAAATAACGAATTTTTAAAATAGGTCTCTTTCATCGGATCAAGGAGTTGTTGAAATCAAACCAAACTCGGTATGGAGTATCCCGTGTGTACCTAGAGTCTCAAACAAAAAGAATTTTTTGTATAGCTTGCCTCAGAAAAAAGTTAGTTTTTCGTACGGAAATTTGCGATTAATTCGAATAATTAATTTTAAATAATTTTTAAAATTAGGTCTTTTTGATTAGGTCGTAGAGTTATCCAAAGTGAACCAAACTTGGCATGGAGTATCCCATGTGTACCTAGAGTCTCAAACAAAAAGAATTTTTTGTATAGCTTGCCTCTGAAAAAAGTTAGTTTTTCGTACGGAAATTTGCGATTAATTCGAATAAATAATTTTAAATAATTTTTAAAAATAGGTCTTTTTGATTAGGTCATAGAGTCGTCCAAATCAAACCAAACTCGGTATCCAGTATTCCATGGGTAACTAGATTGTAAAACAAAAAGAATTTTTGGTATAGCTTGCCTAGGAAAAAAAGTTAGTTTTTCATACGGAAATTTGCGACTATTTCAAATATTTAATTTTTAAATATAGTATTTTTCATCGGGTCAAGAAGTTATTCAAATTGAACCAAACTCGGTATGGAGTATTCCATGTGTACCTAGATTCGAAAACAAAAAGAATTATGCAGTATGAAGTATCCCCTTTGTGTCTAGATTGTAATCTAGGAGGAATTTTTGGTATAGCTTGCCTAGGAAGAAATTTAGGTTTTTATTCGGAAAATTAAGATTAACTCGAATAATAATTTTTAAATTTTGAAATAAGTATTTTTAATTGGGTCTAAGAATCCAATAACTTTTTTTAAATTTTTTAAATAATTATTTTTTAAATGCGTCATAGAGTTGTCCAAATTGAACCAAACTTGGTATGCAGTATCTCCTGTGTACCTAGAGTCTAGAACGGAAAGAATTTAGCTATAGCTTGTCTCTGGAAAGAGTTACGTTTACGTACGTAAATTCGTGATTATTTCGAATAAATAATTTTGAAAATAGGACTTTTTCAAAGGGTCAAAAAGTGGTCCCAATTGATTCAAACTTGGTATGCAGTATCCCCCGTGTACGTAGAGTCTAGAAGAGAAAGAATTTCTTCTATAGCTTGCCTGTAGAAAAGGTTAGTTTTTCAATAGGATCTTTGCGATTGTTTCAAATAATTTTGAAATTTCGAATTATGTTTTCTGGATTTGGTCATAGAGATGATTAAATTGAACCAAATTTTATATGTATTATACCCTTTGTATGTAGATTGCAGAACAGAAGAGATTTTTGCTATAGCTTGCCCCTGGAAAAAGTTAGGTTTTCATACGAAAATTCCGAATATATTGATTAATTATTTCGAATTATTAGTATAGTATTTTTTATTTGGTCCAGTCAATAATGAATCTTTGAAAAATTTGGTAAAAATGTGAGTTTTAGAAGAAAAGTTGCGATTAGGTTAAAAAAATTTTCTCGGAATTCTTCTCTTTCGTTTTTAATCGAGATGCTAGTGAATTGAGATGTATGAGTTGTTTGAGAATGTCTCGTTTTCTATCAGCTTCAGAAAAAATGTATACTCGATTTTTTTGGATGTGGAAGTGATTTGCTCTATAAGTTTAGGTTGGAAACTCAGAAGAGTTAGGTGTACTTTTGCCTCTTAAATATACCTCCTTTTTCGCAAAATATCTCTCTAAATTGCCCTGGATCATTCAAGGCCAGTTATTGCTGTAGTTTTAGTTAGTTAATTCGGAACATAATTTTCAGATCAATCATTATGAGAAAGTCCTCACGCGCTAATTGTGGATTGAACCCGCAGCTAAGAATTATGACTGGAGCTGACGAAAATCTCGATAAAGAAGCCAGCAAGCATGTCTGGGTTTTCTACAAGAAGCACGATAAAAAATCTTTTGAATTAGAGTATAATAGCCCAAGGTGGCCTCGTGAGTATACAACTGCGATGAAGATGAATATGAAGCCAAAGGAGAAGGTTATGCTTTATTTCGATCATGGTTATATTAAAAGCTCGTTGTGCGCTATTCCATTGAGGTCAAATAAAATTGAAGTGGAGAGAAATGTTGAGGCCAGGGTTGCGCAAGCTGAAACTTCACTCACTGACGTCAGTTTCGCCCCTCAGTAAGTGGAAATTTTTTCAAATACTGCAAATAGTTAGGTAGTTTTTTAAATCGTTTTCGACTACATCGTTTTCGACCCCTAAAGAAACCTAGGCGTTAGGTTTTGAACGTTCCTTGGAATATACTACAGACTGGCATTAGTATTAAGCTGATTGTTCTCCATTGTACAGGCATAATTTCCATATTTATCAAATCTAATAAAACCGCAGAAATTTTAGAACACTTTAAAACTTTGAAAAATTGTTGGCCTCCTGTCGATTTTTGTTTATCTTTTATACCTGCTTCAATACTAAAGGCGGTCCGAGGGGTCCACGGTGGCTTTTTTCCGGCATTCTATCCGCTATGTTTTACTTTGACGTCATCAAAACCTCATTTCTTTTTCCCCTAGGGTGGAGAAAACTTCTAGCTGTCCAGTTGAACGAAACGACACCAATACGAACGAGGCGATGGTTTCTCAAAAGACAATTCTGAAGCGAAAGGGCGCTGAAAAACAAAAGTCCGCAAAAGCGTCGAAGTCTTTGTGTTTTGACAAGGGTACTGTGGGTTGCTCTCAGCAAACGTCAACTGCACCTCCAATTGTACTAGGAGCCTCTTCCACCCCTGTCAATGAAATTTCTAAAGTTAGTCTAATATAGAAACTTATTGAATCACTTCGGTACAAGTTCGCATTGCTACTCATTTTTATTAGTGCTATGAATCGTCCCAAACCTAAACAACCTAACAAAAAAACTTTAATTAAGCTTCGAAGATTATTGATTTGTTTTTAAGACTTTATGAATGATATTTTTGGTTTGAAACGTATCATCCTGTTTTTCAGAAATCTTCCGCGGACTTTGAGGAAGCTCTCGCTGGAATGACAAGTGTTGTGACCAGAAGGTTTGAAGAATTAATAAAAGTTCAGGAAGAGCATTCTAAGAAGATGGCTTCTGAGAACAAAATGCTTCGATCAAAGCTTGCAGTATTAATGAAAAAATCCAAGCAGAAAGTTGCGTCTTCAAATGCTGTGCCGCTTGAGGCAGGAGAAGTAAACAGGGAACCATTGATGTTCCATGGTACCGATCTTATGACAGTTGATGCGTCACATGGTCCTTCAGCATTTGGAAGAGCGATTGGGGCTGTGATGTTCGGAACAGGAGAGGAGAGTGCATTGATTAATCTTCGTGTCGGTAGTAAGATTAATAAAAGTGGTGCTCGTATACCATGCAGTGCTGATGACGATAGACTCTTCCGTGAGGCAGTTGAGCGTAACTTCCCATATGATAAAGAAGGAGCTTTATACAAAGCGTGGGCGGGGGCGAACCAATATGGAGCTGAGATGAGTCAAAAGTATCCACATAAAAGGGATAAGGAGAATTCTGCGCCCATTCAATAACTTCGATGTTTACTAGCTATATATTTGCTGCTTTGTTCTATTTATGCTCACCTTTATGCGCAAGTTTGTCTTGCCATTTTTGCAAGTGGATGGATTTCCATTCAGCTTTGATACAAAATTAAATGCTTCCTTTTGTTTTCAAGTTGCACGTGTTTTTTCTTTTCAAGATTGTTAATGATTGTTATGGCAATTAATACATGTTTCCATTTTTTTCCCTACTCTTTTCATCTATGTTGCCAAAGTGCTCAATTTGATAAACATGATTTAACGGTTGGTTGCTTTTTCAGATATGTCTGACAGTGTTGCAAGTGATGAAATTTTTGGGGAAGATTCTTTTGATTCTTGGTCAGATTCCTCTGAATGGTCTGCTGATGAATTAGTTTCGCAACCGCGAAAACGATCGGCTAGAATTTTGTCGGACTCCTCTGACGACGGTGCGCAAGTTGAAGTTGGAGGCAATGAATTAGTTCGTTTTCATTCGGAGAGCGTCACCACTGAGACAAGTGCCAATTTAAGGGACGACAGCAACGAAAATCTTTATGTAAAACAATTGGAAAAGAGTCTTGGCACATTAATTGAGTCTCACAGGAAGAAGTTGAAAGACTTCAGAAGAACTGAGAAAGCGTCGAATGCTGAGCTACTGAATTCATTGGGCCTAATTCTGTGCGATGAGAATGTTTACATTGATAATGAAAATGCGGTTGTTGTAATGTATAATAGTCAGAACCTGATGGAGTTAGAAGCAGGCCCCGAAGCTTCAAAATTCGGTCGACTTCTTGGGAGAAAGATGTTTGGTGAAAAAGGAGATTGCTTACTCAAAACGCAGATGCTTGGACCCGGCAGAAGCTGTACGGAGCAAAGAGAACGTGTTGCAAAAGAAGCTGAAGACGCATTTGATAGTTAGTTCTCTTTTCTCATTTGTGTTCTCCAAAACCAAACGTTAAGTTTCTGTGCTTAGAAAATCACTAAGCAATAAAACTACATCAATAACTGTTCCAAGTTTACAAAAAAAATTTATCTCACTTCACTGAAATTTGCCATGTTTGCTTTTAGATGTTGTACGGAACAAGTATCCGCGTAACCCTGAGCTGGCCCTCAAAGAAGCAAGGAGCACTGCTAATCAGATGGGTCTGGACTTCAAAAAGCCGCCCACGAAATCCTCAAAGAGAATCCGGGAGGAAAGATCTTGAGTGGAAGCTAAAGAAGGGCGAACGAATGACAAGGATGATAACTTTCAGTCAAAGGAAAATAAGAATGACTAAAGTAATGAGACTTCAACCGCTGATAGAAAAAAACGGTTGCGCAAATTATTCCTGAGCTACTCGGTAACTTTTTGCATCTTATTTTGGTTTTTTTCTGATTTTTTTTTCATTTCAAGCGCTATATGCAGTTTTGCTATGCTTTTCCTTCTCTATTTGTTTTGAGTGTTTTAACTCTTGCTTTAATTCAAGCTATAATTGATAATTGTTTCGTAATTTTTTTTGTAATTTTCTTAAGAGTTGAAAGTTTTTAGCCAACAAACTATGTTGCAGATCAGAATTATATCCTTGTTTAGTTTATTTCGGCAAAAATAATCTATCTTCAGTCGTTTCTTATCTTTCAGTTCGAATGAGACAGAAGCACAAAGCTCTAATTTTGGCTCAATGTGACGCCCATGTTACTTCTCAGTTATTATCTCAGCAATCTCGAGATGTACAACCAATGGTTAGCAAAATCACACCCGATGAGTACTGGGCTTCTGCACGCGAAAATTCTTTATACGAAAAATATGATAAGTTGCTTCGAGCATGCTATGCTGCATCTAAACAGTCGCTTTTCAAAATTTTGCCTGACAATTTTGGCGGATTTGGTTTTTTTTATCACGGCAGTGAGTTATTGAAAAAGTCAAATACGTGCCCTGAAAATGTCTGGGCTCTTCTCGAGAATATTGATGAAGAAGATGAGCATCTGATAGAGCCAATTTCGGTCTTCAGGCCAACAGACGCTTGCAGAAAAGCCAGGTTGATGGTTGGAGCTGTTAGGTTCGTAAACCACTCTTGCGTTCCTAATTGTGAGTACATTGTGTCCAACATCAAAGGAGTCAAATGTATTAAGCTGAAAATAATCAAGAATCTGTTGCCTGGCGATGAACTTTTTGTCTTTTACGGAAGCGATTTTTTTGACGCCGGTAACAGAAATCGCAAATGTCCCAACACAAGTTTTCACGAAGTTGCTGAGACTGGTTCACAAAATGCAGCGTTTTCTCGCCAACGGTATTCTTTGATTGACTCGAAATTATTGACACACGTTGTCAAGGAAAGGAGAAGATTCCTTTTGGCAAGTACGAAAAAGAGGCGAAAAGTTAGACCAAACCTCGGAGAAGGACGAAGATATTCCAGTAGTAGTTCCAGCAGTTTGTTCAACTACTCAACTGATGAGTCTTGGTCTAGCCATGACGAAAACGATCTTGAGCAGACAATTTGCGCTGAAAACGAAACAACAATAATACCTGAGGAGAATCAGGAAGACGAAAATTCAACAATGGCACTGGAAGAGAATGAAAACGATGAGAATGAAACGATGATACCTGAAGGAAACGAGGGAGATAATCGAGTGAATCCGTTTTTCTCCACACCAGACAACTCGGAAACGGATGCACAGTTGTGTCTTAATATCAGTAATGATCTACAGGATTTGTCGGAGATTCTTTATGTATCTAATTCGAATGCAGATGAGCAAAAACCTGACGAAGGATCCTCTGAAGATGAAGCTGTTGACTCTGGTTCTCTTTCAAATTTTGTACTCTGCGTTTTTGCAATAATTGCCAAGCACGGAACATCTGATTCTGAAGCAACTGATTGGGTTAAACTGATTCAAGCGGTGCGCCCTCAAATTGTTGTTCCAAGCTTCAGATCAATGAAGAAAAAGTTCCACATGACGGAAAAAGAGAAGGCAAATCATGTGAAAAAATGTGGATTTGGTTTCCGATGGCAATTAGATTTTGTGGACGAGTTGTTATCCGTGATCACGAAACACTTGAAGTCTATAAAGAAATTTGATGCCAAACGAAATCAGGAAAGTGATTTAAATCTCCCACAGTTCTTCGTAACGACTACCAATTTACTTAATGTATTCCTCATTTTGAACTCGGATGGTGTCAAAATAATGAAATCAGCCTCCAAGTCGATCTGGCCTGTCTGGCTTGCGATAGCCAATTTACCTCCGAAATTGAGATCATCGTTCGAGAACATTGTTTTGGCTTCCCTTTGGCTAGGAGATAACAAACTGAATTGGGATAGTGTCTTTCAGGCAAGTCTGAACATTTCTTTTCAACAATTTTTTTGTTATCAAAGTTGTGTAATTGTTCTTGTTTTTAGGACATTGAGGACAAACTGCAGGAGAAAATGCGCACAGTCTTTTTCTCTGGTGTCAGTTACAGAGTCAAATTCAAAATCATTTTGCTGGTATCGAATATTCCTGCCACTGCCTCAATCTTGAATATGCACCACCATTTAGCTAAATATGCTTGCACGCTCTGTTTAGTGCAAACTCAGCTCGGGGATGAGATGCGATTCTTTCCTAATAGAGCGTTTGTTATGAGAACTCCCGAAGTTCACAACGAGTGCCTTCAAAAACTCGAAACAGAGAATTTGAGATCTTACCGGGGTGTCAAAGGTCGTTGCAAAATTTTTGATTTGATAGACAACCTGCCCTTGGCTGCGCCTGTGGACGTGATGCATCAAGTTTACATGGGAGTATCTAAAGTTTTGATGATAGTCATTTCGACCAAAACTGCGAAAGGGGACCTCGAAATTTTGGATCGATTGGTTCAATCTATTCAGGTTAGTTTTACTTAATTCAGCATTTTTTTTGACATCAATTTAGCTATTTTTTTTTAGCTCACCTGTGATTTCAAACGAAAAGTTCGCAGCCTTAAAGATATCAATTTTTTGAAGGCAAACGAATTGAAAACATGGCTGCTGTACATTGGTCCAGTTTTGTTTCATCTCACTGTAAATGAAAGTCTCTTCGAACGGTTTCTCCTTTTGAGCTACAGTATTCGACTTCTTCTAACATCTCGGACTTACGCTGATAAAGCCGGTAAATTGATACATTTGTTTCTGAACAAAGTCGAGGAATGCTATGGCAACGAAGTTTTCTCAGCGAATATTCACGCTCTTTCTCATTTATCTTGGCAGGTAAAAAATTTCGGCCCGCTGTGGACAACATCTGCCATGATGTTTGAGTCAGCAAATTATCTGCTGCAGTCAAAGTTTACGGGAACTGTTAACCATCTGGCCTTGCTTGTCGAACGATACAGACGAAACAAAGCATCCTATGCTTCGAAAGTTGACACAGATTCTCTCACTGGGCTCTGTCTTGAGCTGAAACTTAGAGCGAAATCTTTCACAAGGAAAGCTGTTAAGTCAAGTATCCCTGAAAGGTTTCAAGGCGAAGGAGATGAATTCTACAGTAATGCACAAATACGAGGTCTCGAGTTCGATTCGGTGGCTCATTTCTCTTCTGTCAACAGCTATGTCAGCTTCAGTACACACAACTCTACCAAGTACGGTCGAATTCGAATATTTATGGTTAAAAATGGGTTAGAAAAGATTGGAATTCAGCTGTATCGAGTGGTCAATGCTGTCAAATGCAACCATCCAGTGAAAGCGCCCTTTTTCTCTTTCCTGAAAGTTGAAGAATCGTCAAGATACGACACAATATTCGCAGACTCGATAAAGGAAAAGTTGCTACGGATTGATGCTCTGAATGAGATATACTTCGTACCACTCATTGAGGCTTTCGAACACGACTGAGACTTTCGTCTTTTTTTCTATTTTAATTTGATTAGCATTTTTTATTGCCCAGAGCAAGAAAATCTCACACCAAACTCGTTGTTATGAGGTTTCCTAAAAAAATTGTATGTTTAAAAAACTTTTCAGAGATAAAGTTCCTCCTTTTGGTCAAGCAGTTTTTTCCACTGAGCCAAATAGGAGCCCTACATTGTCATAATAATAATCAATGCAATGAACAACGATTTTGATCCAGCTCTTCTAGTTAAAAAAAAGTTTGCGTTTTAATTTTGTTTGCACACAGTTTCCTATACTGATGTTCCCTTTTCTCGTTGTTTCTGCCCTTTGCTTTAGCATTGATCTTAAGTTCATGCACTATTGACATTTGTCTATTACATTGCTATCGACTGCGTTGTGCCAAGATCCGGAAAAGTTAACTACAACTAAATATTTCGAGGTTTCGTAAAAAAAGACTAATTTTTTTTTAAAATAAGGCGTTTCTGTTAGGTCAAAGACTTGTATAACGGAAACAAATTTAAAGCTATAGCTGGTTTGAAAAAAATGGTCATTGAAATGTTCAAAAACTTCTCCAGTGTTCATTTTACTCGTAATATATTTTTCTTCAAATTTTTATTTACCCAAAAATGTTAATTTGTCTTTATGACTTCCGATTGTCTCTGCAGTTTTCACCCGATATTTAAACTTGTGTTTCTTTATTATTCTATGCTTGCTTACAAGTGCTTACAAGTGTTTTTCATAATTTTGATGCAAAATATGTGTTTTTTTAGATGTTGTGCCACAGGAAGTATTGTACTTGTATATTAAGGACCCCTTAGAGACAAAAGTGGTCTAATTGACCCCACTTGATCTCACGAACTTAAATTTATTCAAACAAGAGAACTAATTGCTGCAATAAACACTATCGTGGCTTCTTGTGGTTGGGTTACGGTTTTCCTGTATGCCATAAATGCTTCTCATCTCAAGCTTACGAGATTAATAAATGATTGAAAAAATTCTCTCTTGACCATTTATAGCCGCTTCATTGTTTTCTGGTCTTTATCGTTGATTCAAGTGCTTTCCTGGATGCCATGGAAAGTTTCGTGGATGCCATACAAGAATTCTTGGTTGCCATACAAGATTTCTTGGATGCCATACAAGAGCCAGACGTGGATGCCATACAAGTTTTCTTGGATGCCATACAAGATTTCTTGGATGCCATACAAGAGCAATAGAGACCAAAAATGTTCTGTTTGTGGTTTATCCTGTCTACTTTCTACGTGTATACCCACCCTTTCATGGAATCGCTGAAACGCGAAAAAAAATTTGTATGGAAAACTTGGCAACCATGGTAAGATCATGCAACGAAAATTTTGTATGGCGTGTATGGAACCATATATGGCTCTTGGATATGGTTGCCAAGAAAGGTCAACACGGGGTTACATTTGTTTCTGAGCCTTTTGTTTTTTCTTGACAAAAGTTTTCTGTGTATTCAGGTGGGTTTTCATTTGAAGAGTACATTAGTACAATACTTTGTCCATAAGTAAGCTGGACAAAAGAATCTGATGAAAGACCTCATATCTCTTTTTGTAGCAAAGCTAATAACGCAAAAATTGAATAATTAAAGCTAATTGAATAATTTTGATTTTTCATCATAGTAAGCGATATACCTCCTTTTTACCTCCTAATGCGAAACTCCTATTTAGCGAGGGGCTGGCACATCTAACGTTACATTTGGGAACTTTGACCTTGAACAAAAACCTTAGAGGTGAAACTAAAATTTCGCCAATTCGTAAATTCAACTTCAGCTCCAAGTTGCCGTAAAACGGTCATTTTTCTATTATGTTATTCATTAATTAAAACTCAAGTTGAGTATATGATGACAACTATAACTTTTTAAATAAACTTCTATCCTTCAGGTTACAGAAACTGGTAACATTTTTCTGCAGTTATGTGACAGCAAATGAGTCCAGGAAATAATGTCCTACGCAAAAAAAAAACAGCTTATTTTAAATAGGAATTAAACTCCCAAGGAAATAAACCTCATTTTCAGTTCGAATTTTGATCGTTATAATTTGAGCGACTGTGATAGCTCCATATCAAATCCCACGGGCCACTGAGGCATGGGCATGGATTTTTTTGTGGAAAACTGTCTGTTGTAAGTTCGTTTATTGAGTTAGCAACATGGGCAAATGGCATACCAATTATTTTATCTTTTCGTCATTTTGATTTTTTTTCATTAGCAGTATTTTTAGAATTGGTTTCTCCTTAGTTGAATATATCTCCAAACGTCAATTTTTAAAAGGGTATGTTTTATGATAATATTAGGATTTTTGATCATGATTAAACCTGATCACAATATTTCGATTGCGCTTGATTCTAATCAGAGGCAATTTCAACCGCATTTGAGTCTGATCAGAGGCAATTTTGAACGCACTTGAATCTGATCAAAGGCAATTTCAAACCAACTTGAGTCTGATTAGAGAGCTCACTTGAGTCTGATGAGAGGTGGATTCGCGAGCACACCAGTCTACTCATAGGAGGGTTTAATCAGACACTAGTCTGATCATAAGTGACTTTTGAGGACACGATTTCCTGATCAGAGGTAATTTTAAGCTCAAAAAAATGTCTGGACAAAGGTCAGAAAATAATCTGAGCCTAGCGTTGTGATGATGTAAACTATGGTATAATCAATGGCAATTTCTGTCTGGGGATGCTCTGATCAGGGGCCATTTTCAAGCAAACAAACATTTGGACATTGGTACGGAGTTGGTGTGGGACAAATTTGCAGAAAGGTCTGATTATGATCTGATAAGTGGTCACTTCCGTCTGGGAAGGTCCATTCAGAAATAACTTCGAATGCACACAAGGTTGCGATGGAAAATCTGCCAGATCAGAAGTTACTTCGGATTGAGATGGTCTGATCGGAGATTACTTTGGTCTGAAACGGCTTGATCAGATCTTACTACCTCAACCTGGGAAAGAAAACTTTTGCTGTTTAGAAAACCAATTTTTTAAAATTTATTGGCAGATGTATTGACAAATAGATCAACTGTTATTTAGAAATATTGATGAATATACTGAGAGAATTTTATTAGTTTCATTTTACATTAGACCAAATAAATTTTTCAAAAGATCAATTCGCCCAGATTGATTCAGCGCTGTTTGAAAACCTCTCGTCTTTCAGGACTTGCCACCAACAATTCCATGTTATCTCTATTATCAAACAGCTCACACCACTCGTATGCGTTTTTCCCATCCAATTTTAACCCGAGCAATTTATTTGGGAAGCCATTGTTCAAAATCCATTCAAGGTAATCAGAGGTCGCGTTTTGACAGCACAAAATGAGCAATAGCGTCACGGGCGCAATTTCACCAGAATCAAACAACTCGTACCCAAACTCATGCTGATAAACACGCGAAACTTGTTCAGACAGAAGATCGTATTTGTTTAGTTTTTCCACAACCCATGGAAGGACGTTCTTAATGTGATTGCAACAGGCAATTAGCAGCCACTGGTTTGACTTTTGAGCCCACTGTTTTGATTTTTCGTCTCCAATTAGGCTCAAAATCCAGTCGAATTTGGTCACATTACCGTACGTGATGCACTTTCTCTCAATTTCTGTTAAACAACACACAAATTTTTTCAATAATCTTAGCTGAAATGCCACATCAATTTCTTTTACATCTGTGAAGGTTTCTGGCACATGGATTTAGACAAAGTTATTAACGAACGTGTTTTTTTCAAAGCAACTAAAGGGCCATTGAAATGCCGGTTTGAATGGTTAGTCAGTATCAGTACTGTGCACGTCTAATTGCAAGTCTTATATCAGGACTGTATCAGAGCGATGATAATGTCACTTTTTACACTTTTCAGTCTAAATGCAAGCCTTGGCCAAGTCTTGCCACGTCTAAAAAATGTCAAAAATAGCCGAAAAAATGTCAAAAATAGCAAAAAACGTCAAAAGTAGCCGGGAGAATTTGCCGAAAGAACGTCAGAAATACCCAAAAAACTGTCACAAAAAGACAAAAAAAACGTCGAAAAGTGCCGAAAAAACGTCAAAAACAACCAAAAAACCGTCAAAAACTTCAATTGATATATGGTAATATAATTTTCTATTTTAAAAAAATTACATTTTTCGTTTCATTGTCTTTGATACAGTATCTGATACCAAATTGTAAATTATATTTTACTAAATTTATGCTCAGTTTTTTAATTAGATTTAAAAATCATTCTCGTGGTGTGTTATTAGCATTTTTATGGCCAGAAAAATTAAAGTAGAATTGCTTACAGAACACTATTCGTTTCTGACTGTTTTTATAATATTTTGGGGATAGTCGTTAGCTCAAAACAAATCTTTAATTGATTTTCATTAAGCAGCCAAACATTTATGAAATTTTGTAAACCAACAGTGATAAAGAGATCAATTGTGTTCAGGAACTTTCATAAAAATTTTTTTTCAAAAAGAAAATTTTATCTATCCCTAATTGGCACGTTGTTGTCAGCTACCGCTGAAAACAGTAATCTTAAGTAAAGTTACCTGAGTAGAAAAGCAAAGTGGAGAATTCCTCCTCTTAAATTTAAACAAAACCATAATAATTGCAAAACAATGTTTAGCTTTTTTTACACACGCTTATGAAAATATTGTCCAGGGGAAAAAGAAAAATAATTATGTCAATTTAAATTTCAGTATCAAAGTTGAATTGCGGTGGCAAATGATCGTCAAATAAGCGTGAAACACATGCGCGCTCTACAGAAAATCGCGAAAGTCACTCTTGGTAATTTTTATTAATGTCGAGGTTTAAGTTGCACAATGATCGTTTGAACAAATTTTTGATCAAATCGTTTGAACGATCAACCTCTAGAGCCATTTTCTTGTTTCCGGGTTGACATTTTGTTACATAAAAAACAACATATCAATGATTCAATTGCAGAATGCAATTGGTAACAAAAACTGATCTCCTCTTGTAACGCTTGAAATCTTCTGCAATAATAAATTTTCAATTTATTGACAAATTCTTCTTAATTCGCTTGAAATTCCTCTTGTAACGCTTGAAATCTTCTGCAATAATAAATTTTTAATTTATTGACAAATTCTTCTTAATTCTTAAATACTTAGGTTAATTACTTCCTAAACACTCTAAATAAACTTCAACCCAGTTATGAGATGATCTCCTTGCTTTCAACGGTTTTCTCCTTCAGAAAAACATCGAAAAAAAATGTTGTAAGGCTAAAAGCAGATGGGCTGAAAACTTTTTACCAATTACTAAAGATTAATTAACTAAGTTGTGCATGCCTTGTTTTTAGCGAGTGACTGTATTTTTGGTTTTTTCAATTTTTTTTCCGTTTGTGCCCCGCCCAGTATGTTATGCACCTCTCAGTTACAGAGCACGTGTCATTGTATAGTAAAGCAATATGTAAAAATTAATAAATATGGCACGTGCATCTGGGGGGGGGGGGTGCAAATAGTATGCACTCACTATGCTTGGGGGGGGGGCACAAACGGAAAAGATCCTCTTTTTTTTAGCCTGCCGTCTCTAATAAGCAGTTTATACAAACTTTGTTATGAAACCAGAATTTGTGTTAGCGGGCGAAAAAAAAGAATTTTTAATTTTTGGAACTATTTCCTGGTCCCTGTGAACATAATTTTTGTTTTCATTTCTGTTTTTTTCATTGCCAAGCTAGCGTGTGATTACCCTGCTATTGGACTAATACGAGATGATACTATTAATTACAGTACGTATGAAGCTGTGAACATATCAATTATAGAGGGTTATAATCTACCCGGAAAAGAAAAAATTTTCCCAATTTTTGTTGTCAATCAAATTTACCTTTAAGGTCTGGACAATTTTCCTCTTCCAGTGATTTCGCAACAGACTGAATAATTTGCGGACCCATAACTTCTCCCAACTTTTCCATGAATTTCTCCAAATTTGGTCGCCTCCCATGCGCAAAAGTCTTGAAAATGAACATCGCAAACTTTTCCTTCCGATCTTCGGGAAAAGATTCCAAAAATGAGATCAAGCCGGGCAATCGTTCCAGGTTGACAACGCCCCCAATTAGCAGTTCCATTTGGTCGTCAGGAACGACTTCAATTTCAGCCCGGGTAAATGTTTTCACCGTTGAAAGGGTTTCCATGCGACTTAAATATGAACAAGCCTTCAACTCCAAAAAATTGTCCAAACTTTTTCGATACTCCTCTCTTACGCACAGAACTACCTCGTATTGTGCGCGGGAAATTGCTAAATTTATCGCAGAAAGAACATTAAAGCTCGAACAATCAACATCTATTATGGTCACAACAGACCAAGCTTCACAACCTGCGAACGGCATTTGATAATAATCCATATTTGGGTCAACAATATAAATGTCAGAATATCTCCAAAGTCTATTTTGATCGCTCAGTAACCGGCTCCAAATTTCTTTCTCGTTATTCGGTGCAAATACAAGAACCATTCGGCTAGCCGAGTACTTTCGGTTCAAAGTAAGCCAATTTTCATCATCGTTTGCAAACAGCCGTTTCTTGTGAAAGTTACTAACTTTTATCTCAAGTTGAGACGAAGTATAACATCCTGTAACCAGAGCTGTGGTACCAGTAATCGGTTTCCGAGTATGAATGAAGTTATTTGAAAAAGCGCTGATGTGGTGGGAACTTCTGAACAAAACGTTCATACAATTAATTTTAAAATGACGCACGATCATTTCACTCAAGGGGGATCCAAAGACTTGATGGGTCCCGACATCAATGTACGCGATCCAGCATTTTCTACAGTGGAGAATGACGTTGCATAAGCTGTTTCTATTTATGAAGTAACTTCCAGTGGCAACGTCTTGTCCCATGTAGATTTCGTCAATTAAGAGCACGCATCGCTTCAAATCTTCAGATTTGCTAAAAAAAAACAACTTACAAATTATTTTCTTATCACGGAAATAAACCCCCATTTTAAACTTAAATTTTGGTCGTGATAATTTGTTCGGTTGTGATAGTTTCAAATCAGGTCCCATGGGTCGCTAAGGCTTGGCAGCGGCCAGCGAGGCATGAAAAAAAAACGCGAAAAATGCGCAGCTGGTTAATAGTCGGGGTTATTTCCTATCTAAATTTATGTGGGTTTTATTCCGTGGGTTTTTTTTCGAAACCGGTATTTTCAATTAATCCAATTACCGGGATCAATGAAATTGGTAACTAAACTGAGAACCTTTATGGTTTAATATAAGACCGTAAAATTTGCTTAATATGATCTCGCAATCGTTGTTTAGAGTCATATTTGATCAATGTATGTTTACAAAAATATTTATTTTGTGTTAATTACCTGCAAGTGCGTTTTATAGTTTGCAGAATATGGGACAGGTTCACAGAGTATGACAAAAAAATGTTTAAATGCGTGAGAAGTAGAAAGTTTGAGAATAGATTTTCACTTAATTTCTCCGTCTTTCGCACGTTGTACTAGCGCATGTTTTCTACAATATTTTCTAAAATAAGACGTGAATAATTTCTTTCAAACAAAGAATAGTTGTGCTTCTGGATGCTTTGGTGGAGACAATCGTTAAATTCTTGGTGTACATTTAGCTATGTAATCAAAAATTCAACATTCATCATAATATAGAAAGGATTTATAATTTCTAACCGCTCGTTTATCTTTGAATATATGAGCAATTGTTCCAATCTAAGGGAAATAAGAGTATTGAAAGCAAAACTATAATCAAAACAATATGGGGATTCAGACAATTAACAGCTAATTAATAACAACATTGATAATTAAATTCCAATATTCTGAACTGACTAATTTGGACATAGTTTTTTATGAAAATGATACTTTAAGTCGAGGTAGGGATGACTTCCTCAATTTGAAAATATATATTAATCTGACCCAAATATTTCTTACGTCATAAGTCCATAACCTATATTGGTCGACATCGGTCGCTTTAATTTTGTATTCAAATAATTTCTCAAAAACTTCCGAATCTTCTTTTTGTGTTATCTTTTGCCCAGAAAAGTCGATTTTGAGCTTCGCTGCACAGTTAAGCATCGAAGCATCGCAAATAATCAATCTAACATTACAAAGTTAGTCGTAGGACTGTCGAGTTTTTATTTTATTTTTGTCCGCTCAGGGGAGCAAAATATCACTTTTGTTGACTAGCTGTCCCCAGCCAGAGTAATTTTTTTATCGAACTTCTGCTAAAACTTTGTGCCAGTTCATGCCAAAATTCTCAATCATTGCAAGATGAAAGATTATGTTTTTTTTTACAAAATTTTCCTGTAAATTGCAATTAAAACAAAAACTGACTTTGCGATGAGGAAAAATGCATATGTTCAACAGTTGTAAAAACCAGTTTTTTTCACAAAAAGACTTATCAACTAAGAAACAATTACAAATTCAGTGTAAGAAACTAATTTTGCCCACAATCTGGTTTAGCTGAGCTCAGCAATGATCTCTTACCAAATCTTTCCAACCTCCTCTGTCAAACTGGTTGAAGAGTATTCGTCCAGTGCAACAACTTGCAATCTGGATCGCTGCTGGTCAGACAAGTTCACACTGAAAAAGTTCTGAACAAATTTGAGAAAGGCGGTTTTAGATTTCGGCACTATGAATAGAACGATGCCAGTTTCGGGGCTTTTGGACTCAATCAGAGCCTTGGCGAGAAGCACTTAAAATGGAACTGTTTCACTTCCAGCAGTTTAGAATATGGGCATCTATCTTTAGTTTAGACCCGGTTCATTTCAGTCAGACCCAGTTGAGTTGGACTGAAGTGCGAAATCTTACGCTGAAAATGTGAGAAATGTGGGTAAAAGGGCTTAAAGTTTGTACGGAAAAGAGCAAATCGGTGAAAGTTCAGCTCATTCAGCATTTTTCACCCCAGTCAGTTTTTTCATCCCAGTCACATATTTCACCCCAGTCAGTTTTTTCACCCCAGTCACATATTTCACCCCAGTCAGTTTTTTCACCCCAGTCACATATTTCACCCCAGTCAGTTTTTTCACCCCAGTCACATATTTCACCCCAGTCAGTTTTTTCACCCCAGTCACATATTTCACCCCAGTCAGTTTTTTCACCCCAGTCAGCTTTTTAAACCAAAAATCTTGGAATATTTTTCGAACAGATTTATGAACTAAAATTGCTCTGGATATTGAACGGGTTGTTGTTTCATTTCTGTTTTTGTCGCTTTTTTTCCGTTTTTACGATTTATTTATCGCCCTCTCCTCCCCCCCCCCCCCCCCCCCCCCACCCCACCACCTCAACCATCATCCTCTACCTTCCCCATGGCTCTTGTGTTTTCTTACATATTCTTCACGAAATGTGTATTTTTCACAAAAAAAAAATCAAAAACAATTTTTTAATGGGAATAAATGAAACAGATCCAAGCCTGAAGTTTTCCCACATCCCGGTTCTCCCGGCAAACAGCAAAATTTGCTATCATCTTCCAGAATTTTACGTTGCTGTGGACTGACAATCAAGTTAAGTTCGTTTCCTTCAAGCATCTTGTTAACGTCGTCAAGTTTCTCTTTCTCACGCTTGACGAGGTCTGCATTTTGGTATCGTGAGTCGATATCGAACGGGGTGCTAAGATGACACGTATTATCCACAATCAGAAAACTCAGACAGAGGAGAGATGAAATATATTCGACTGTTTGTTTTATTTGTTTGTTCGTTTCTGTTGTTGATTCCTGCCGAAATTTCGCACAATCGAATATCTCTTCAATTGTGGTCGTTGATTGGCTTAAGTTGAGAGCGCTGTCAATATTATATAAAATTGGCAGTGCATTATTGGAAACGTCGTTATGAACTAAAATTTGAACCAGATTCATCGAGCCGGTTTTTTCAGCGTATGTTATTGCCGTCAAAAGATTTTTGTCCGCGCTCAGTTTCGAGTTTTTCGGTTTCTGCACAAACCGTTTTTTCGCGCAGGATAATGCATTTTGAATGTTCTCAAAATCGGCATTCGGAATGTATATAACTATTTTGAAGAAATTTTGAATCATGGTTAAAATTCGCTGGTTATCTAATTTTGTCTCTTCCGTTTTGGAGTACATGCCTTTTAAAATTGTATAGAGAAAGAAAAGAGTTTTCGGAATTGTTTTCTGAAGAACTTGAAGCAGTTTGTTCGTTATTGCTGTCTCGTAATTTTCGATTTGGTTTGCGACCGAAACTTCAAAAGCGACCAAATATTCTGCCGAACACAAAAGCCAGTCGATTTCAAAAGCAAAATTGAAGTAGTTAGAGACGTTCAGAAGAGACTTTATATGACTTAAAGTGTAGCTTTTGAGAAGAATTCCGGCTGGCTTTTCAAGAGTTGCAAGTAATTGTTTCGAATATTTCCAGAGCTCCCCGACATGTGCCTCGTTGTGTTCACGCATACCTTAAACAAAAATACAAAAACTTCTTTTGTAAAGTGAAAGCAAAATTATTTTACAATATGAGACGTCGCATTTATGTTCAAATGAGGCCCAATTAACAAATATTGCGTTGTCAAGGTAACGCTCATGGGTTTTAGGGATCCAGCAAAGTGCGTTCGTACATTTTTAGTAAATTTTTGACATTTGACCGTATTTGTTGATTTTCATAGTCTTAAGACTGATTCTAATTAATCAAACATTTTATTGGCTATCTATGGAAGCATTAAAGAAAAACTTTAATGCTTCCAGTTGATAATTATCCAAAATTTATCATTTACTTTTGATATATTGACCTTTTTCGTTAAATTATCTACTTCGGTAAAAACTTGGAACAATTATTTATTTCAATGGACCCGCAACATTAGCAGAACTAGTTTTGGTCTAGTTTGGAAGTTTTACAATTAATGATGGATTGTAATGAGGCGATGTCTTTTTTAGAAAAAAATTTTGATTTGTTTTCTGTTTTTCTGAATACAGAACAGAACAATTTCAAATTTAAGCTCAATTATTGACAAAACGAGGTATCGAGCAAAAAAGGCCAAAAGACTTACATTACAGTTTCAGTGAAAGTCTGATTGATTTTATCAACGCTGTGTTTGCGCAAAGTTGTTTGTGATTTTTTTATTTGTGCCTGATTTTTTAATTCTTTTGACTTAGTCTTATATATTTTGCTTCCCAGGCAAAAAAAATAAATTATTTAGTAAGCTGATGGTTGTTACATAGGTTTAAAATAATTGTTTAAAAAATCTTGAGTTCATTCAGACTTATCAATTTTATCTTATTTTGTCAAATTGCAGCGTACTCTCAGCAAACAGAGAGTTTGCGTTCACTTTCAATTGGATTAAATTATAGTCTCTACTGATGTTTTATCATTTATATAGAGGTTTGTTTTGGAGGCTCTTTATTGTTTTATCAGACTACTATCAGACTGATCAAAAGTTAAATATCACAATGAAAAAGCTCAACTAAGGTCCATTTTGATAATTGATGATGTTTAATGTTTTTCTTGAATAGATTATGATTTTAATGGCTTCGACGACGTTCTCTCCCAAAAATTTCGATCTTTGCCTCTATTTGTTGTTCTTGTAGTTTTTATGACATTCTGGAAAATGACAAGTCTCAGCGATTTCCTATGCGGCTTCAAATGAGGCCTTTTAATGGTTAAAGTTCATAGCTTTCTGTTTTGATTACTTTCAGATTAATTGTTTTCAGAAAAGAAAAACGTGAGCTCATGTCTTTTACATCAACAATCTCATCTAAAGGGACGGTTCTGAAACATTTACCACTAAACCTTATTTTCAATTCGGTAATTAGATATTGTATTCGTAAAAAAATTAGCCTAGTGTCTCTCGTTTCTACACACGTTTATAAATCTAATCTTTAAACATAATTTGAACATGGTTTGTGAAAAAACCGAGAGAATAGTCTGTGTTTACTTGATTTTGACAGTGAACACGTAATTTTGGTAGTGTTATGAAATTTTAGAGGTTGAATAAACGCTTCCTTTTCGGCTGAAAAGTGAATTTTTAGAGTGAGGCTGCCAAAGCTGACCAAGCGTCCTTTTTTGCATAGTGCTCCGAGAAGTTGCAGTTACGGCGCTATCATAACCTTGAGTTAAATAAATTGCGGATTGAAAAACTCAACATCAGTTAGTCTGCAGCTGATAATATCTCAAAAAATCGAATTATATGAAAATTATTTAAGTTTTTTGCTCATTCTAAACGATGTTTTTTTTATTTCAGCAAATTGATTGCTCTTAATCAATTTGAAACCAACGGGACTGAATTATCTCAGTAAAATGAATCTTGCAAATTTAATCTAAACTATACATTTTCTCAGTCAGAACTATTCCATTTCTAGGCACTCATTTTTTCACATAGTTTTGCAAGATTCGTCAACACTTAAGCTCTAGGTTGCTGTTCTTATCCATTTAGGATTTCAATTAAAAAGCTCCACTAGAAAGTGAACTGATTGCAATATTGTTTTGGCCAATTGCAAAGTTATGATACTGATTCTGTAGGAGATTGCCAAAATAGCTTAACGATGGAATGTTTTTCGAACTCATTTCCTTATTGAAAAGGATATCGACCGAGAAAATATCAACTAGCTAGTCAAAAAACTTTTTTCCAGGTTTGCGCGATTTGGCCGTTATGCACAATATGATCATTAAACTTAAAACGCCCTCTCTGGGGATCTGCTGTTCTTTCTCAAAATAAAAAACATTAAGTAATCGATTTTTTCCCAATTCAATGGGTGCATATCATTTAGCACCCCCCGACGCAATTTGCACATTTTTGTATACTAATTTACCATGTAATGGCACGTGCTCTGTAACTGGGGGTTGTACTTGGGGGCAGAAATGGAAAAGATACAAGTTATCTTTATGGAAAAAAATCTTAGAATTGGCTTAAAATTGTTTGAAAAAATGAAACTCGTAGTAATAGGTATAATGTAAAGAGTTATACCAAATGAGAGAATTTCAACCGAAGGAACGAAAACTCAAATTTACCATCTTCATTTGTGGAGTAGAGTAAGTTGCTCATACACCTGTCAAAGTCGGGAACTGTGATCAAACTCACATCCTTGCCCCCAAAATAACTCCGAAAAATATCTATCATCTTATCCGGCTCACTCAAAGTGCACACCCCGCTCCCGGGCGCTTTTATCAACCTCTGGCTAAGCACAATTTTTTCTTCAGCAATTCGTGCTACGAACTTTTTCAACAACTCAGAACTTTTTCGAGAAGTTCGGTCATTTTCTTCACAGGCCAGCAATTTCGCTAATTTTTCCTTCTGGCTGTTGTTTTGAAAGCCCGAAACACTTTTATCCGTGTTGATTACCTCAAAATTAACGTCAAATTGCTAGTGTTGCTCACTTATTTTGGTTTTGAATGTTTCTTGAATATCCGGCAAAATATCTTCGAAGGACTTGTGCATCAAAATGACTACTGTAACTTTCAATTTTTGTTCAACCTCGCCGCATTGTGAAAAAATTGATAGCTCTTTCTCTTTCGTGAGATCAGAAAATTGGAGCAACAAACTATTTGATAAATCGATGACCGTTTTGCGTTTTTCTTGCTGACACTTTTGAACAAAACCAAACGATCGTATCGCGTAGAAGGTACAAACATCGGCGACCATTTCGTCTTCGGATCATTAGAATCCGATTCCGATTCAGGTCTTGCAACGTCACTTTGTTCCTCAATATCCGGAATGTCCATTTCGCTGGTTTCGCTCGAATCCACCGACATTTGAGAACTGGAATGGTCTGCATCGTTTTCAAAGTCGGGCAAAATTACAGGGTTGTTCGATTCGAATTTGTTGCCCAGAAGCTCTCGGGTTCGGATGAACACCCCAGCAGCTCGGGTTTTTTCAACCATTTTGATGACGTCACCATTTCCCAGGTTGTACCTGAGGAAGGGGTTCGTCTGAAAATCGCCGTCAAGTTCTGGAATTAGTGTCAAGTTGTTCTCGGGCACCGAAGACATTTGGCTTTGAGTTTTTAAATCCTTTGTTGAGTTGACAAAAAACTTAGTTCGCTGCTGTATTTATAGTCAACAATGTACTATATTATTTTAAAAAGCTAAAGTAACCAAATGCGTAAGAACAAGAAAGCAAAAATGTGTTCATGTATGTTGCAATTTGAAAAGCCGACTTCAATGCCTATATAGTTTATTCAATACTATCAGACACATTGGTGCTGCTTATACAAGCAAACTAAAAATGCAGCAAAACTAAAGACAAAAATACAGAAAAAAATAAACTGTGGTGCAATTTTGTGATTCACATTAAAATGAACAAACGGTACATGTAATTATTTATGGTTATAAAAAAATGCTCGTCTATGTTTTCGCAGACGAATTAACGATAAGACTATTAAAGAACCATCATTTAGAGAAAAATATTTGATGGTAATTTTCTATAACGTAGTGTATAATGGGGGAATTTCTCCCTCTTAAACGATAAATCAACTGCCGAAAAAGAAAACCTCACCGTGTAACACAAAAACAGGCTGTATAGCTTTATTGTGCACGCATAAGATGTGATGCTCAGGGCCTATTAAATGGTTGCTACATTAAAAAACTATTTAGAACAATTTTAAAACGAACTTTTTTAAAATTAGTTGTTGAAAAGATGTGCCGTATCGCTACCGGTGTTAGAATAAAATGACAAACGTTTGCGCCCAGTTTGAGGCCTAATGGTTAACTTGTAAGAAATTGCAAGTTTCTTGCAAGTTCTTACAAGGCGATGCATCGCCCTGCATACTTTTCCGAAAATTTGCAAGTTCTTACAAGTTAACCATTCGACTTACAAGGCTCTTACAAAATAACCATTCGACATACAAACTACTTACAAGTTAGCCATTCACACGCACAGACACAAACACACACACAAACACACACAAACACGCACGCACACGCACACACCACACCACCACACGAACACACACACACACGCGCGAGCGCACACACACACTTTAAAACGTAAAAAACGTTGCAAGACGTGAATGTAAACGGATGTTTGGAAAATATAAAGTCTGGAAAAGTGTGGATTTAATTTATAAAAAAGGATATAAAAATGAAGGGCCACTAAAATATTTTGAGAAAATGCTGACATTTGGATTTGAAAATTCAATCACAGTCGAAATTTTGCGAACATATTTAAAAAAGGAATCGCGAAGAAGCTAATTGAGATCTACTGTTTTTTGATAGACTTGCAAAAGGATCTCTCTTGAATTGACAAAATTACCATTTTGTCTACTTATGTCGAATTGTACTATGTTATCCAAACAGAGCAACTAACTCCCACGCGCTTTCTACGGTAAAGCTGAATGTTAAATTGAATTAACCAATAAGAACTGTGCTCGACCAGAACGAACTTGCAAGAAACTTAGAAAATAGCCATTCGTCTTGCAAGTTCCTACCAGTTAACCATTCTACTTGCTAGTTCTTACAAGCTAACCATATTTTAAGGGAAACTTGTAAAATGATACAATTTAACCAACTTTTACGAGAAACTTGCAAGTTTTACAAGTTAACCATTCGGTCTCCACCTGCGAGACCCAAGAGAATAGTCATGAACAAATCAAATTTGAAAAACCAAAAGCCATTACCTCGCAATTGTGGGCTATTCAATATAATCAAATGACACTTTCCTACATTTTAGTTTTAAAAAATACTTTATATAAACTGAAACATACGCAGTTAGCATACTCTAAAACTCCTAATCATTTATAAGTCCTGTCCCTGGCTGTTTTATTCTTGAATCTTTCGCTAGATAATGGACATGACGACTTTGGAAAAAGTTTGTTTCAGACACCAACCTTTGTGCTAGTTTTTAGAAAGAACTAATCGATGTTAACAAGTGAGCAATCTGAAAAGTTTCTGAACCAACTTTGAGAACAATTTGAGAGCAGTTTTTGAAGCAGTTGGTCAACATTGAACAATTGAGCACTGCTAATAGAATTTTTTTTCATCTCTTTGTTTGTTTTATAATTTTTATTTGTTTAGATGATTAAAAATGTTTAATGTTTAGAAAATCAAAAAAATCTTTTTAATTCTTCATTCTACGCTTGGCAAGCTTTCTTTTGATACCAGTCTCAACTCTCTACGATTAATTTATCGGTCGGCCAAAATTGTCTGAACAAAAAAAACCATTTGAGTATATAGTTCCCCCCTCCCCTCAAGAAGGGTCGGAAAAATGATTTATAAACATGATTTGCTATGATCAAAACTTCAGTATTATTAGCCAGTTAGTTCATTCCCGGGTTTATCACTCAATCCCTGAAAGTCGAACTGATGTGATCACTTATTGGTAATTTTGTCCCGATCCCAATCAGTGGCCTTTCAATCAATTTTGAGGCCAATTACTTTAACTTTAGCTTCAATTTAAATTTTCTTAGCTTTTTTACATGAAAGTGGATTCCAAGATTTTTAAATCAAAAACAAAACGAAATTTTTTTTCACAGAGTACTTTTGAGCATTTCACCCTGAATCTGCTCATATTCTGGTTATTTTTTCGGTTGGCATAGATTATGTGCCTCATCTCTTAACAGTTGTACCAGTAAAATATAAGGATTAATTTATAGATTTTAAACGGCTGCCCAACTTCAACAGCAGTTATAGAAAACTGAAACTAAATTCGGCTGTTTTTAAATAAAAATTATTTATCACTATGGCTTTCGCTCTCATTTTAAAGATAAAATATTATGACTCAAAAAAGGGTCTATTCTGTTTCGCCCCCCCCCCCAATTTAGTGAGCATAAACTTTTTATCACCCCAAGGCGCACGTGCTATTTTCTTACATAGTAACGTGCTATATAACAACATACAAATTGTAACTGGGGGTCATAAAAACACTGGGGGGGGCGAAACAGAATTGATCCGAAAAATTATAGCACGTGCTTATTGAAGGTTTGTATTTATATCACCATTAATAACATCCAGCCACGAAAGGCGGGACACCAGTTGAAGAAGTTCCTACTCTCTTTAAGAGTGGTATAGATTGTCAACTCGGCATCTTTTTTTATTTTAAAGTCATTTTTTATTATGTCAATTCAAACTTTCTCTAAATTGCAATGCATTTCAGACATTTTTGTCAGTCCAAACTTTCTGCACTTTTATTTTTGAATTTCGGGTTTTTCCCATCATAGCCCCCAGCTCATTGGTCCGATAATCTATAGCCGCCCTAATTATACCTTAATAAAGGGGTATAGTTTCAAGGGGTGCTGTACACGGAAAAGCCCGGAAATTCTTCCCAATTTACTTCTGCGATGGCTCACTTTATGGTTCAAGTAAATATTGTGCTACGAATTAACTGGCTGAAAGTTACTAATCGTTCATTAAATTAAACCAATCAGTTCGCTACAGTAGCATTTTTTACTGTTGAAGCAATCTGGGATCTTTTACGTTTGTTTATCCTCCCCAGCTTAGTGGGTGCATAATATGCAAACCTACAGATGCATGTGTCAAATTTTTACATGATGGTTTACTATGTAATGGCACGTGCTTTTTAACTGAGTGGAGCATAAATTACAGTGGGGCACAAACGGAAAAGATCCGCATTCTGACTCTGTCTGTTGTCGAACGTTTTTTGGTTTTGATTAGGAGAAGCAAGATACAAGTGAACATATTTTTTAACTGAAAAAATCATCGAGCTATATTGTCCAGAAACTTAATTTCTCAAATGAATTTCTTTCATTTTAACTTACAGTAAATTACCATTAGATTAATATGCAAGCAACATTGTGATTTGTGCTAAAAGCATTTTTGGCAAATCAGAAAAACAAAAGAAATTTTCAGTTTTTGAAAGAAGCTGTTTTGTTGTCACCTTCTAAGAATTTCACCAGTTTTCGTGCATAGCTTATGCTATTTAAACTAGCCACCTTTTTCTGAATTTTTACTGTCAATGTTTAATAATCCAAAACTTTTTATCAATATTTATAATTTCGACCCATTATTAAGTATATCTCAAGAACTTACCCGTTTTTTATTGCTTATTGCTATTTCCACATCATTAAAAAAAACTTTTATCTTAACGCAAAAGGACATTTAATGCTCCACAATTTTCCAAAACAATTAAATTAGTAATAAGAGTTTGACATTTCTGGACCCCTTCCGCTAACGTTTGTAATTTTTGTTTTAACATATATTTTTTCTTAAACTGACATTTTTTCAAGACAATTGTACATTTTGTTTTAATTTCCTGAAAAATAACGTTGAGACTTTGTTGATTTTGCAAATATTGTTGAATGAGGTATAATGTGGAAAAAAAATATAAGCTTTTACGTTTTCTGTTTTGTTTTCATAGCCTTTTCATCCTTGTCGCTATAGTAGTGAATTATAGGCAAACGATGCCAATTCTTTTTGCATTCTTTGCATTGCCTTAATTTTATTTAAATAGTTGACATCCGTTATACGAAAAAAATTTGTGTATAAGATTTTGAAGCAGACTTTGTTGGTCTTTTTCAACCGAAATTCTTGAATCAGTTTGAATTGAATAATAAAATTGGCATCCCGATTTGAAGTTGAAACATTTTTGAAAGTAAAACTTTTGATAAATACTTTTTGTTGCCTATGAGATGGAAAGTTTTTTTGAAAACACAGCAGGCGCAAAAACTAAACTAAATATATAATTAAGCATTTTTTGTTTGTTTATTTATTCCTGTCTACTTTCTGTAGCTATTGCTGCGTCTTGTTTTGTTTCAAAATTATTTATAAAAATTAGTTTGAAATGGTATCAGTTATTGTAGCAATAGAGAAAAAGAAGATTCAATGAATATTTCGATGGCATTAAACATTGCAGTCTAATATTTACACTTTGAACCGTTCAAATATATATTTTTGTAAAATTAAAGGCATTCTCATATGTGCAGAAAAAGGCATTCGTTTTTTGATTCAATGAAAAAAGAACTATTTGTCTAGGTTGATTTTCAAGATGTTATGTGCTGCGTTTTTTTTGATGGAAATAAAAAACAAAACGAAAAATGTATTTTTAAATGAGTACCTTTTGAGCATTTCACCCTAAATCTGCTCATGTTCTGGTTGTTTTTTTTGGGTTAACATAGATTATGTGCCTCATCTCTTAACAGTTGTACCAGTAAGATAAAAGGATTAGTTTATATACTTTAAACGGCTGCTTGGGAGTATACTCAAACAATTTTTCATAGCTGCAAAAGTTGTACAATGTTCAGAGTCCTATGTCAATCTTTTGGTTTTCGTGTTCCGACCCCCACTTTAGTACTCAAATGGGATTTTTTTGTTCAGAAAATTTTGATCGATCGATATATTCATCGTAGATAGTTTTGAGTGGTATCATAAAAAAACGCGTACTTCCTATTGTAATTAAAATATTGAATTAAAAGATAAAATAAAAAGAATAAAATATGGAATTAAAAAGATTTTTTCGAATTTCGATTTTTACAGGGGGTTAAAAGTTTTGTGAATATTCGTCAGTTTTTATTCAATTTTTCAGTAAATTTTGCTAATATAATTTTAAACAAATCAATATTTTTAACGTTAGAGAATAATATTTACTCTTAGAGATAGATGAGCGTTGGCAAATTGTTGGATGGAAATTTTTTGGACTAAAATGTTTGATAAAATTTTTAAAACTCGATTTTTTTCATCAAAAATGGCACAAAATGCTTTTTTGGTCCTCTTTGATAAAGTTTGCCAGATGTAGAGACCAATAAACATTTAAATAGACATCCTAATCTCCAAAAGACCGCTAGTTCAATTTAGCCGCACAATGAAAGTCTGCAGGTATTAAAATTTTGCCGTTTTTTGCAGATTTAACTCTATTGTTATACAAAATGCATCGTTGTTATTTTTCAAGATTTGACAAAATTTTCTCAACAATTGGTCTAAATCGCAAAACTTTGTAACACGTGGGTGGTTTGTTGGGCGCGCGGCAAAATCAGGGATAGATTTGATATTATCTTGGATTCCTACAATCAGAAATCGGATCCATTCTGTATCAGCCCTCCTCCCAGCTTAGTGAGCATAAAACTTTTATGATACGCAGGCGCACGTGTTAATTTCTTACATAGTAAAGTGCTATTTAACAAGTTATAATTGGTAACGGGTTATCAAAAAAACACTGGGGGCCGAAACAGAATAGATCCCAGAAATTTTTTAATTTATATTTTGGTGCAAGCTTTTTTTAAAATATTTTGCTTTTTTTTATTGATGACAATTTTTATATTTTATTGCTGACGCTGCAATATTTATTGTTGACAATTTTTTCAAATTCACGGCTCCATTAATGACAGCTCCCAGTAACGTGAAAAAGAGATCGCATGTATATGTTTATTTTGTTTTCAGAGAACCTAAGGGTTTTTATGATTTTGAGGAAGTGTGTTTGTAAATTCTAACCAGCTCATTTTGTTTTGCCTTTAATTGTTAATCTTTTCACAGTGTGCTTACTAAGTCTAACCATTTGAACATCCAAGTGGCTTCTCAAGAGGCTTACATTCATTCGGTTGCTACTTTATGTCTCTTATGTCATTGAATGTATTTGTTTTAGGGAAATTTCAGTGAGTCTTTCAACTTGTCATTTTTTGTATTTTTTCAGTCAAATTTTTGCTTGCTCTCAGATAATACAAATCAAACATTCTTTCCCGTAAGAATAAACCAATTCCTTTGCAATTTTTTTAACAAAACGTTTTCGTTCTTTGGGTACTGCGAGTTTTCAAACATTTTTTTTACTATTTTTTTTTGCATTACTGCCCATTTTTGTCTTTTCAAAACTTTGGTAAATTGTGACAATGCTTTACAATTTTACTAAAAAACTTCATTAATTGTGTAAGTGAACATTTTTATTGTTTTCATAACACATGTTTTTAAGCGCTGCGACTCCGTTCTCTTGCAGAAATTGGTAGTTTTTTAGTCCTTATTTCCTGTTAATTTTTGTTGTCGTATTCCAAATATTGGTTAAATAAAGTTCTCAGTGGCAAAGTATGGATACATAATTGAACTTAATAACTAATGTTGGTATATAGATATAGGTTTTATTGACTTTGAAATTAAAATAATGAAAGAGTAAAAGAATTCTAAAACTTATCCCCCTTTTGTTCTGGATTGCGTTTTTTTGTAGTTTACAATGTTGCATCAATTTTGAAAATTAGCGTCATTTTTGTGAGGTCTCTGTTATGTTTTGCTGAACCAAACATTAAATTTTCTGCTGTTCAAAACGTTTTGACTGATGTCTTCAGGGCTTAGACAATATGATTCAGATGAATTTTGTGAATTTAGATACTTATCATTTCTTGTGGTTCTTTTTGGTGTCATTCTACATGATCGCTTAACAAAAAACTTTATGATGTTCAACGGTGAAAAAATTGGAGATTTTATGTTTTCCCGGTTAATATTTTACAAATTTATTGGCTTCAACACTGTGGTTTCGTAAAGTTGCTTCTAAATATTTTTAATAAATTTGTATTAAGTGTTATTTTATAGTCTTATGACTTAGTCTTACTGATAGATGTCACATTTGTTCTTCAATGAAATTGCAAGATAAACTCTCTGCTCTTTTAGTCGAAAGCTTCTGTTGTCTATGAACTTTGAAAAATTTTGTTTTTTGAAAGATGACAGTGGGATTTTGAGATTTTCCATTCCTCTTTCCGGTAACCTTTAGCTTGGCATCTCTGTAGACAACTCACGTCCATTATCAATTGAACTATAATTGGCTCTATTTAATGGTTTCTTTTTCATCGAATGGTCTTTGTTCTTGGTTCAACCAGTTTTTATAAATAATCGTGATTTTTGCATTATCGCCCATTTTTGTAGGTTTTTGTTTTCTCTTCACAGTATTACAATAATGGACTGTCTTCTGGTCATTTGAAAAAGAAGTGATAAAACAATTTCAATGTTTTCAGTGAATAGTTAAATGTTTAAATGGCTGGGACATCGTTTTCGTGCAAATTTTTTTGCGCAAATTTTATCTTTTTGCCTGTATTTTTCGTTCTTTTTGAAGACGTATGACATATCCTGGATAATGAAAGGTCTCCTTCGCTCCCTAAGGAATTAAAATAGAATTTTTCAAAAAAATTCGTGTGATGCATAATGTTTTTAACCAATTTAAAACTAGTTCTTTCCAAAAAAGCAATGTTTGTTTAAAATTTGCTTTTTTGCTCATTTCTTGTCAACTTGTTACCAAGTCGCATTGAGCAAAAGTCCCACATTTCTCCTAAAAAAGTACATGTTATTCTTATTTGTATAAGTTTTATCTGATACAATTTTACAATTTTGATTTGCTAATTAATGGTTTTTGAAAAAATGGATAACGAGTTTTGGTCGTAATTTGTATATGTAATTATTTGGTTTTTAACTCCGTCTTTTCTGGCTGTCATTCATTTTATGGTATTCACAGGTCTCATCGGCCCTCTAAGGTAGATTATCTCAATCTTTTAGTTGGTTGTTGAACAATAAGGTGATATGTTACTTTTTGGAACTCTTCCTCATTTGGTAGACAATTTAGTGAAAAATGTAGATGAGCGGGGTCGGAACTTTATAAACGCACATTACCGAGCCTCGTTGTCATTTCGTCTGATGCACTTTTTTCGGTCCAGTTTTTTAACTTTGCTGATCGCAAAATTGTGCATTCAACTTTTGATATCAGTCATTGACTGTCTTTTTCCGCGGGTTATCTTTTGTTGCACTTAATGACTTACGCGCTGACTTGCGCGATGAACTTTTTGATCATAATTGACCTAATGACCTCTAAATGACGTTTGACAACGATAATAGGCTTACTCCAAATCTTCTTAGGTTCAATAGAAGACTCCTATACAACGAAGAATATAATTACTGAAACACCGTGAACACAATTTGAAATAATGATCTTTTCCGTATGTGCCCCCAGTAGCTTATCCACGCCCCAGTTACAGAGCGGGTGCCATTATTTGTCAAATCAGTATGGAAAAAGGAAACATTTCAGTCTGTGCCCCCCCCCCCCACCCCCTGTACGTTATGCAACCCTCAGTTACAGAGCACATGCCATTACATAGTTATTCGTTATGTACAATTTAGGCACAAGCGTCTGGGGTGCAAATAATATTCACCCACTATGTTGGGGGAAGGGGCATAAACGGAAGTGGTCCGTAATAGTATGGATTCTGCGTCTGAGTGTCGCAACTAATATTTTACAGCCACTAAGTTGAAGACAGGTAGCTTAAACGGAAAGATACAATAATTATCCTTGAAAAAACATAAATAGAAAAAACTAAATAACAGATCGAGGTTGCATTTTGTTGAACAAAATCTATCCTGAATTTTCAAAAAGTAGATCTGATGGAGTTTTGTTCTTTTGTGACATGTAACATTATTGTCTAATATATGCGCGTTCACGACCATTTCCAATTGCCAACGATTTATGCCAGAATTCGACGTTAGGGGTTCGAAAATTAATTTTACATCGAGTTTTGTTACCGAACCTCTTTACTGTATCTTTATGACTGCGTATATCGTTTAATTTAGTCTGATCTACACTTAGCCATTGGATGACATTCAATGTCTTACAATGTGTATTATTAACTCTGTCGGAAAATAACAGAAGTTCGGAAGATTCAGTTCAACTCTTTTTTCGTCATATAACAACGTGTTATTAGAATAAAGCAACGTATAAGCATTATCAAGTTCAATGTAACAAGTGAAAACTTAGACGGCAAGATTTTGTTGTTCATTTAACAGGTTTTTTCGTCTGATGTCATTGACGTCAAAATCAGTTCGTATTCAATCGGCAATTGTCTAGAAAACCTAAAAATATTAAGCCGAAAACCAGCTTAATCGATACATATAGTGGTTATATTTACTTAAAATTAGGTTAAATGAACTTTTTCGGAAGTTTCTACGTATATTAGAACGTATTTAAATCTTATTTTAAAGTTTAGAAATGCTCGATTCTGATTGGCTAATAATATCTCGCTTACTTATTTACTTCGTAACATCCTCCGGCAGGGAAGAAGATGTTGGGAAAACTGGTACAAGTTTTACAAGCGGGCGGACGAGTGAACCGGTCGACGTACGTAAAACGGCGGAGCGCGCGACGCTATCGGAGCCGTAACGGAGTTCCACAATCCGAGCGGTTGGGTAGTAACCCCTAGGGTTGGTTTCTTCAACTATCCAAACCAAGTCACCGGTCTTAAGGTGTTGCTCGGCAGGCGTCTGCCACTTAGAGCGTCGGTTCAGCGTCGGTACGTACTCTTTGATCCAACGGGACCAGATCGCATTAGCGTACCACTGCGCACGGGCGTAACGTTTTTGATGGTCGAACTCATTATTGCCGACAACAGGCGGAATACCGGTAGAGTGTTCTCCTAAAAGAAAGTGGTTGGGCGTTAAAGCGTTCAAATCGCACGGATCAGCGCTTACGGGTGTTAAAGGACGCGAATTGAGAGCATTCTCCACGAGACAAAAGGTAGTATGCAGTACCTCATCCGTGAGGCGACGCGTGCCAAGAATAGTATACAACACGCGCTTGAAGCTGCGTACCAACCTCTCCCAGATACCACCTTGATGTGGTGCGCTGGGTGGATTGAATCTCCACTTTAGACCTTTGTGAGCGAGCTCAGCTGCAATGTTGACAACGTTCCACTTTTCAAAACTTTCTCGGAGTTCTTTCTCCGCTCCAATAAAGTTAGTGCCATTGTCCGACCAAATCATAGCAGGTGTACCCCTACGTGACACAAACCGCTCAACTCCCATAACACAAGAACTGGTGTCCATGGATGTAACTATCTCGACATGGACAGCGCGAGTAGTGAGACAGGTGAAGAGGAAACCCCACTTTTTCTTAGTAGTACGGCGGACAGTAACATAAAATTGCCCAAAGTAGTCAACGCCAGTGTTTGTGAAGGGAGGAGACTGGTAAGCAAGTCTCTCCTTAGGTAAGTCAGACATGATTGGTTGCATAGTAACAGCTTGGAATTCTCGGCATCTCAGGCAGTGTTCTTTGATGGAACGCAAGGATGATCTTAGTTTCAGTACTGTGTAGTGTTCCTGCACAATTGATCTTAGGTATTCAACGCCCTGATGATAATGCTTTACGTGCGTGTGTTCAAGGAACAGTTTTACAAACGGATGACGTGCATCTAAGATGATTGGGTACTTAAAATTAAACCCAACTTCAATTAACCGCTTGATGCGGCCCGAGGAACGGATTAGCCCATTTGGACTAATAAACGGTGAATGTGGAGCAATTCGGCTACTCCGTTTTACGAAATTATTGCCAAGAAGATCTTTTCTTTCGGCTTCAAAAGACTCTCCTTGCACCAAATACTGTAGATGACGCTCGGCTTCGTCAAGCTCAGTAGGGTCGGTAATGCTACCATCGGGGTTACGGTAGACGGCATGCTTCGGCAAAAGCCGGAGAACGTATGCGGCAATGCGCAAGTACTTTTGATAAGAACTAAACTTATCAAACGGAAACAATGAAGGAACTGGAGTTGTCTGTTTTTTGACAGATGTAGCCAGGGAAACGGTGTCTTCTATAGTGACTGCTTGGTTGACGCCAAGTTTGATGTTATTAATGACGTCTTTGTTCGGCACGAAAGGGAACCTTGAGTTAGTTAAGAAATGTGGACCATTGACCCAACTGCTTAGTTGCAAAACCTCAGCGGACATTCCACGCGTGCCAGCGTCAGCTGGATTATCCTTAGTTGCGACGTGGTTCCATTGGTCAACGCTGGTATACTCCAAAATTTCACAAACGCGGTTTGCAACAAAGATTGGTTGCTTTTCAGTAGAGTTAATCCACTGAAGAACGGTCGTGCTGTCTGTCCACATGAATACTTGGTTAACAGTTACAGTAAGTGCCTGAATAATTTCGTTCTTCAGCCGAGCGGCAAGTAGAGCTGCTTGCAATTCCAGTTTTGGGACAGTCATTACCTTCATTGGCGCCACGCGCGCTTTCCCCAAAACAAATGTAAGCTCTGTTTTTATCTTGCCCGTCGGAGTTGTTACTTGGGCTCGAAGAAATGCAACGGCACTAAAAATGTCCTGAGAACTGTCACCGAACATATGCAACTCTATATTATCAAAGGGTCCACTAAAGTAACTTCGAGGAATTTTGATGTTTTCAAGCTTTGGTAAGTCCGCACTCCAGACCAAAAATCTTTGAACCATGTCCTGTGGGAGCTCGTCATCCCATTGCTGTCCTGTGACACGCCAGATGTCTTTTAAGAGCAATCGCGCACCGACGGTAAACGGTGCGACAAGACCAATGGGGTCAAAGACTTTCGAGACAAGACTTAGGACCAAGCGTTGCGTGAGGGACTTGGTGATAGCGCAGCTTGTACCCCTACTCACAACTAAAGTGTCATTAGTGTGATCCCACTTTAACCCTAGCACATGCGATGAATCCTCCTGACATGAAACAATAACCTTGGGCTCAGTAGATTGAGCCGAACCATCAATTCGATCAGCCAGATTTGGCACATTTCTTACAAACTTTGTAAGCTTGAACCCACCGAGATGGAGAAGATGTACCAATTCCTTCGATCTATTGATTGCTTTCTCAGGAGACTTCACTGAGTCAAGGTAATCGTCCATGTAGAAGTTTTCAAGGACGGCTTTTGCGGCTTCGGGGTAAAACTTGGCATTGTCTCTCGCAGTGCGTTGTAATGCATAGTTGGCGCATGTGGGCAAATCTTTAGCCCCGAATATGTGGCGCGTATATTGATACACTACAACGTTAGTTGTGGGGTCCTCCCGCCACAGAAAGCGAAGTGATGGTTGATCTGATGGTAATACGCCAACCTGTAGAAACATTCCCTCGATGTCGGCAGAGACGGCATATGGATGCTGTCGGAAGCGAAGAAGTACGTAAATTAGGTTTTGGAGCAGATCAGGGCCAGTGAGCAAAGATTTATTCAGTGAGGCGCCATGAAATTTTGCTGCTCCATTGAGCACCCTACGCACCTTACCCGGTTTGTTCGGGTTTAAAACCGGATGGTGGGGTAGGTACCACTCTTTCTCGGACCGGTTCTCAACCTTGTGAGCGTCCGAAACCTCAATTACATACCCCTTGTTTAGGTCTTCCTTGATGGTAGTAGTATACTTCTCTCTAAGGTCTTCATCCTTAGCCAATCGTTTTTCGAGAGATTTTAGTTGCACAAGGGATGAGAAGTAATTATTTGGGAGCTTGGTGTTATCTGCTGCCCACAGCATTCCGACATCGTATCTCAGGCCATTGTGTATGGTGGTACTCTCAAGGATTTCGTGAGCCCTTGCGTCTGCTGCAGATCTTGAGTCGAGCTGCTTGTTTGCCCCGAATGATTCAATGTCGTACCATGACTTTACTTGACTTGCTAACTCATTGTCTTGTTCGATATTCACTTTAAAGCACGTTGAGGTTATACAAGAACTTGATGGTAACGGACCGCTTAAGACCCAACCTATGGGTAAACGTACGGCAACTGGTGAACGCTTCTCATCGGCAGAGAAGTATTCTAACGGGCGAATGGCATGATAGACATCTTGTCCGAGTATCATCTCAATGTCTTTATAGGAATATGTCACGGGATCAAGGACTGCTAAGTGTGGGTAAGTCTCTTGCAGGGCCTGTACATTAATTATATCAGAGCCGACGTTCAGATTCTCTTTAACGAAAGGGTTGATAATGAATGGTTCGAAATCCTGATGTTCTCTTGGTTTCACAGTAACTTCAACAACCCTAGTATCAACTACTTCCTCGGTATTAATACCCTTGACAGTTAGCTTTAGTGCTTTATCGTGCAAACCGAGTCTATCTGCGAGACCACCGGCCACCCAAGAGTTACTGCAGGCGGTATCACACAAAACTAATGCCTTGGTATCTACGCCGGACGAATTGACCAACTGCAATTCCGTTACCTGGAGGAGCCCCTTAACATCAGTAACAGAAGACATTGTTGTGGTCTTATTAGACGACTGTTGACTAGTGGTTGCTTTACTTTGACCTGTGTTTGCAGAAGGCTGAGTGGTGTTAGAATTTGTTGACTGTTTTGTTGGGAAAACCCTATCTGCTCCATGCAATAGTGTGTTATGCGAACTATTGCACCCTTCTGCTCGGCACTTTCTTGGTTGAGGACACTGGCGGAATGTGTGCTTATAACGTAAGCACGAAAAGCAAAGTTTACTATCCGCCACCAACTTAGCTCCCTGGGTTGGAGTCTTTTCCTTGAAAACTCGACACTCCCATAGCCGGTGGTTACCTTTGCATACAATGCATCGACAGAAAGTGTTTGTGGAAGCAGATGGCATTTGCTTCGTTGTTTCCCTTTGTTGCGAATTTGATGCAAACACTTTTGAGGCTGTTTTGGTCTTGGTTACTGAAGTGCTGTTCTCTTCAGGTTTTGCCTTCGTTGCGCTTTGTTTCATAAGATCATGGGCCTCAGCCTTTTCTGTAATCCAATCGTTAAAGTCAAGGAGGGTAGGCTTAACCCAGTGCTTCTTTACCGTAAAGAGTGACCATGACTCTTTCATGTTTGGTGGTAACTTCTGTACCACTTGGTTAAGTAGGGAAGCGCTCTTCAAGTCAGCATCATATGATAGTGACTTGAAAACCCCAACGAGGCTGGATATGGCTGCAGAATAGTTAATGATGTTATCACTATTGTGCATTTTGAGAGGCGGAAAATTGCTTAGTTTACCAAGTGTGCACTTACGACTGCCTGTGGCTGGCCAAATTTACGTTCTAAAGTCCTTAGTGCATCCTTGTACATTAAACCACAGTAAGCAAACTCGTTGATTGCAATCTTTGCTTTACCGGTGACGAGGGTTTTGAGGTATGTCAATTTAACGTCATCAGTTAGCGATTGCGAGTCACTCGCGCTTTTGAATTGACCATACCACTCGTGCCATTGTAATGGATCGCCATTATACTGAGCAAGTTTCCGTTCTGGCAAGAGGTCATCTTTCTTGCTGGTTATTGCATCAGCTAATTCCCTAATCAATGACGCATTGTCCGGTATCGGAGGGGCAGGTGCAGACACCTGCGGACCACTCCAACTCAACGGAGTGGGCCCAACATAAGGGTATGTTGGCTGAACAACCGGAGTGGCCAGACCAGGTACAATATTACTTGTAGTTGCAATCGGGTTTTCCTGATGTGTGCCGGATGGTTATTGCATATCAATCAAAAGGGTTGAATTCGAATATACTTGTTGTGGAAAAGTAGTAACTGATGGTGCAATGTGTGCCTGTACATTTGGAGCAACATTATTTACGGTAGTAATGTCTTGGTTGACTGATGACGGTCTGTGCTGCGGAAAACGCCAATGACTCAAATTTGGCACAAAACTTTGGCCAAGGGGGATATTGGGCATATTTGGGAAAGGAGGAGCAACAGAACGTACAACTTTGTGTACTCGGTTATTACTATTCTGAAAATTGTTGTTGACGAGAGGCTGGTTGATCAAAGGGGCGTGTGGGATGGGAGCAGTGAGGTTAGGTGCGAAGACTGGGTTCGGAATGGGAAGGTCATTAGGATGAGCGGGTTCGGTGTTGTGCTGTTGAATGTTTGGACTTGGTGGGGCGCTTGGGTGCAGGGGAGCGTTTATTGCGGGGGCTGGATGATTTGTTGTCGGAAAAGGAGGAAGAGTGGCGTTTGGTGCTCGGGGGACAAAATTAATTTGTTGTCGGGAACATATACGCTGGGCCGAATTATTCTCGGGCAGACTTGATGTTTCAGGACCCCTGGATTGTGAAATTTTAAGCTGTGCGTGTGGAAAAAGATCGGACGAATTATTTGGGTTTATTTGTAATCGGACGTGTTCTTGAATGGGTGGTGAAGTAGCCCCTGGGGCGTGAACAGAAGGCGGGTGATTATCTGCGGTTCCTTGGTTAGTTGAGCTTGAAAACGGCATGCCTTGTTGGCCTGTTTCTTTCATTTGCGCCTTTAGGTGCGCCTGGTACAACGCCTGTGTATTGGCAGCAGCCAAAAAATTTTCAGGTGGAGTATAATATGGGTCAAGTTGCTGTAAGGTCTCAATGCTTAAAATGTAATTTCCTCGACAATTTTTTGGAACAGAATGCCTTGAAACTTCAGTGTTCTGATCTTCCACTGTTTTGCCGTTGTTGTGGCCAGGACATTCTGGAGGGTCGATCGTAACCTCTGGTTCACTAGTTTTCTCCTCATTGTTAAAACTCAAAGCAAGTGAGGTGTTGATCCAGTCTTGGACAGCCTTTTCACTTTTCATTGAGCTCCTAGCACTTGCAGTTGTTTCAGATTGGCTACCTTTAGAAACGGCGTCCAGCAATTAAAATTCTTGCAGAGTTGCTTCTGCCAACCGTTTCCTGTTGTTTTCCTCCAGTTCATCTATTTCCATTTGCTTTTTCTGTTTAGCAAGGCGAATGGCTGCCTCATTCTGTTTTTCAATTTCTTCGCGCTTCCTTTTAGCGATTGCGTAATCATGTTTACGCTGACTAGATGTTTTTGACGAGGTCATCAATGAGGGAAGTCTAGAACGAATGGAAGCCCTCGGTCCCTGAAACTCACTCACTTTATCATCAGCAGAGTTGATGTAGTTTCGTGCTGAAGTGAGGATCTTGTCGTTCTTGGTTGTCATTGCCTCTAAGTAAGACTCTAGTGAAGGAACAAGTGCACTTGGATCCTCCGTTTTTCCAGCAAATGCAATCAGGTCCTCATTTTTGTCTACAACGGTCATAAATGCTTCGTTGCACTTTGTTACTAGGCGTTCAACTTTCACTCGCCTACTTTGACTATTTATACAATGAAGGATATCTTCATGTATAGCATGCAATTCAGCCTCACGCTTTGACCTGGCAGCGTACAACTTTTTGACTTTTTGATCAAGACTATTAGACATCATGATGTTATTATTTCCAAAGACCAGCAATCCTACCACTGCACACGGTTAATTATTATATGCACACTCCAAATAAATCGAACCCACGCAAAACAAACCCAACGAAAAAGACACCAAACACAGCACACTGTAGACAGTCTGTAAAACAAACCGCCCAAAGAGCAAAGAAGGTCGTCGAGCACACTGTGCCCGACAAAACAGAAGTGGAGCGCTGAACGCTATGCGCTCAACGCGGAGGGAGGCAAAGGAAGTTGAGCGAGCAGTGCGCGACGGAACGGAAACGGGATGTGCGGGAAAGCGGGTGGAAAACGCGCTACGCAACGAAACGGGACGGTGGGAGAGAACGGGCGGGAAATGAGGTTGGATAGAACTATGTTAGCAGACCACAGCAAAAACTCAAGCAAACAACCTAGCCGTAACTCCAGAACAAACTTAAGTCACACCCCAGGAAGAAGGAGAGAAACTACTGCAAGACAATCTAACATAGTTCATAATGGGTTTATAACGACAAATTTAACGACAAACTAATTTACGGCAATGCAGTAGTACACTAAAAGGATGTAAAGGTCAAGAAATTTACTAGCCGTAACTCCAGAATAAACTTAAGTCACATCCTAGCAAAACCCAAACCACAACAAACAATCAGCATACTAGCGGTATTAAACAAAGTACAGCAAAATTGAATAAATTACAATAGTGTTTTTGTAGATGAAGACAGTTGGAAAGTCAAGAAACAATCCAGCCGTAACTCGAGAATAAACTTAAGTCACACCCTAGAAGGCAACAAGACCAAACCAACTAGCAATCATACAGATACATATAAACATAAAGCAGCAAATAAATATACTACAACAGGAAGGCTAGTAAATTAGTAAAGTTGAAAAGTCAAAGGGCATTCCAGCCGTAACTCGAGAATAAACTTAAGTCACACCCTAGAAAGCTATAAGACCTAAACAACAAACCAGCATACTAGCTTACTCATCATACTACAGCAAAAACAACAACATACTTCATCACCTATGACATACTACATCGAAAATCAGAAAAGTAGTGAAGAAAACGAAAAGCGGAGCTTTGGAAGAGCGACGTTATTGAAAAAAACGGAACTCGGAGAATTGAAAAGTTAAAGGAGAAAAAGGACGCGCACGAAACGGTACATAAACGAGCGACGAGGAAAAATTATAGTGATTCCATAATTTTTTTTTGTGGACCGGAGGTTGTGAAAATTTTCAAAACTTTTTGTGTTTATTGAGTTTTACTCAATTTACGAACCTTCTTGTTGAGAAATTGATTTTTTGACAATTTTGTCAAAATTTTATGCTTTTGTTCGATTTTTTCTATTTTTGGTCAACATTTCTGCAATTTTTTGAATACAGAACGGTAATCCAGTAAACTAGACGGTTTTAAACTCAAAAGTACGGTTTATCAATATTCGGTATTGATTTTCTAAAGTTTTTTGCGATTGCCTCAAAATTGACCAAAATTTTCAAAATTGAACAATTTAGCATTATTTTCTCTCAATTTTCTCTATATCAGAGGTTATTTTTTGATATACTAACCGACTATATCAATTTTCTCAAATTTTTGGTAAATCAGCCAAAAATTTTCAAAATTGATGTTTTTTAGTCTCAAAATTTATGTTTGCCGGGGCCCCTTCACCAGTGTTTTCTACTAAGATTAGTTTAATTCTACTACACCAATGTCAAAAAAATTCACGGGTTGGGTTTCTTGCCGTCTAGGTGATAAATCTAATTAATTCACACTAATCAGCAAAAAAATTCTTTAATGTTCTGTCTTACAGTTTTGTCGATGTCAGTTTCACCTCTGTAGATGCTCTGAGTGCCTCTTTTCATCCCGTTTGCTGTCTCTGTGACATCAGATTCACTTCGTCGTCCTAGAGTATCTCATTGTGAGGACTACACTGGACGTCTGAACCACTAGAGCTGATAGAGAAACCCATTTCATGTAGTTTCTTTCTCCACCTCCGTCTCCAATGACACCTGTTACTTTTAGATGACATAAGGATGTAGACAAGACTGTGTTACAACGCAAGCTTTCCGGAATAATATACAAGGGAAAATAACAATGTTATAAAGGATTATTTAAGTCAAATTTATTGCACAGTAAGGTATTAACAAAAAGTAGTAATGATGAGCCCTGGCAGTAGTTTCAGGTAAATAAGTTGATGACGAATTGGGATGAATTTGAGTTACTAAACAGTAGGCATGATTAATTGGTTTGTATCTGAAGTCAATGGTTCTTGTTTAGGATAGATGGAGTGGATGTGAATAACAAACATATACGTTTTGTCAACTTAGTTGAATAAGTGAATGAACTGAAGTGAGCTGAATGCTCTACCAATGAGCTATACCCCCGTACCTCTCGCATGCCCCCGTACCTCTCGCATAGGTTAATAAGTCGACGACTTAATCAGAATTAACGGATAATAAGGGTCGCGGTACCAATATTAACTCTGTCGGAAAATAACAGAAGTTCGGAAGATTCAATTCAACTCTTTTTTCGTCATATAACAACGTGTTATTAGAATAAAGCAACGTATAAGCATTATCAAGTTCAATGTAACAAGTGAAAACTTAGACGGCAGATTTTGTTGTTCATTTAACAAGTTTTTTCGTCTGATGTCATTGACGTCAAAATCAGTTCGTATTCAATCGGCAATTGTCTAGAAAACCTAAAAATATTAAGCCGAAAACCAGCTTAATCGATACATATAGTGGTTATATTTACTTAAAATTAGGTTAAATGAACTTTTTCGGAAGTTTCTACGTATATTAGAATGTATTTAAATCTTATTTTAAAGTTTAGAAATGCTCGATTCTGATTGGCTAATAATATCTCGCTTACTTATTTACTTCGTAACATGTATTGTTTTTGGTTTATGAGCCCATATGGAAAACTTTCATGGTATTAATTATTTACTCTGATTTAAAAAGTAAAAGAGACATCAGAGAGAGCACTATTAGATCAAGAGACCATTTCTCAGTTGTCTCACAATGAATGCGAAAAAAATAAAACAATTTCTTAAACAAAAAAAATAGAAAAATCCTTTTTGAAGTAGCCAATCAGAAGCCCAACAACAGTATAATAAAAATGAAATAACTCAAGTTAGTAAAATTAGCCCAGACAACCAGAAAACAAATTAGGACATTTTATAACTCTACCAAACGAACCATTCAGGGGAAGTTGTTGATCATTTTCTTGTGCACGAAAACATATTACTGTTGTTTAATTAGTGTTTTAACCTTGTGAAAGATGTTGAACTCAAGACTGACAAAAAATATTTTAATTTCCTGACCTTATCCATTAGACTGTTTTTGGGAAATCCGTTATTGATTCATAGGATTTTTGTTTGGTTTTGGTTAAACAATAGTTTAGAAACTTCGAATTCTGCTGCTGAAAAAATGTGGACAGTTTGCATATCAAGTTGACAAAGTCAAATTGCGTATTGAATAAATGTGTACGCAAAATTCTATTAACTATTTTGTCTAGTTTATGCATTGCTGACTTGTGGGCAGTCTCCAAGATTGAAATGCTTTATTGCACCACTCGTTCAACAGATGTATGTAGAGCAGTGATCAACTGTTTGCAAGTCGACTTTTTTGTAGTTTAAAAAACCAATGAAACAGGCGAGCTTTGTTTCTACACGTGTAGTGTTTTCAACGAAACCCAACTTCTTATCTATTCTTATGACAAGATTACTGAGGAAACTTATGTTTCCTAGAAGTTTTTCTTATTTTATAATTGTTCGATGAATTTTTTTTGTCTCGATCGCGTTCTCGGTTTCTGATAGGACCTTCCGATGTTTCGGCCTTGTTTGAGTCCTCTGAGATTTTGTTTCAGGTGCTGTTTCTTCGGAATAAAAAATACGTTTGACTGAGAGTTTAGTGGATTTAGATAATAAATTCAGATTATGAATGCAAATGGTCCCAATATCCAAACTTGTGATACTCTATTTCCCATATCTCTGCATTTGTTATTTTATTTTTTACCAGATCTTACAAACTGCTTGCCATTACTCAGATGCAATTCTTATACACATAAGACGAGACCTCTTGATCCATATATTTTTGATTTTTGGAGAAATGTATTTCTATCAATTGTATCAATAGATTTTTCAAAAACTTCTATATGTATGCGTGTGCGTGTCGTGTGTCTCTGTGTATGTCTGTGTCATTGGGTCTCTGTCTGGGTCTACGGTTGAGTGAATGTGTGTGCGTGTGTGTGTGTGTGTGTGTGTGTGTGTGTGTGTGTGTGTGTATGTGTGTGTGTGTGTGTGTGTGTCTATGTGTGTGTGTGTGTGTTTGTGTGTGTGTGAGTGTGTGTGTGTGTGTGTGCGTGTGTGTGTGCATGTGTAAGTGCTTAATTTTGATCTATAGAAAGCAAAGTCAAAAAAACTTCTCCAATTTACAGCAGCTATTCTAAATTCTTTGTAGCGCTGTTCACCAGTTCACCGACAACCTTTCTGAAACGAGTGCGACTTGAATTGATATCGGAGCATCGTTTCCGACTCCCAATTTTGGTCTTCCGAAACTCCGATTCCATCGATATTGGAGAAGCTAATCTCCAATTGACTTTTCTGAAGTAAAGTTTTTCTATAACGGCATTTAAAAATACCATGATAGTAGGCAGCAAATTTGGGTTCTTTCCCATTATAGCCCTCTCCCCACGACGAAATATAGCCACCATTCTAATTAGGAGAGAGGAGGATCTAGCTGTACGTTATGACCACAAACTTGCGGGCCGTGGGTTGGGGGGGGGGGGGGGGTATAATGGCAAACACTTTGAATATTTTGGAACTTTGAGTGCTATTGGTAAAAATTTGGCTGTAATTGTTCACTGCCTTTATTTTTCGATTTTCAGGAGTAAAGTTGTATTAACAAAAATTAACTGTAGATTTGTATTAACAAGTTTAATCAACTTGAATTTATAGCTGATGTCTAAAACTGACTCATATTTAAATTGTCAACAATCAAATTGACTTTCGAATGTCTGCTTTATGTAAGATCAAAATGTTATCTCTAAGTTTGTTAGGTTATACTGTTCAAATGATATCTGTTTATACCAAAGTTTTGAGTAAACATAACAGCACACGTCAAAAGTGATTTCAACGAAACTGGACCAACTGTGAATTCAGTACTGGGATCTATTCTGTTTCAACATCCCCCCCTCCCCAAGTGTTTTTGATGACCCCCCGTTACAAATAACTTGTAGTTATATGGCACGTTACTATGTAAGAAAATAGCACGAGCGCCGGGGGGCCATGAAAGATTTATGCTCACTGCGCTGGGGGGGGGGGAGCAGAATAGATCCCAATACGGAATACCAGAATCATTTGGGGCGTAAAATAACATGAAACAAGGCGGCTCGTTAATGTGCGTTCGCACATGATGTTCAGACCCGAGCTCATCTTCATTTTTGACTTAATTGTCAACCAAAGGAAGAGATAACAAAAATAGATGTTTGAGTTTAAAACAATCGTTACCCAACCTATCTACTAATTGAATTACCTAATGCCATGCCTTCTTACAGCGCCCATGACATCTGGCAATAAACAGACTACGAGTCTAAAAAAAAACAAACAGCAAAATTAGCAAAAACAAAAATTTCACGGCAAAAACTGAAATCTAAAATTAAAAGCACATAGTAAAAAACGTCAAAATGCAGTCAGATAAAACCTTAACTCAGCAAATTTACGGTCTCCTAATTGTGGATGCAATGCTTTTTTAATGAGACTATGTAGCAAACCAACAAAGAAAACAATCAATGAGGCGAAATTCAAAAATTATTCAACATTTTTTAAACCAAGAAATTCCAAAGGTCTTAAAAATCATTAGCTTTTAACTAACTAATCTTTGATAAATTACTAAGAAGTTTTACAAAACCAAAAGAAACTGTCTTTGGATAGACTAAGCCAGAGAAACGAACTAAAGAAAAACTTAAAAACTTACGATTAGCGAAAACATAAACTATTGCTACCATTAAAATCATTAGCTATTATCTGAAAATTATGTAACTTTACTTGAATTCTAATTTCTAATATTTCAATTGAAGGAATTATACGGAGAGAATAAATAATTTGACTCCGATCACTTTTGAAAACCATTGGGATCTGTTACTACGCGATTTTTCTGAAACAAGAGAAAAAGAAACGCAAAAAATGACCACTCAGAAAACATTTATAAAAACGCATATTGTCCGACAAACAAAGAATCGGTGACAAATAATATCACTACAAATGTTATTTTTTGAAACACAAGAAATTGGATGAGATTTCTTCTTAATGAAAATAAGTTACACTTTGACGAAAAAAACAACAAAAACTGAAACGTTTGAAAAATATTTGAAAATGTATATCATAAACTTTAAGACTAAAGGCGAAAAACTGACTGCTTCGGGTAACAAAATTATTTCAATCCTCAATTACAAACCTAAAAGACTTGTCAGCAATTTACGGCTTGTCAGCAATTTACTTAGAGAACAAAAACAGGCAAAAACAGCAATCGCATGAAAAAAATTGAGCGAGAAAAGTGTCGAAGGCATTAAAAAAACGAACTTTTCACCAAAACTTTGCCATGTTCAAATAATTTTTAGCAGAAATGGAACTCTTTTTTATCTTTATAAATTCAAAAAAATCAAATATGAAAAAATACATTAGAGCCACGAAATTTTTTTAGAATACTCGTAGTATCAACGCCATTAAATTCATAAGCTTTCAACGGAATCACTAAATTCAGGAAATTATGCCTCCATGGGTCAACAAGTTTGTTTTTCAATCATTATTCATCAAAAAGACCTTACAACAAGTTATCGACGATGAAAACAACAACAAAGACAGGCAAAAACCTAAAATTCAGTAGAAAAGTGCAAGAAGAAAGTGTCGAATTAATTTTAATCATAAGCTCTTCTCTGAAAACATTATCCATGATCTGTTGAACCTCTTATCTAAACAAACGGGAACTATCAGTAATAGGATAATGTTGTAAGATATTTAAAGGATCCCAAAAAAAGAAAAAGTGCCCGAAAACAAAAAACAATATGAAAACTAGTGACATTGAAGTTTTAAAACTAATAGGTAAAAAATAAAGCCGCTAACCATATTATTTTTGATTGGACTAGAAAAACATTGATTCTGTAAGTACGAAGGCTGACTAACAGTTCACGAAAAAATGTTTAGGATTGGTGAATGTTCAAAAAAATATTTCGAAAAACTATTTTTAAAGTCTTAACAGCCGTTTAACTCAAAATCTTCCAACGGAGGTCGATAAAAACGCACAGAAATAACACAATGGAGAAAAAAATTTTACATGCTTAGACAATCAATAAGACATCACAATGAGTCTTCGGACAAATAAAACAACAACAAAATCAAGCGAAACCAAAGTTCAGAAGAAAAAAGGGAGAAAATTTCGGAGCCATTTAAACCATTAGATTTTCTCTGAAAACTTTATCTGTGATCCATTGAATGTCTTCTTTTAAAAAATTTTTTAATTCTTTTGTCACTGAATTCTTTAAACCAAAAGTTACAAGATAAAACCGCCAACGAAATTATTTTCAATTGCATTAGAAAGCAATTGGGTTTTGTCAAAGCTGAGACTGACTAACAATTCACGAAAAATTTAAGATTGGTTAACGTTCAAGAAAATTTTCGAAAAATTGTCTTTAAATTCTTAACAGCCATTAAATTCAATAGATTTCGACGGAAGTCAATAAATAGCCTCGAATATGCCCCAATGGGAGTATAGGGATGATTGTAAAGCATAGATCATCAATATGACGTCACAATAAGTTTCATGACTATGAAAATAACAACAACAAAAAACAGTCAAAGACCAGAAAGTCAATAAAAAAGTGCGAGAAGAAAAAGTCGAAGCCATTTAAACAAAAGCTTTTCTCTGAAAACTTTATCTGTGATCTACTGAAAGTTTTTTAAGCCAATAAGTGCTGTCAATTTTAGGATAATGTGATAAGGTTTCAAAAGTAACCAATAATACGGAAATATACAAAAAATTTTTTAAAAGTTTTTGAAATCTTGTGTCATTGAAGTCATATAAATGAAAATTAGGAGACAAAACTGCTAGCCAGATCAAATTTGATTCAAATGGGGCGGAATGGGTTGCTGTCATCGGAGAAACTGACTTGCAGTTCAGGATAAAACGTTTACGATTGGTTAATGTTCAAAAAAATTTTTCGGAAAATTATTTTTAAAGTCTTAACAGCTATTAGCTGTCCTCTCGAAGCACTAGATATGTTCACTTCAACCTCATTACGGAATTTTTTTGCACTGTTAGTTAATGAGTCTATGCCATAAGACTCCAAAAATTTAGTAAAACCTCAAAAAGAAATTCAAAATTTCTTTAATATTAAGAAAACTCAGAGTCGAAGCCAAAAAAAACATGAGCAATTCCTTGAAAACAATTTTTTTGTTGACTGGGCTTCATTTGACTGTAAAGAAGGTTTGTCATTTACGGAACCTCGATATAAAAAGGGACTTGTTTCTAGGTGACTTAAAAAGGCAAATAAATGTGGACAAGTTTTATTAAAAAGAGCTCTCAAACAGAATTCGATTTTTTTTGATATTGAACCTCCCTATAAGACCAGAACTTGTCTTTTTTTGATTCTTTTAGTCTAATAGGAACACAAAATTGGTTCATTTTATGGCGAGAAATTTAAGTTTGAAATACCATTTTTATTGAAATTATCTTAATTTGAGGAAAATTCAAACTAAAAGTCAACAAATATCCCGTGTTCACACAAAACTTCAATCCTCGATAACTCTTCGAGAAAAAACGAAAATCAAAAAAACTTTTTTATTTTTAATTCTACGCTGGACCAGTTTTCAATGATATCACTCACATTTCTCTGCGATGAATATATTGATTGGCCAAAATTGACTGAACAAAAAAAACACATTTGAGTATATAGTTCCTCCCCCCACAAGTGGGGTCGGAACAAAAACTCGATTAGCAAAACCAATTTGGTAGACATTAGACAACTACCTTCAACAAACATTTTGTGGTAATTACGCGAAAGCATTAAAAACACTTTAAAAGTTGACTTGAAAAAAAAACACTTCTAATGTGGTATGTTTCCCCAACAAGAGTCTTAGGGTCTTCGTCTACAAATGAGATATAAAACTAATTGTAGAGTTCACATTTTTCCAAATTTTTACGTCATCCCCCCCCCCCCCCTCCAACCTCCCCACTTCCTCAACAGTTCTGAACTTCGAAAAACAAAAAGAGGACAAAGTGAAAAACAGACAATGTATTCATTGCTTTAAACAATTTTCATAGAAAAATGGAAAATAAGCCAACTGATTAAGAAAATTTACCACTTGAATAAAACTAAAAACTCAAAAAAATGTCCACTTTAATTGTTTTTATTTGATGTTCTAATAATATCCTCAAATTTTAAGCTGAAATTTTCCGCCTAATTATTGAAATCTTTTGTTGACTATTCTTATGGGTCTGGTTACGCATTACAACGCAAAACGTACACATTACGAAGTAAAGTTTGCTCAATTTAGTTGGTTTTCGCCACGATAGCAGAAAAAAACAAAATGAATCAATTAGACTTTAATTTTAAAAAAGGCCAAACTTTAGATACTTGAATCAAACAAAACATTGCAAGAACGTGAAAACAACACACAAAACAATTTTCTAATGTATGAAACAGAAAATCAGAAAGCAAAATTAGTCTGGCATAACCACTGGCAATTTTATGAAACTTTTAACTGTCGACAGAACCCCTTGATGTTGTTGAATCAAAAGTCTCCAAAACAACGAAAAAAGAAGGACAAAAACAAAAACTGAGACTACAAAAAAAAATGGTCCAAAATATAGTAATAAACCATCCCCTATTAACTTATAAAGCTCATTAGACGTCAAATGAATTAAGAATGACTTTGATCTTGTGAAAAAATAACAGGGTTTTGAGAGATTCAGAGTAGTTTTGCAAATTTTGATAAATGAGATTTGCGACAAAATATTCAGCCGATATGAACAATTCGAAACCTAAAATCTACAGAAAACTAATCTTTAAGTGTGCTCTCTTAAAGTCAGTCACAATTTCTCTGTCAATTTTTTTATTGTTTGGATGCTCTTGTAGTCGAAATTAAAATCGACTTGCCAAAAAACATCAGCTTCAAAAGCATAATTTATCCGACTCGAAATTTAAAAAAATTATGAAATATTTTCTTTCAGAACAGATGAAACCAAGAAAGAATTTGAGCAAAAATCCTACCAAATTCCAAAATTCAATAAAACTCCCATACATTAACTTGCAAAGTGACGGTGAAGTTGTACTCATACAAAATCTTTTGCTGAAAAGAACGGAATTGCCGCATGGGATAAAAGCGCTGAAGTAATGGCCTATAAACTACCTTACCGTGGCTATTAAAAACAATATCAATGCTAGCAAACGTTTTGAGGTTGAAACTTCTGGCCAAATTCCACAATGAGTTCTTACACTGATGTCGATCTTCAATGTTTGTGATTCGTTAACAACCGGTGGCCTTTTAAAATCTGCTAACATTTTCACTCGGCTGTTTCCGATTCTAGTAATCACGTTCAATGGCTCGACCGAAAAGAATTTTGTTACCAGCCTTATTACTCTATAATAGTCGGAAGAAGTCATATCTGAGATATATTCTCAGTTGAAGTTTGGTTCGCAACCGGATTTATGTTCGAATTTGTGTTTTGTCCAGAGACCTCGTTGACCGTTTTTGTACCTTGTAAATTGTCTAATGATGCTTTTCAAGATCTGCATAGCCTGGGTAGTATGGTTTTCACTATATGTAAGGTAAAAATTTTTGCATTTTTTATTATAATGGCGCCCTGGTAGAATTGTGCCTTCGTTAACAACACCGAGATTTAATGGTGAACAAGGCGGCTCCTCAATGTGCGTTCGCACATGATGTTCCGACCCGAGCTCATCTACATTTTTGACTTAATTGTCAACCAAATGAAGAGATAACAAAAATAGATAATTGAATTTTTAAAAAATTCTACATTTTAAGTTAATTAAACACACTAAATTCTGCCTCGATGAAATAACAATCATAGGTTTCATTCATGTGTTATCAATAACTCATCACAATAAGTCGTATGGCAAAGAAAAATACATCAAAACCACGAAATTGATTAATTGATTAATACGCTAAATTATGCCTAGATGATGTGACGACTAGGATTTTTGTCATTCAAAATTTATCAATAAGACATTACAACAAGTCATTGACTATGAAAACAACAACAAAAACCGGCAAAATCCAAAAGTTCGGTAGAAAATTGAGAGAAGAAACTGTCGAAGCTATTTAAACCATAAGCTTTTTTTCTCTGAAAACTTTTTCAACGATCCATTGAACGTCTTCACTAAGCCAATGGGAGCTATCAATATTAGGATAATGTAATACGATTTCAAAAGAAACCAAAATTACTAAAAAAAATCCAAAAATTATAAAAATTATGAAAACTCGTGCACCGAAGTAAAAAAAAACCAATAGTTAGAAGACAAAACCGCTAACTAGATAAATTGTTGCTGATGTAGAAAAAAAGCGGTTCTGTCATTACCGAGACTGACTTACAATCCACGAAATTAAACTTAAGATTGATTTATGTTAAAAAAAAAATAAAAAAAATTTTTTAAGTCTTAACCGCCATTAAATTCAAAAGCTTTCATAGGAATTCAATGAATACGCTCAGCTATGCCACGATGTGAATACAAGGATGTTTATGATGCCTAGGTAATCAATAAGACATCACAATATGTCTTATGACTATGAAAAAAAACAACAAATACAGGAAAAAAAAACCAAAATTTCTTTAGAAAAATGGGAGAAGAAAGTGTTGAAGCCATTTAAACCATACTTTTTTTTCAGAAAGTTTTATCTATGATCCTTTGGACGTTTTCACTAAAGGAAGATGTAGCCATCAATATTAGGATGACGTGATAAGATTTCAAAATGAACCAATAAAACGAAATGTCCAAAAAATTTTTTTAAAAAATTTGAAACCTTGTGGCATTGAAGACGTATAACCAATAGTTATTTGATAAAGCCGCCAATGAGATTATCTTATGTTGCAGTGGTATGAAGGAGTTCAATCCTGTTTTTACTGAGACGAACTTACAGTTCACAAAAATAAGTTTATGATTTACTAATTTTAAAAAAACTTCGAAAATTTATTTTCAAAGTCTTAACAGCCATTAGCTGTCCACTCACAGCACTAGATAGGTTCACTTAATGCTGATTAGCAAATCTATTGAACCTTTAGTCATCAAGTTTATGCCATAGGATTATAAAACTTTAGTAAAACCTCAAAAAATAAATCAAAGTTTCATTTGAAATTACGAAATTTGAGATAGAAGTCCAAAAAAAACATGAGCGATCCCTTCGAAACAAATTTTTTGTTCATTGGGCTTCATTTGATCGTAAAAGAGGTTTGTCATTAACAGAACTTCGATATTAAAAGTGTCTAGTAGTCTCTAGGTGACTTGAAAAAACAAAAAAATTGCAAAATTTTCTAAAAAAAGAGCTCCCAAACCTAATTCGAATTTTTTTATATATTAAACTTCCCTCTAAGACTAGAAGTAGTCTTTATTATCTCCTTTCGTCTATTAAAAACCTAAAATTGATTTACTTCTTGGCGTGAAATCTAGTTTTGAATTAAATTTTTCGTAGAAAAAAACATTAATTCGAACGAAAATTACGGTAAAAGTGAACAAAAGTGAACCAAATATCCAGTGATCACATGAAACTTTAAACCTCGATAACTCCTCGAAAAAAAAACGAAATTCAAAAAAATCTTTTTAATTTCGAATTCTACGCTGGACGAGCTTTTTAATGATACCACGCACATTTCTCTACGATGAATATATCAGTCGGACAAAATTCACGGAACAAAAAAACCCATTTGAGTATATAGCTCCTCCCCCCCACAAGTGGGGTCGGAAGAATAACGGAAATCAATATTTTCTTCAGCAAGTAACGCAAGCTTCAAAATCATTTTCAGTTTCTTAGACGAAATGGAAAGTTCTTGTGAAGAACGTTCCCAAAAGAGCTCAATGGCCAGTGATTTTCTTTCAGATTTACTTCTCGAAAACTGCGGCGTACGCAATTACATCAGTTCGGAATACACGTTAATGCGTTATGTCTATAATCGGAATAGCAATGATAGAGAACGGTGAAATAATGGTTAAGTGACTGTGCGTGAAGTCACTGAGAACTTCTGGCGTTAATCGAGAACCGCTAAGCGGTTCGAGATATTGAGTCAGAATTTTGAAGTGCCTGCTGCGGAGTCATTTAACCATGCTTAAAACACGAAACGCGCACGTTTTAAAATGACAAAATTCAACGAAATTCAACTTCTGGCTAAATAGCAACTTCTGGCATTTCGACTTCTGGCACTGCAGACTTTCGGCATTTCAAAATGTGCACGTGAGTTTTTTAAGTAAAATGACAGATAATTTACCGTCTGTACAGCATATGTGACACGAGGATTATGTAGAAACAAATTTCTAATGGAGGTTTATCGCAACGCATAAGTTTAGCGTATCTTATTCAAAAATTGCATAGACCTATCAATCATTTAAGGGCAGCCAGAAAGCGCTGTGTATATTTTGTCACGAAATACAGTAATATTTTTATCACAATGCGCTAGGTGTTTCATCAGGAAACAATAATTTTGTTATGTCAAAATACGACTGTTATTTCATATAACACGAAAAATGCCAGATATTCCGATTAAAAGAACGTTAGGATGTACTGATTAAAAGAACTACTGTTGTCATGAAAACATCAGTCTGTTTTAGTCAGTAAGCCATGAATTCTTTTAAAAACGCTTGCTATATTTTGTCAAAAAACTGGGCACATTTTGCTAGAAAAAAACTAGATACGCAATCTAACAAAATGCAATGAATCATAAAAATCTAGCTGTTTTTTGCCACAAAAACAGTAAGCATTATTGTTGGATATGTTAGGTAAGTTTTGGAACGGTATGGTTTGTTTTTTAACTCACTATATATTCGGTATTTATTTCAAAAATTTGGGGTTTGTTAAACCAGAAGAATTCCCTATCCATGGAATCACAAAAAGACTAGCTAGCTTGTTTTTATCACATAACTACATAACGGTATGAAATTTATTCGAAATTATAGGTAAGTTTTTGACGGAACTCTATGCATTTTACTCACTGAATAAAATTAAGGTAACTTTACGTCAAAAAACATTCTAACTCACCTTAAATGTTAAGGTAGATTTGCTTTTTCTTAACTCACCTTAACTAAACTTAACTTTACCTGACCTTTACCTGAAAAGTTAAGGCGCCACTACCTTAAAAAAAACCTTAAATTTTACTCCAACTTGCCTTAAAATTACCTTAAGAAATTACCTTAACATAACCTTAAAAATTTCTTTAACTTTGCCTTAACTAAAGGTGAAATTTAAGTTAAAATTAGGGTAAAATAGGGTAAACAATTAAGGTGAGTTAGGGTAAATTTAGGGTAAATTGTCCGCCACAGTTAGGGTAATTATGTAATGTAATTTTAAGGGAAGTTAGGGTAAAATTAAGGTCTTTGTTAAGGTAGTGATGTCTTAGTTATTCAGGTAAATTTCGGGTAAAGTGGAGGTAAAAACTACTGGAGGTAAGGCGAGTGAAAGTATGCTCAGGTAGAGAACAGTTAGGGCACTTCTACCTTCACCGGTTACCTTAAGGACACGTTATCGACGGTAAAATTGATATGAAACTTTCCGATTAGGCCTGAGACCCCTGCTTTTGGATCAAGTCTTTTGAATCGTGTGTTTCATCTGTTTCTTCGACTCGAAGTGCAGTATTGGAAGCTCGTTTATGATTGTTTTACAGTACTAAAATTTTGTGGTAATTTTACAGCAGAACGTAACAAAAGAAAGTTAAAGAAAATTAAATTAATTCTACTTTAACAGAGTTAACGTAAATTTTTACCTTAACTCAAGTTAGGGTAAAGTTAAGGTAAATTTTACCTTGACTTTACCTTATTAACGGTATACCTTAACTCAATTAAGGAGAAAACACCTTCACTTTATTTAGTGTGTAGCTAACAAAACTCTGGCTATTTAATGTGAGAATTTAGCAGGTATGTTTCATAACAAAAATTCAAAAAAATAAAATTAAAAATAAACGCCACTTACTTCATTTCACAAAATGCTAGTTAGTAAATATATCTGCAACGATAGAAATTTTCCCCAAAAAATAATAGTTGTCATGTCACGAATTCCGAGGTACGCTAAGCCATAGGTCACAATATAAGAATTGTTCCATAATGATAGGTATAAATTAAGGAATATTGTTTTTTTTGGCTCATAAAAGGCTAGTTTGTATATATTCAAAATACAAGTTATTTTTTAATGCACACAATTCAAAAACATAAAATGTTCATGAAAAACAAGGTGTATTTTGATTTAATAAGCGCTTGGTTTTACATCCCAGGTTGACGTGCCAGATTGAAGTGACCTCTCGTTAGACCCAAGTCCAACGCACACGATGTGTTTCCAGACGAAAATTACAGGGTCGGGGATTTGTTTCCAGCGCACAATAGAATGATCAGAGGTCACTTTGGTCTGGGGATAGTCTGATCAGAGGTCACTTACGGAAGTAATGGTCTGATCAGAGGTCATTCATTTCCGCCTGGGTTGAACTTTTGGATGTTAAGGGTCTGATCGGAGGTCATTTCCATCGAGATTGGTCTAACCAGGGGCAGCATTCAAGCGCAAAATAGTCTGATCAGAGAAGTTTTCGAGCGCAATTGGGTCTAATCATAGAGCACTTGAGCGCTTTTTTTCTTTCGCTTTATTGAATTTTTTTACCGAGAGAAGTTGTTTCAAACAAGACAACACAAAAAGCCTGCATTCTGATCAGAGACACAACAAAAATCTGATGGTTCTGATCACAACCAAGGGATCCAGCTGATAGCAAATGCTTATTAGGAGTGTTTTAGGCTTTTATGTACAAAGTTTTTAGTTTTTTAACCCTTAAGAGGTAAACTCAAGTTCCATAAATTTAAAAGTCATCAAATAAATAAAAGAGAAGTTTTGATTTTGAATTGGGAGTTTATGTTGCTGTTTTTGCAGAAATTTTTCTTAAAAACCAATTGATTGCTCATATTCCTGGAAGCCAATTCAAGCGCCGGGATGTGCTTTGCTGGCTCTGCTGGTTTTAGTTCCTATTCTTGATGTTCCTGGCTAGCCCGCATAGCTACTGATTCGTTCGTAGTTTTCACAAGCGTACTAAGTAATCAAATAAAAGTTTTTTTCGTAAGAGGGAGAAGTCGTTAATCACGTTTAAGAATTCAAGAAGTAAAGTGTGACACAGAGACATAATTAAAGAATAAATGGAGTGAAAAAAAGAGAAAAAGGCTTACTGCGTGGTGAAGATTGAATTGCTGCCTCCGGTTTTTTCACATCAAGAGAGCACTGGGCTACTAGTTGCTTTATTAGTGGCAGAAATGTGTAATTGTGTTTAAGGAGCTATTAGTTAATAAAAGATCAAAAGCAAAAAATAGTCTCTGCGCTCTGTTTGATTAGAGGAATGGAGCCCTGCGCTACAGCTCGATGGAATTACTGTACACAAGTGTTATTATGCTTAAGATTTTAAGCGTTAAGACGGGTTAAAATGAAATGAGCGATGGAACAAAACGTTCCTAGCGCCTGGTGGGGATTGAAACACTGCGCTCGGTTTGATAAGAAGAATAGAGTACTGTGATACAAGTCGCAATTTCAATCACAGAAATGTGTAATTAATTTTATAAGTTAGTCATTCATATAAGGATTCAAATCTGATCTGCTTTATTGGTGGTTTTTCGCGGGCATCTCACAACTAAGCCCCGAAATTGCCTGGTGAGCGGCTGGCATAGCTGCAAGATTAGGACAGGGCACAAAGTTGTTTCACATTTGATCCGAAATAACTAAGCAACCTGCAAGCAAAAGGTCATTGGTTGATAGTTCTTCCGCAAAATAGGAAAAGGAATATAGAAAAACAGATAAAAATAAGAAGAACGCAAGCTATTCCTACTACTAGAATCATTTTTCTTTGCTCCATTTGCTTAGTTACAATATTGTTGACTATTTGGCCAACGAACGCTTAATTTTGTTGTAATTAAATCTAGAAAGTAATATTAATTACGAGATAAAAACGAAAGAAATGGTAATGGTCCATGCGCCTGGCGGTGTTCGGACCAATGCACCCCATTTCATCAAAGAATTAAAGCACTGGGCTACAACTCGCTGTTTTGATTGTACAAATATCTGATTATGATTAAGAAAGTAATATTTAAGACGCGTTAAAATGAAAAAAGGATTTAAATGAACAGTTCTTTGTGCCTGCTGGGTATTGAACAACTGCGCTCGGTTTGATTTGAAGAATATAGCACTGCGCTAAAAATCGCTACTTTAGTCACAGAAGCTTGTATATAGTTTTTCAGTTTGTGATTCGTTGATGAGGATAGAAGTTGTGTAGATGAATGAAGGTTTTGTTTTTCTGTAATAGTTAACGACTGAACCTAAAGAAAGCTTTTTGTAACAATTAGAAAACGAAATAAATACAAATAGGGAAGAATTAAATCAGTAAAAATTGCTATGCTAACCTAATTCATAAAGCCACTGAACCAAAACGCGCATAGCACTAAAATATTTTGGTATTTGTATAATTCTAACTTAACTGTGATATAGATATCAGTTGAGGGACTGTGCAAAGTATCAATTCTGTTGTTTGATAATGAAGCGAACCGATCCAGAGATTATTTTTGAAGTGACTCCTCTGGCATACTGCTGATGACGCTGAGTTCTCCAATTACTAAAATTGTGTAATCGGCAATATTGTTGTTTTTTTCATGTTTCTCACAACTGAGCCCACAATTTACTGGGCGAGCGGCTGGCTTAGCTGCAACATTATGACCGGGCACAAAATTTGTTTCAATTTTGATCCGATTTGATCAAGCAAGCTGTTAGAAATAGCTCATTGGTTGATAATTGTTCCACGAAATAGGAACTGGAATGTACACAAATAAAAAAGAGAAGAATGCAAGCTATTGTTCTGACTCGAATCATCTTCAACTGTTTCATTTTTTTGTTTCAAAATCGTTAATTCATACGCCAAAGTACGCTGAAGTTGTTGTAATTGTTTTTAAGAAATTAGTTTTTAACACGAAACAAACTGTTTTTGCGCCTGGTAAGGATCAAATCACTGCGCGCCATTTCTTCAGATGGAAAAATCACTGCGCTACAACTCGCTGTTTTGGTGGAAATAATGTCTAATTATGTTTAGGAAGGTAATAGTTATACGCGTTATTACAATATTAGTATAAATATTAATAAAAAGAGTAATATTTTTATTACTAAGGATATTAGTATCACTAAACAATATTATCTTCAAATTAAAAACGCACTAAATTGTTTCTCTTGCGCTTTCTTATTTTTCATAAGTACCAACCAAATCGTTATTCTAATTATTATCTATTTCATTAACTTTCGTTGATTTATTATAAAGTTTATTAAACTTTATGCTGATGGCACTGAACAGGGTAATTCTTTTTCCAGTAAACGCTAGTTGTTGCTGTTGTCGCTATATACGATAAAATGATTTCTGCTATGTCACTCACATTATTATAAGATGTTTATTTAATTAGTTTTTTAATATAATCATTATTTTCAGTTTCAGTTACTAGCTTTAATATCTTTGAATTTATTGTTTATATTACTGAAAATATTGTTTGCTTTAATGTTATCGTTTATCAGGTGCTCGTTAGCAGTTGCCGTTTCACGGACCTTTTTTTCTGTAATTGTAGATATTAGGATATAGCAGTTTTTCAATTAGTGCTGTTGCTCTTGCTTGATTTATGGACATCGTGATATATTTGCTCATTTTCATTTATAGTATAACTTACAATTTCTTTCATTGCATTCCTTTGATCAGACTAATAAAGCGTCTCAAATATTGCTACTGATTCGTTCGTAGTTTTCACAAGCGTACTAAGTAATCAAATAAAAGTTTTTTTCGTAAGAAGGAGAAGTCGTTAGTCACGTTTAAGAGTTCAAGAAGTAAAGTGTGACACAGAGACATAATTAAAGAATAAATGGAGTGAAAAAAAAGAAAAAGGCTTACTGCGTGGTGAAGATTGAATTGCTGCCTCCGGTTTTTTCACATCAAGAGACCACTGAGCTACGAGTTGCTTTAATAGTCGCAGAGATGTGTAATTGTGTTTAAGGAGGTATTAGTTAAAAAAAGATCAAAAGCAAAAAAGTAGTCTCTGCGCTCTGTTTGATTAGAGGAATGGAGCCCTGCGCTACAGCTCGTTGGAATTATTCTACACAAGTGTTATTATGCTTAAGATTTTAAGCGCTAAGACGCGTTAAAATGAAATGAGCGATGGAACAAAACGTTCCTAGAGCCTGGTGGGGATTTAAACACTGGGCTCGGTTTGATAAGAAGAATAGAGCACTGTGATACAAGTCGCTATTTCAATCACAGAAACGTGTAATTAATTTTTTAAGTTAGTCATTCATATAAGGATTCAAATCTAATCTGCTTCATTGGTGGTTTTCCGCGGGCATCTCACAACTAAGCCCCGAAATTGCCAGGTGAGCGGCAGGCATAGCTGCAAGATTAGGACAGGGCACAAAGATGTTTCACATTTGATCCGAAATAACTCAGCAAGCTGCAAGCAAAAGGTCATTGTTTGATAGTTGTTCCGCAAAATAGGAAAAGGAATACACAAAAACAGATAAAAATAAGAAGAACGCAAGCTATTGCTCCTACTAGAACTATTTTTCTTTGCTTCATTTGTTTAGTTACAATATTGTTGACTATTTGCCTGCTGGGTATTGAACAACTGCGCTCGGTTTGATTTGAAGAATATAGCACTGCGCTAAAAATCTCTACTTTAGTCACAGAAGCTTGTATATAGTTTTTCATTTTGTGATTCGTTGATGAGGATAGAGGTTGTGTAGATGAATGAAGGTTTTGCTTTTCTGTAATAGTTAACGACTGAACCTAAAGAAAGCTTTTTGTAACAATTAGAAAACGAAAGAAACACAAATAGGGAAGAATTAAATCAGTAAAAATTGCTATGCTAACCTAATTCATAAAGCCACTGAAGCAAAACGCGCAGAGCACTAATATTTTGGTAGTCGTATAATTCTAACTTAACTGTGACATAGATATCAGTTGAGCGACTGTGCAAAGTAAAAATTCTGTTGTTTGATAATGAAGCGAACCAATCCAGATATTATTTTTGAAGTGACTCCTCTGGCATACTGCTGATGACGCTGAGTTCTCCAATTGCTAAAATTGTCTAATCGGCAATATTGCTGTTTTTTTCATGTTTCTCACAATTGAGCCCACAATTTTCTGGGCGAGCGGCTGGCTTAGGTGCAAGATTATGACAGGGCACAAAGTATGTTTCATTTTTGATCCGATTTGATCAAGCAAGCTATTAGAAATAGCTCATTGGTTGATAGTTGTTCCACGAAATAGGAACTGGAATGTACACAAATATAAAAAAGCGAAGAATGCAAGCTATTGTTCTGACTCGAATCATCTTCACCTGCTTCATTTTTTTGTTTCAAAATCGACAACTAATACGCCAAAGTACGCTGAAGGCTGTTGTAATTGTTTTTAAGAAATTAGTATTTAACACGAAAGAAACTGTCTTTGCGCCTGGTAAGGATCAAATCACTGCGCGCCTTTTCTTCAGAGGAAAAGATCACTGCGCTACAACTCGCTGTTTTGGTGGAAATAATGTCTAATTATGTTTAAGAAGGTAATAGTTATACGCGTTATTACAATATTAGTATAAATATTAATAAATATTACTCAGGATATTAGTATCACTAAACAATATTATCTTCAAATTAAAAACGCACTAAATTGTTTCTCTTGCGCTTTCTTATTCTTCATAAGTACCAACCAAATCGTTATTCTAATTATTATCTATTTCATTAACTTTCGTTGATTTAAAATAAAGTTTATTAAACTTTATGCTGATGGCACTGAACAGGGTAATTCTTTTTCCAGTAAACGCTATTTGGTGCTGTTGTCACTATATACGATAAAATGATTTCTGCTATGTCACTCACATTATTATAAGTTGTTTATTTAATTAGTTTTTTAATATAATGATTATTTTCAGTTTCAGTTACTAGCTCTAATATCTTTGAATTTATTGTTTATATTATTAAAAATATTGTTTGCTTTAATTTTATCGTTTATCAGCTGCTCGTTAGCAGTTGCCGTTTCACGGACCTTTTTTTCTGTAAGTGTAGATATTAGGATATAGCAGTTTTTCATTTGGTGCTGTTGCTTGATTTATGGACATCGTGATATATTTGCTCATTTTCATTTAGAGTATAACTTACAATTTCTTTCATTGCATTCCTTTGATCAGACTAATGAAGCGTCTCAAATATTGCTACTGATTCGTTCGTAGTTTTCACAAGCGTACTAAGTAATCAAATAAAAGTTTTTTTCGTAAGAAGGAGAAGTCGTTAGTCACGTTTAAGAGTTCAAGAAGTAAAGTGTGACACAGAGACATAATTAAAGAATAAATGGAGTGAAAAAAAAGAAAAAGGCTTACTGCGTGGTGAAGATTGAATTGCTGCCTCCGGTTTTTTCACATCAAGAGACCACTGAGCTACGAGTTGCTTTAATAGTCGCAGAGATGTGTAATTGTGTTTAAGGAGGTATTAGTTAAAAAAAGATCAAAAGCAAAAAAGTAGTCTCTGCGCTCTGTTTGATTAGAGGAATGGAGCCCTGCGCTACAGCTCGTTGGAATTATTGTACACAAGTGTTATTATGCTTAAGATTTTAAGCGCTAAGACGCGTTAAAATGAAATGAGCGATGGAACAAAACGTTCCTAGAGCCTGGTGGGGATTTAAACACTGGGCTCGGTTTGATAAGAAGAATAGAGCACTGTGATACAAGTCGCTATTTCAATCACAGAAACGTGTAATTAATTTTTTAAGTTAGTCATTCATATAAGGATTCAAATCTAATCTGCTTTATTGGTGGTTTTCCGCGGGCATCTCACAACTAAGCCCCGAATTTGCCAGGTGAGCGGCTGGCATAGCTGCAAGATTAGGACAGGGCACAAAGTTGTTTCACATTTGATCCGAAATAACTAAGCAAGCTGCAAGCAAAAGGTCATTGGTTGTTATTTGCTCCGCAAAATAGGAAAAGGAATATACAAAAACAGATATAAATAAGAAGAACGCAAGCTATTGCTCCTACTAGAACCATTTTTCTTTGCTTCATTTGTTTAGTTACAATATTGTTGACTATTTGGCCAACGAACGCTAAATTTTGTTGTAACTAAATCTAGAAAGTAATATTAATTACGAGATGAAAACGAAAGAAATGGTAAAGGTCCATGCGCCTGGCGGTGTTTGGATCAATGCACCCCATTTTATCAAAGAATTAAAGCACTGGGCTACAACTCGCTGTTTTGATTGTAAAAATATCTGATTATGATTAAGAAAGTAATATTTCAGACGCGTTAAAATGAAAAAAGGATTTAAATGAACTGTTCTTTGCGCCTGCTGGGTATTGAACAACTGCGCTCGGTTTGATTTGAAGAATATAGCACTGCGCTAAAAATCGCTACTTTAGTCACAGAAGCTTGTATATAGTTTTTCAGTTTGTGATTCTTTGATGAGGATAGAGGTTGTGTAGATGAATGAAGGTTTTGCTTTTCTGTAACAGTTAACGACTGAACCTAAAGAAAGCTTTTTGTAACAATTAGAAAGAGAAAGAAATACAAATTGGGAAGAATTAAGTCAGTAAAAATTGCTATGCTAACCTAATTCATAAAGCCACTGAACCAAAACGCACGTAGCACTAAAAAATTTTGGTAGTTGTTTTGTTCTAACTTAACTGTGATATAGATATCAGTTGAGCGACTGTGCAAAGTAAAAATTCTGTTGTTTGATAATGAAGCGAACCGATCCAGATATTTTTTTTGAAGTGACTCCTCTGGCATACTGCTGATGACGCTGAGTTCTCTAATTGCTAAAATTGTGTAATCGGCAATAATGTTGTTTTTTTCATGTTCCTCACAACTGAGCCCACAATTTACTGGGCGAGCAGCTGGCTTAGCTGCGAGATTATGACAGAGCCCAACGTTTGTTTCATTTTTGATCCGATTTGATCAAGCAAGCTGTTAGAAATAGCTCATTGGTTGATAGTTGTTCCACGAAATAGGAACTGGAATGTACCCAAATATAAAAAAGCGAAGAATGCAAGCTATTGTTCTGACTTGAATCATCTTCAACTGCTTCATTTTTTTTTGTTTCAAAATCGTTAACTCATACGCCAAAGTACGCTGAAGGTTGTTGTAATTGTTTTTAAGAAATTAGTATTTAACACGAAAGAAACTGTCTTTGCGCCTGGTAAGGATCAAATCACTGCGCGCCATTTCTTCAGAGGAAAAGATCACTGCGTTACAACTCGCTGTTTTGGTCAAAATAATGTCTAATTATGTTTAAGAAGGTAATAGTTATACGCGTTATTACAATATTAGTATAAATATTAATAAAAAGAGTAATATTATTATTACTAAGGATATTAGTATCACTAAACAATATTATCTTCAGATTAAAAACGCACTAAATTGTTTTTCTTGCGCTTTCTTATTCTTCATAAGTACCAACCAAATCGTTATTCTAATTATTATCTATTTCATTAACTTCCGTTGATTTAATATAAAGTTTGTTAAAATTTATGCTGATGGCACTGAACAGGGTAATTCTTTTTCCAGTAAACGCTAGTTGTTGCTGTTGTCGCTATATACGATAAAATGATTTCTGCTATGTCACTCACATTTCCATTTCTATAAGTTGTTTATTTAATTAGTTTTTTAATATTATTATTATTTTTAGTTTCAGTTACTAGCTTTAATATCTTTGAATTTATTGTTTATATTATTAAAAATATTGTTTGCTTTAATTTTATCGTTTATCAGATGCTCGTTAGCAGTTGCCGTTTCACGGACCTTTTTTTCTGTAAGTGTAGATATTAGGATATAGCAGTTTTTCATTTGGTGCTGTTGCTGTTGCTTGATTTATGGACATCGTGATATATTTGCTCATTTTCATTTATAGTATAACTTACAATTTCTTTCATTGCATTCCTTTGATCAGACTAATAAAGCGTCTCAACTTTTGCTTGTGTTTGTAAATTAATTTCTAATAAACATGGTTTATAAAAAATGGGATCTATTCTGTTCCGCCCGCACCCCCCGGCTTAGTGAGCATAAATCTTTTTTGAAAACAAGGCGTACGTGCTTTTTTTACACATATTAACGTGCTATAACCACATATAATTTGTAACTGGGCTCATAAAAACATTTGGGGGGAAACCAGTTACATCCAAATATTGTAGTATTGACTTTCTAAGGATCTGTTATCTTCTTTTTATATCCTTTAGACAAACAGTAATCATATCATCTAAATCTGTATTAGTAATGTTTTTATTGAAGTTATTATTATCAATTTTATTAATTGGTTATAATTTTTCATAACTTCCTTTTGTTGATTTAAAAAACAGGCTAAAAGATTCGTCACTAACTTGGTTTTGCTTAGTTGAAGAGTTTTAGTAGTAACTTTATCAAATTCATCTTTTCTAAACACGCCTAAATTTTTACTTAAATTATATGTCTTTTTATAGGACGATATTAAGTTAGTGTAACAGAACTCTTTATTAACAACGTCTTTATTAAAAGAAAGTGCGTGATTTCAATTGGAAAGTCATTTTTTGGATCAATAATTTTAGTATCTTCTAAGAACAACTGATGTGCTTTGGCTAAAGTTAAGTCTTTTGTTGTTGTTGTTGTTTGTTTTGATTGATTAAGTCTGTTTCTTGTCAAAACTATTTATTTTGAGTGATTCTAAAATTTTATTATTAGATTCAAGTTTATATTTAGACCACTATATATCCTGTTCATGATATTTACCTGCTAATATCTCACCATTAATATCTTCTATATCACAAGTTCAATCACTTTGTGTTGTTTTTAGAACTTCATTCATTTTAAAAACTGTCCATGCCACTTAGATGCTTTTCCTTTTGAAAAGATATTAATTTTATACGCATTTGTTTTAAAATCGCCATCTTTAAACTCAGGTTTACTTTTTTAGATATAAAGTAGTTTTTAAATTTTTTAGTAAATTTTGATGATTTAAGGGGTGTCCCATTTAAAAGTAGAGTGAATTTTTTATTATCTGTTTTTACTGCTTCATTTAGTATGTTTATCAAAATACCATCGTCATTTATAAACATTGGTTAGGATTTATATGAAACACTAATCTCTTGAAACTTGCTTTAAAAACAGCTTTGTAATCCGTATATGTGAGTACAGCTTTTAAATCAAAATGAGTATAATTTTTTGTTATGTTCTTAAAGTATCGATTTGAATGTTTCATTATAAAACTCTCTACCTATACAAACCCATAATTTTTGTGGTATCCTACTTTCTAGTAGAATTGTTTTAAAGCCACTAGTTACAGGTATACCAGATATAATCATTAAACGTATGGCCCAAGCTTATTTTTTAAGTATAACTATGACTGTTAATATAATTTTATAAATGCTTATATATATATATATATATATATATATATATATATATACATATATTTATATATATATATCTATATATATATATATATATATATATATATATATATATATATCAATATATATATATATATATATATATATATATATATATATATATATACTTATATATATATATATATATATATATATATAATATAAATATATATATTTATATATATAAACATCATTTATCAATTAATTCGGCTGACCATGTTTCATCTTTGTATAATGGTTTTATTCGTTAGCTTTGGATTTTCTTTAAATTTGGTGAGAACTCTTCCTTACCTGATTCTTGTCTTCTTATTGTTGTTGTTGTTCTTTCATTTACTATTGTAATAACAACTACTTTAAATATAGATATAACTTTTATATTAACTATTACAACAAAGTTTATATGACCTACCGTAGTTAAAAACAAAGGTATTTAGCTGTTCTTGACATCTCTTCTCAGTTTTAACATCTCCTCATATAATCTATCATGTCCTGCTTTTGTTTCTATTATAAATTATCGTAATCATTCTATCAGAGAATAATTATCAGTAAATTGGTTTGTGTTTTGCCCACTAGCATTTTCTTCCTGTTCATTGAATGGTGATTTTGTTGATCCTCTAAAAACTCGTGTTCTTCTACTTCTATTATTTGGTTATTTATAATTAATTTCACTTAGAAACCTTAATTTTATTTTCATCACGTCTTATATCGTGTTCAGTGACATCTTTTATTAGTAATTAACATTGTGAAAAATTTAGTTAAAGTATACATATGATCTTATACTCTTATGTCTTCGAGTTCTAGAAATATATCTACTTGATTCATTGAAAAATTTTTTCAACATTTATCAACTTCTTTCAACTCTAATCGTATATTTGTTTGTTTTCCAATTTCTACCAGAACATAAATCATATCATTATCAAAAGTAGATGTTTGCATATTATAATCAAATAACATTAGGGCTAACGGGAGTTCTATATTTTCCAGCGCCTTAGATGTTTAGTTTTGATTAGTTAATTCTTCATTAATTTTTGGTTTTGTGAATGTAATGATTAGGTTTTAGGATCAAATAAACT